>NW_026585691.1:1988030-2012352 GCF_907164565.1 Psammomys obesus | reverse complement strand
GGAAGGAAGGAAGGAAGGAAGGAAGGAAGGAAGGAAGGAAGGAAGGAGTAAGCCTAGATTAACTCGTACAAAGAGACCAAACAGCCAGTGGGGGGAAAAGCATGAGTCTTAATTGGAATGTGATTTGGGGAATAAACTCAGTTAAAGAGACATTGGGGGACGATAGAGAAGACTTTAATATAGACTAGACACTGGAAGACATTAGGAAATTATTAATTTTGTTAGTTGTGATTACGTGTTCAATTTTCAGAGACATGTGCATGAATTTCATGCTGGTTTACTTTCAAATTGTTCTGCAAAGACAGGAGCTGGAGCTTGAGAGGAAATACCAGCAACGGCTGAAGGCGGGTGACGGCCATGCATGCTTATTGGATTATTCCGTCTGCTTTTCTACTTCTTTGAAGATTTGGTAGTAAGAAGTTAAAACAAAAAAGTGGCTGGTAGTTGGATATGGTCACTCACACCTTTAATCCCAGCACTCAGGAAGCAGGAACAAGAGGATTTCTGTGCGTTTGAGGCCATCCTGGCCTACATAGTGAGTTCTAGGACAACCAGGGCTACATGGAGAGAGCTTGTCCCTAAAAACACAAGGCTGGAGAGATGGTTCAGCTGGTAAAAGTCACTGTCATCCCTGACCATCATAATCCTGCCTGTCATAATACTCCCTTAGAGCCATGAGGTTTATTTTGGGTTTCCCACCCACAGATACATCTACCTTGTAGACCTGGGGACAAGATACAGGGTGTCACATGCCAGGCAAGCATTTTACCACTGAGCTATACCCACAGACATTTTACTTGTTATTTTGAGACCGGACTCACTACATGGCCCAAGCTGGCCTTGACCTCTCCACCCTCCTACTACAACCTCCCAAATGCCAATCATGTGCCACCACACCCAGCCACAGCCTCAAGTATTCATATATCTAACTTGGGAAAATAAAACCACTCTCACCTAGTCTTGAAGACAGAATGAACATGGAGATATGTGGAACACAGATGGCCTGCAAAGAACATTCATTCCTGTCCCTCCCTCCATCTGTCTTCCATACCTAGAAAAATGGCGGGCTTCCCTAAAGATGGGCAGTCCCAAGAGTCAAGAAAGGATGTCCACTTCCAAAAAGATAAATTATGCAGGGCTGGCCTGGCATACATAAAGATCCCCAATGCCACATAAACCCAGTGTGCAGGCAAACACCTGGGAGCCAGCACTTGAGGCAGAGGTAGAGTCAGGAAGATTGGAAGTTCAAGGTCATCATCAACCACATATGGAGTTTGAGACCAGCTTGGGCTATAGGGAGAGACCCTGTTCCAAACTACAGCAAACTTCTAGCTGTTTCTGCAAATCAAATATGAAAAAGCGTGGAGGGAAGGGAGCAGGCACTGGGATTCCTTGCACCGTAAGGAATCACTCTGGTGAGTTTCTTGGTTTCTCCTTTGGTTTCTGTGTCCCAGATGTTAAAGCTAATGATCTTGGCATCTTAGAGTTTCCAGTGGGTATATGCACAAAGAGCAGCAACATGAACCTGCTCTCTCTACCCAAGGTCAAGAAAGCAGCCAATGAATAGCAAACATGCCCCGCCAGGAGGAGCCAGAAGACTTCTGTCCTCCCATGGCTCCCAGCATGTGTCAACACCCCCACAGGGGCTGCACCAGAAAAGACCAAGAAGAGAGTTGGGACTTTGAGTGTCCCAGCTGCTGGCACACTACCTCTGCAGCATCCTTGGAGGCTGCACAACACCATGACGAAAAGCAACTCAGAGAGGAAAGGGCTTATTTCTGTGTACTTTTCCACAGCACAGTCTGCCACCCAGGAAAGTCAGGGTAGGAACTTCAACAGCTCAGGCGCCTGGGAGACCTGACACAGAGACCGTGGAGGAGGTCTGCTTGCTAGTTTGCATCTAATGGCTCACCCAGCCTGCCTTCAAGACTCCTGTAGCACTCAAGACAACCAGCCCAGCGTGGATGGCACCAAGAGCTGCCCACCCATCACTGAACCAATCATTAGTCAAGAATCTGCACCACGGCTTGCCCAAAGGCTAATCTGGGGGGGTATGTTTTCTCAGTTAAGGTTCCCTCTTCCCAAATGACTCTAGCTTGTGTCAAGTTAACAGAAAACCAGTTTCCACAAATGCCCAGCAGACATAGTGGCCACCCTTACTCTATGAAATGTCAGTGGAGGGCCAGAGAGGAATTTGGTAACAAGGTAGCTTCCCCCTCCCCAGCAAAGACATTTAATTAAGGGCAGGAGTCTCTTAACATTACATGAAGATGCCCAAGGTTTTGACGGACAATCATTTCTCAAGTGTGGTGGTTTGAATAAGAATGGCCCCCATAGGCTCATATGTTTGAATGCTTAGTCACCAGGGAGTTGTTCTGCTCAAAGTGTGGCCTCATTGCGGTAGATGTGGCCTTGTTAAAGAAAGCATGTCACTGGGGATGGGCTCTTGGGTTTCAAAAACCCCAGCTAGCCCCCGTATCTTGCTCTTCCTGCTGCTTGCAAATCCAGATGTAGAACTCGAAGCTGCTTCTGCCCGAGAGCTTCCATGCACCCTACCATGATGATAACAAACTAACCCTCTGAAACTGTAAGTAAGCCCCGTTTAAGTGCTTTCTTTTATAAGAATTGCTGTGGTCGTGGTGGCTCTTCACAGCAATAGGACAGTGACTAAGACACCAAGTCAGGAAACAAAAAGATCTCAAAGTGAATGTGGGCAGGGACAGTCAGTAAATATCACCTCCAAAATGACAGAGGCTTTAGAATTACCTCACAAGGATTCCCAAGACACCGTTACAAAATGCTTCTTTGAGCAATTATGGACATGCTTGAGACAAGTAAAAAAAAAAAAAAAAAAAGTCTCAGCAAAGGAGAATGAATAATGAAAAGGAAACTGTAACTGAGAAGTACAATAACTAAAGGAAAAGGCTCCGTGGATAGTTCTGTCTTAGCTACTCTCACTGTGAAGAGACACCACAAACAAAGCAACTCACAGAAGAAAGGCTTTCCCTGGGGTTTACAGTTTGAGGATGTGTCTATGACCATCATGGGAGGAGATGGCCTCAGGCAGGCATGGTGCTGGGACAGTAGCTGGGATCCACAAGCAAGAGAAAAGAGATGACTAACTGGAGATGGCTTGGGCTTTTGCAGTCTCAAAGCCCATCCCCAGTGACACACCTCCTCCAATAAAGCCACACCTCCTAATCCTTCCCAAACAGTTCTACCAACTAGGGGCCAAGTAGGCAGATATATGAAATTGTCAAAAATTAAAGCAATGGAAAAAGGGAGCAAGGCAATGTCTCAATCTAAATAACAGAAAGAAATGGGTTCAACAAACAGCAATTGGACATGTAGGACAATTTTTTTTAAAAAGATGTAATGTTTGTTATATCAGAGGAGGGGGAAAGAGGAAAGAAGAAAGCAGAGCTGGAAAGAAATGGAACTGCAGAGAATGCTCAGTGGTTAAGAGCACCGGCTGCTCTTCCAGAGGACCTCAGCTCAAATGCTAGCAGCCACATGGTAGTTCACAACTGTCTATAACTCCAGTTCTAGGGCATCTGATGCCCTCTTCTTCTGGCCTTCCTGACTTCAGGCATACACATGGTGCATAGACATACATTCAGGCAAAACACAAATACACACAATAAAAAATCATTTTTATAATGGATTTGGATAACTAATGGATGACACACCTCTACAGATTCAAAGTTCAATTAGCAAAATAACACTTAAAATCTACTTTAAGACATATATAATCATCAAACATATAAAAACTTAAAACAGGGGGCAAAGTCTTAGAAGCAGCCAAGAATTCTATCTTTAAAAGCAAAATAGAAATGAGGACATTAAGGCTCAGGGTGGAGCTTAGCAATACAGTACAAGAAGTAACAGGTTCAATCCATGTCCCACTCAAAGAAGTGCTATAAATTAAAAAAAAAATTTACAACAGGTACTCAACAACAAACTGAGCAGTCAGCAAAAGAATTAATGGCCCAGAAGTACATGCACTTGCCATCAAGCTTGAGAACCCAAGTTCTATCCCTAAAACAAATAGAGTGAAAGGAGAGAACTTATTCCTGCAAGTTGTCCTCTGAGCTCCACAGCCTGCTGTGGCACACACACATACGTATGTGCACATACATGCAAACAAATACATAAATGTTTTTAAAGTAAAATAAATAGAAAAAGAGTTAGTATATCTGAAGCCAGTTCAGGTCAGATTATCTATTCTGAATGAACAGTGACCAAAATCAATGTTGAAAAGTGACAGAACCTATTCTATACCATGAATCAGGCCAATAAGCATGGGAAAGAATTGAGGAAAGGGGGGGGGAAGCCAAATGAAGGATAAATAATAGCTGAGAAGTTTCCAATTTTAATGAAAAACACCATATACCTAAAAAGTTCAGCTAACATCTAATATGGCCTCAAACAGATCTGCACCTAGACAGACCATGACAGAATGAAGAAGGACAAATACCAAGAGACACCCCTGAAAGCAGCAAGAGAACTCATCCCATACAAAGGAACCTCACCAAAACAGCTACTTTCTCATCTGAAAACCATGGAGGCCACAAAGCAGGAGAATAACAACAACAAAAAAAGGCAACCTAGCATTCTATACCCAGCAAAACTATCTTTCAAAACTGGAAAAAAAAACCCAGAGAGGACAGGCATGTGGTAAGTTTTCACTTTGCTTCCTCCAAATGCAAGCACTCAGATGACCTGTCTGGATGGAGCTTCTCCTCAACTTCAGCACAATGGGCTGATGCAGCCACGACTCGCCTAGATCAAGCCTCGGCCTGCTTCCTACACTCCCTAACATCTCAAACACTATCCCTTTTTCTTCATTTTACTTGTTGTTTTTTTTTTTTTAACAAAAACGATCTCATGTATCCAAGCTGACGTTGAACCTGCTGTATAACCAAGGATAGTCTTGAAGTTCTAATACCCTTGCTTCTACTTCTTGATTGCTAGAATTACAGTCATGCACCACCATGCTTAGTTTATGAGGTGCTGGGGCTCAAACCCAGAGCCTCATGCATGCTAGGCAAGCACTCCGTGAACTAAGCTACATTCCCAGCCTCTCAGATCCTGTTCTCTAGAACAGGGATTCTTAAACTTTCCCCTCATGATCCCTTTTCTACCAAGAAAATTTTACATGACCTCAGGTATAAAAAGTAGGCATAAAAATCAAACATTTACTGATAACAAATCATGACTTTATCTTCAAACAGTTCTTCAGTATACATATTTTACCATTTATCAAATTCAAAAGCCAATCTGCATGCTAATGAGATGGATGTGTGGTTGGTTTTTACATAAAGAATAAAATCTTGCTGGGCATTGGATGCTCCCAACACAGCATCTTCAATGTTTCCAGAGTTGATCGATATTTTGATTTTATAATTGTCGATGCTGAGAACACTGTCTCACATAAATATATGGTATAAAATGGCAGAAGTATGTTTAGGGCCATTTCAGAAATTGTTGGAAATTCTGTCCTAATTCCAAGCCAAGAATCACTTAATGATTTTTTTTAATGAAAGTCAAGTCAGCAATTCAAACAGCAGTTTTTCAAATCAAGCATTCCAACACAATGCAGTCCAAAGATAGACCAATTTGTTACTTACATGCTGAGGAATAATAGTAGAAAAGTAATAAAAGCCATTGTTTTCCATAATTAAATGATTATGTTTCTATAAGAGCAAGAAAAATTGGCATATATGCTGTAATCCATAACATACAATAGGCTTGAATCCGAGGCACTCATTGGTGCTGTGTAGCATGACAGCATGTACATGCAAAGTACCGTGTTAGAGATCAAGAACTACAGCCCCACTGAAGTCACAGGTGCAACACAGGTCAGCAAGGCTAGGACACCTTAGACTCATGACATGTTTGATCCTGAACTCATTCTTGATCACTGAGATTTCATAACATTCTACTGTTGTCAAATTTCCTACAGCTGCCTCATGTTTGGTTATGTGGCCCCAACAGCATCAGAGTTTAAGGAGCCAGCCTCCTAGATGACCAGGCTAAGAAACAGGGTAGGAATGCTGACTAAGGACTAACAGAGATACACCACTCACTTTTTCTCTTTCCTGTGACCAATCGCCTGACAAGAGCAAGGAGAAAGGGTTTGTTTGGCTGAAGGACTGAGAAGAGAAACAGTCTGTTGTGGTGACAGGAGTGTCAGGTGGCCAGTCACAGTCCTTTGTAGTCAGGAACAGAGAGACGTGAACGCTAGTACTCAGCTCACTTTTTTTTTTTTTAATTCCCACCCATATCCAGGGTTATCTTCTTTCTTGGTTAAACTTCTCTAGAAAAACCCTCAGACAGGCCCAGAGATGGATCTCCTAGGTGAGTCTGAATTTCTTCAAGTCGGCAATAATAAAGATGCCTATCAGAGAAGACAAAGACAGTCACCCTAGCCGCTGTCCCCAGAGACCCAAGGAATCTCAGGCTTTCTCTGCATGGCCTAGAACAGTGATTCTAGAACTCAGGCTGGCTGTTGGGCTCGTGGATAACTTTTTATGATAGCCCTTGTCCCTTTGGTGAGCCTTTCCACCGCTTCCCACACCTGAGCTACTACAAGGAGCACATTGTATCTTCGTGACTCGGCAAAGCTAAGATACCAAACGGTAAGAGGTGCATCTCCACGTGCCTGTGTCTGACCTTGACCTGCCAGACACCTGTTCTGCTCACTCAGAGCTTCATGATGATTGGTCAGTGCTATGATGTCATCTCAAATAATTTTTACTAAGTCCCTGAGTGAGACACTTGTGGTTTAGAGTCTGTTCACGTGTTTTAAGACAGAGTCTCAAGCAGCCCAGGCTAGCCTCAAACTTGTTATGCAGCTGAGGATGACTGAGCTTTTGATCCTCCTGCCTCTACCTCCCAAGTACAAAGGTTACAGGTTTATGCCATCAGTCTTGATTTATGCGGGGCTGGGAATCAAACCCAGGGCTTTGTGCAGGAGAGGGACGTTTTCTACTAGCTACACCTCAGCTGACACTTGTGGCTTTAATGTGAGATGTCCCTCATAGGCTCATGTGTTTGGACACCAACACAGCAGGTGGTGCTATGAAACCCTTAAGAGGTGGAATCTTACAGGAATGAATTGGGGACAGACCCTAACCACAGGCAGAACTCAGGGGGCCACACAAAACTGAGTCTATCTTAGTTGAAGAGGGTTAAAGAAAGAATGCGTGTGGGGCAGCAACAGACAATCAGCAGACACCTTTCACAAACAGCCACAGCCACCAAGGACCCAGCACCCAAAGCAAGACTCAGCATCTGCATACAATTCACCATTGAGTATTGCATGGTTAAGGCTCACTAGCACAGTATGGCGTGCTGCCCCAAAACCTGGCTGCAAAGGGGACACCAGTGTTCCCTAAGCTTTCAGGAAAGGGGAAAGATGAAGAAGGAAAGTGTCCTCCTTCTCGTACTGCCAAGCCCTCAGCCTGCAGAGCCCTGGAGGCTGGGATCCCTTCCCTCTGCCAGGAACTCTGCGCTGAAGGCAATTCCATCTCCTCTTGGAAGAGAGCCCCCAGCCATACGAGGACAAATTTGCTTACTTCCATCCCCCACTAGCAGCTTCTGCCTAGCCTTTTCTGCAAACTCAGTATCCCAAGAGGCAGTGTGCGTCCCCAGATGTACCAAGGAAGTAGACAGCAAACTCCCCACTGCCAGGGACTTCCCTCAGGCCACAAGACACATGGACCCAAGTATGGGAACACAGAGGGGACCCAAAAGGAAGCAGAACTATAGGCTCCGGGCAGCTGTGATGGGACACACAAGTCTTGCTGTGGCCCGCTTTCCTGGTCTTGCGATCTGCTAGGGAAGTTTGGTGCCATCGAGAAAGTACAGCCACATGAAGGAAGGGCTGTGGCCAGCAAGCCTGCAATCTGCATGGAGAGCCCTGTGAGCTGCCACCAGATCTGAGGCAAAATCAAAACTCCATCTTGCCCAGCTCTTCTGATTCCTCCTTGTGGATTAAATAAAACAAAGCTCTTCAAACTCAGGCAGTGGGGTGGCTCAGCCGGTAAAGGCACCTGCCTGCCTCCAGGCCTGAGGACCTAAGCTCCCTCCCTGGGGCCTCCATGGTGGAAGGAGAGAACCGACTTACATAGTTGTCCTCACCCTCCACAGGTGCACTGTGGCATGAACACACGCACACACAAGTAAACTTAAATGTAATTTTAAGATTAAATAAACGAAAGCAGCCAACTAGATACTTAAGACTGTGGCTCATTAAAGCTGAAAGTATCCCAAAGAGGAGGTCAACCCTTCAATTTATGGGTAAAGAAACCTAGAGAGAGGAAGCAAAGTGTCCAAGGTCACACAGAAAAGAGAGGCCATGCCAGCTTTTAACTTCTCAAATCTCTGAATACTGGCCACCTACCGTGTGAGCAGACGATGAGGACATGCAGGGGACAGACTGGCCAAGCTCCTGCACTGGCTGAGTTGGCATTCTAGAACCAGGGCTTCTCCTGCAATGTGTTGTCCCTTACACTAGCCATGAACCATGTGTGGCCTCTAAGTACTCAAAATACTGCTGGTGTGACCAAGTGACTAAATTCTTGCTTCAAGCATGTGATAATTCATATTGACCGTTAACTTGAGGAATCCAGATTCACAGTAGAGACAAAGCTTTGGGTACGACTGTGAGGGATTATCTAAATTAGGTTAACTGTGGTGACAAGACCCACCGTCCATGTGCCCAGCTCCATTCCATAGGTTAGGGTCCTGGGCTGGATTAAAAGAAGAAATCACAGGGCTGGAAGATTTCTTCTTTTAATCCAGCCCAGGACCCAGGTTGGATTCCCAGGACACACATGGTAGCTCACAACCATCTGTAACTCCAGTCCCAGAGGGTCTGACACCTTCTTCTGGCCTCCACAGGTAGCGCACACACATAATGTGTAGGTACATAGGCAAAACACTCTTTCATGTAAAAATAAATAAATAGATAGATAGATTTAACGAGAGACTGAGCTGAGCACCCGCGTCATTTTCTCTCTGCCTCCTGACTGCGGGTGGCATGTGATCAGCTGCCTCAGGACCCTGCCTCAGGCTACCGCCTCCATGCCTTCCCCACCATGACGGCCGTGCCCTTAAACTGTGAGGCAAAATAAGCCCTTCTCTCCTTATGCTGTCTTTGCTCAGGGTATTCTGCCACAGAAACAACAAAACTAACTGATGCAAATATTTGGTAGCTCTAGTGTTTGGTGCGTGGATATTTAAGGCCCCTTGCTTTCTTGGTGACTGGCCTATCATTATGAAATGTCCCATCTCTGTCCCTGGCAACTCTCTTTGCTCTGACGTCTGCTTTATGTAGTAGCAATTGAGCTATTCTTTCTTGCTGCTGATTAATGTTTGCATAATAATCCTTTTGCGCCACAGGCCTGAATTTTTCATTTTAGTCCTTTGTAATTAATTTTAACATACGTACCCACGTGTGGCTAGTAGATATAATATTGGTCAGTGTCATTACAGAGAAATCAGGTTGGCAAGCTGTCTCCTCCAGCTGCCAAGAGCTGAGCAGGCAGCTCTTCTACCCAGGAAAGTACTGCCACTGTCTGTCTGTCTTAGTCAGATTCCCAATACTACAACAAAATCCCTGATGCAATTCATTTACAAAGAGAAAAAAAGTTGCTTAGCTCAATTCTGGCAATCCCAACCCAAGATCTACAGCGTCACTGCTTTTGGCCATTGGTGAAGGCAGCACATGCTAATGGGAGCCTGTGCCTGAACAAACCCCACTCTTAACCAAATAAACTATCACCATAACATGAGCTGGTTCTGGTCAAGCAGAGCCAAATACACCATATCAGAAACTATTTTCTCTGTGTTCACTTATTTTTATTTTATTGTATAATGTTTGCCTAGATGTGTGTATATGTACCATGTCCCAGCGAGGCCAGAAGAGGACATCAAGTCCTCGAGAACCACAGTTACAGATGATTGTGAGGCACTTTGTGGGTTCTGGGAACCACACCTGGGTCCTCTATAAGAGCAGCAAGTGAGCTGGGCGTGGTGGTGCACGCCTTTAATCCCAACACTCAGAAAGGCAGAAGCAGGTGGATCAAAGTAAGTTTGAGGCCAGGCTGGTCTACAAAGCCAGGACAGCCAAGGCTACGCAGAGAAACCCTGTCTCAGGAGAGAGAGAGAGAGAGAGGGCAATGCAAGTGGTCAACTAGTAAGCAATTTCTTTAGTACCCAAAGTGACTATTTTCATGCAAAAATTGCTTTTCTTATAGACAGAAGACAGGCAAGAGTCCCACAGTCCCCCTATGAGCACACCCTAAATGTCCTAAGGACCTCACTCCCACAAGGCTCCACCTCTCACAGGCTCATCTCCCGGCAGTACCATGTAAGGTACTATGGACCTTTGGGGGAAAACATCTAAACTACAGCACTTCCTCCATGGGACTTTCAATGGCCCAACCTGGAGATGCCTCCTCCTTCAGTATCCAAGATGGAGGAGATGGCCCTGAGTATCCTCCCATCCCGAGACCTTAGGAACGTAAGTCCAGGAAGCAGAGGAGACTGAGAGCAAAATGGCTCACCTCTCTGCATGTTGGTAATATGTCCTGGGAGGTCCCAGAAAGGGGTGGGGGGCTGGGCCTCATTGTCCCAAGATGACCAAGGCTGGAAAGGACACAGGTGGAGACAACTGGGGCCCAGGAGAGGAGAAGCAGGGCAAGGTCAGCTGAGACCCCAAACAAAAGTAGGGCCAAGTGGAACCTACTACAGCAAAGGACACTCCAGCTCTGGGACACCCCACTCTCCCTCCTGTGGCTGCATTGTGCTCCGTGTCCATCTCCACTTCACCCCAAGCTGATGTAGAAGTTACTTGTACAAAGCATCTGTCATAAACTTAAAGAGAAAGGATTCCTTTCAGTTCCTGGTCCCATAGATTTCAGCCCACCATCTTCGGCTCTGTTGATTCTGGGCTGGCAGCAGAATGTCATGGCACCAGAAGCACATGGCAGAGGCTCCTCAAGCATGGTGGACAGGAAGTAAAGAAATGAAGGACATAGGAAGTGATCAGGGTGAGAGTCCCTAAGAACAAGTTTCTGTGACCTCTTTTTTCTGAACTCTTCTGCCTCCTATCCACTCCATTATGAATACATCACAGTTTTAAATCTAGTGATTAAGAAAGTGCTTTCATGGTCCAAGCACTTCCCAAAAGCCAACAGCTGGCAGCTAAGTATACGAGCCTGTGGAAGACACTGGGTTCAAACCTCAAGAGCTGGCACCCTTCAAAGGTGATCCTGAGGTGATGAGCTCCTCACTGCACCGGGCACCTACAGAGGCTCCCTTCCTCCTGTGTAAAGCCAGACTCAGCTCAGCTTGGAGCTGAGCAGAAAAGCGTGAGTATGGAGAGAAGATGGGTATCTGAGAAAGGGAGGGGTAGAGAGAAAAGGAAATCGGAGACTTCTCCTTTGCCAGCATGTTCCCGCCTGTAGAAAACTGAAGCAGGCAGAGGCAGGCGCATGTAGTCCAGGGCCTGGAAGGTGACGAGGTCAGAAATTCGTGTGCTGTACACTATGAAGACCTGAGTGTGTTTCCCCAGCACCCACGAAAACAGCCAGCATAGTGACAAGTGCCTGTAATTCCAGTGGTATTTGTAATGCTTTGAGGAGGCAGAGACAGGAGGACAACTGGGACTTGCTGGCTTAGCTGAGTTGGCAAGCCCATAAATGAGAAATCTGCACACACACACACACACACACACACACACACACACACCACACACACACACACACACACACACACACACCACACACACACACACACACACACACACACCACACACACACACACACACACACACACACACACACACACACATACACACACACACGGGGTGGGGGGAGGATATAGAACACACAGGAGAAAGGCCCCTAAAGCCCTCTTTCCCACTCTCTTCCCATACATTCCTACACACACTTACAGCCCTTGGCATTAAGACCCACTTGCTTAACTTGCCTTCTGACATTTCATCTGCCTGTGTGGTGACACTATCCCAGTATCCTCCTCCCCCAGCACCCTTCCCCCAGCATCTTTCCCCCAACCATCTTTTTCCCAGTATTTTTCCCTCCCGTGTTCTACTTTCCAGGATCCTTCCTCCTACCATCCATCACGTTGTCTTCATATTGGCCCCTTCCCCGAGCTAAAAGGGTAGTGTAGCTAGAAGCCCAGCATGTGGCAGGGTGCCTGGGGATGCCCCCATGGGGCACCTTGGCCCAGAGACCCTCCATGTTGCCCTGAACATGCCTCCACGTTAATGTGCACGTCGTATTTCTTTTTTCTACCAAATAAACTGCCACAACAATACAGGTGCTGATTCAATTCAGACAGAGCTGTGTAGATCACATCAGGAAATGACTGATAGTCTGGATTCGAAAACTGCATTCATCACACAAGCAAATAAAGCATGAAGACATGCTGGGGATTAAGGTTTCTCAGCACTGGAGTGCACTCCCACCCCAGTCCTCCACAAAGGAGACATCAGCACAGGTTCAAGGTGACATGGCTGGGGGCCAGCACAGGCCAGCAGCTCTGGATGGAAATGGTCCAGCCAGCACGGAGAAAGATGCTCAGGGCCAGACAGCAGGCCAGAGCCACACCATCCCCCCATGGGCTGAGGGAGGCTGGCTGCCACCCCAAAAGGACCTGGGAACAGCTGGGATCTGTGCTGGAAATTCCTGGCAAATCGCTCTCGCAATTTACTGGTCCAGCTGGAGAGATGCATCTTTGAACTCCAGAAAGCAACTCAGAAAACCACTCTCTACCCAGACTCTCCATCCCCTGACTGAGCTGAATCAAAGGAATGGCGCACAGATCAGGGGACACCCACTCTCCTTCAACTGCCGGCAAGCTGATTAGACAGATGAGCTCACAGCTGAACAGGCACTCAGGCTGAAAAAATAAAATAAAATAAATTTGAAATGCAGAGATGGATGGCTTCTGTCACCAGGCCTCTCCAAAGCGACCATCTGTAATTGGAACTCCTGATGTTCAAGTCAAGGGTGGACGCTCCGTGGCAGCCGGAGACGGAGGGGTCTGGGCAACAGCTTTAGATTCCCTTGAAGGACAGTGTAGGACTGGAGCTCAGGGGCCAGGCCCAGGGGCCTAGCCTGCACAGTGCCCTGGGCACCATGTAAACTGGGTGAAGCAGGGCACACCTGTGATCCCAGCAGTCGGGAGACAGAGGCAGGAGGAACATGAGTTCAAGGCTGTCAAGATGGCTCAGCAAGTAAAGGCACCTGCCGCTGACCCTAACAGCCTGAGTTCGATCCTGAAACACACACACCTCATGGAAAGAAAGAACAGATTCCCTCAGGTTGTCCTCCGACCTTCACATGAGCACCAGGGCATGAAAGTCACTCACCCTGTAGCCTACACACTCGCTTGCGCGCGCGCACACACACACACACACACACACACACACACACGCATGCACCCACACACTTATAAATAAACAAATGAAAACCCCAGAGCAGTGGGGAGGGGCTGTGGTCAGCACTGGGATCCCAGGATAGAGAAGTCACATCCCAAAAGGATGGCTCTAAAGGACACACTGTCGCTCCCGAGAAGGAGAAACAGCCCCTCTCTGGGCGCTGCAGCCCCACAGCAAGTCTGGCCCACAGAAGGCTGGTTCAGGGGGTTTGTAGATAAGACAGGGCCTGCTGGGCTCCTCACCTCTGGCTTGTCCTCGACACAGCTCAAGTCACGGAGAAACAAAGGAAAGGCCCAGTTATCCTCAGATCTGTGCCAGCAATTGGAAAGGAGTTTGGTTGGCTGGCTGGTTGGTTGGGTAGTTTGAGACAGGGTCTTAGGTAGGACAGCCTGGCCCCACACTCACCATGTAGCCCAAGGATGACACTGAATTCATGATGCTCCTGCCTCCACCTCCCAGCGCTAGGATTACAGATGTGCACCACCACACCCGGCCTATGGGGTGCTGAGGATGGAAGCCAGAACTTTGTGCATTCTACCAACTAACTGAACTATATCCCATCCCTGGACTATGTTTTCTAGCCCAAAAACCGATGTACCTCAGGCTAGGGTACTTGAGAAAGGAGGCCAAAAGGGACCTCCTAGATCTCCCCTCAGAACTGAGAAACTCATTCCCAAGTCATTCTCTGCCATTGTCCTCAGCCAGAGAGACCATTGAGCTCAAGGTCATGTGAAGGTCATGATCCAAACTGCAGAAAGAAATGGTCCCACTCAAAGCCGAGCCCTCACCAAGATTGCTGGGAACCCCAACTCCTACCCTGCACTGTGAACACCTGTGAGTTTGGCTGGGGTTCAGTCTAGGTCTGCATTCTGCCCCCTCCGCCTCCTGCAGCTGCCTCCCAACAGGCATCCTGTGACAGGAATTCCTTCAGAAGCTTCCCCAGGGGGAATTCCTGCTCAGCCTCCTCAGGAACCCCTAGCTAAGTCAAGGACTGTGGGGTGGGAGTGGGGCAAGCAGACTCTCTGGAGCACTAGAGGATGGTCCCAGGCTGGAGACAGGATAGTTCCCCTTGAGGGGATATGCTTTGGCTCAGGGGAGCCCAGCCTGTGTAGAGAGACCGAGATGCCTCCAGCTCCCTCTCACAGACAAGACTGAGCAGGAGGGAGATTGGCAGTGAGGAGGTGATTTTTCTCGTGTGTGTGTGTGTGTGTGTGTACGTGTGCACATAGAGACCAGAGGTGTGTCCAGCATCTTACTCTTCCCTCCCCATGCCTCCCACACTGGGATCATGGATACACACTGCTGCACCAGACTTTTTTTATGGGATGCTTAAGGCCCTGACCCAGGCCCGCATGCTTGCGTGAGCAGCACTTTCCTCCCCGAGCCGTCTCCAAGCCTCTGGAGGGACTGGTCAGCGCCTGTTTCACAGGCCAACTGTGCAGCTGAGGCCAGGAGCTGATGGCCTATCTGTTCCACCCCAAACCTAGGACTCTCCTGCTAGAGGAAGCCAGCACACCACGAGAGGGACAGGCTTGTTCTGACAGATGCAGCCTAGGACTCCATGTCCTACACAGACCAGGGAGTCTCCACAGGGGAAGCAGCTTGCCCGACACTCGGAAGACTCGGGGCTTCTACTCCACACTCTCCCCAGAGACCCTTGTAGAAACTGTCATGAACCATATGTATCATTGTGAAGATCACACTCTGCTCTCCATCACCCCAGCTTTCACTTCTACCTTGTGGAAAGTCCATGCTAACGACCCCTATCCGTGACTTCCCAGCAGCTCTCAGTGCGCGACTCCAAAACCTTTCTTATGGTGAACACCAGAGTCTAACCAGACTTCCGGGGCCTCCCTTGGGGACAGACAGCAAGAGATGCCTTCCTGGTTTCTCACCTAGGATGGGTGAACAGTCACAGTCTCCAAACTCCAAAAATGGAGGAGGGGAGATCGGCAGGGTAAAGGTCCCTGTCACCAAACTGATGCCTGAGTTCTGTTCCCAGGTCCACATGGTAGGAAAGAAAACTGACTCCTATAGGGTATCCTCTGACCTCTATATGTGTTCTTGGCACCTGCACACACACATTCACACACATACACACACATACACACTCACACACATACACACACATATATATTTGCATACACACACATGCAAACACACATACAAATCAGTAAACAAACAAATAAGCAAATAAATGTTTAAAAAAAATTAATAGGGAGGGATCAGCCAGCATTAACAGGGATGTGGTTAATCCCTAGAGAGAAAAAAAAATCCTTTACAAGAAAGGAGAGAAATGAAAGCTGACTGAGTCCCAGTTCCCAGATTTTTTAATTCAGCTGAGCTAGAAGCCTGCTGCAGCCCACCTGGGTGATAGTCACAGCCGTGGTCAGCTCAGCACAGGCACAGCAGGCCTTTGGACTGAAAGCCAAAGAAGGCAGGACCTGCCCACCCAGGCCAAGGCTGAGCCCTGTTTCCGATGAGGGCAGATACCTCACTGCCTGACTTGACAGCCACTCCTGCCCGGCCACGGGGCCAGGTGGTCAGGCACTCTGATACCCCAGTGAGCAACTTGTTGTTTTCATCATTTGCTCACATGCCTGCTTCATAAAATGTGGCCCTGGGTGGGAAAGCATGGCCCCTTTGGCCTCCTCAAACTGGCCTCCATTTCTTCACCTTTAACGTGGAGTGCTCTCACACCATGAGCACCCAGAGGTTAGTCCCATTCAGCAGCTAACCTCAACCCACGCCTCTGCTTCCTTAGCAGGAAACCCAGTCAGCATTGCCTATGAAGGTCTGGAAGTGTGTGGGGAGTTTATGTACACAAGAGATAGATTCGTGTGCAGAGAGAGAGACAATGGGGACACAGCTCAGCTGGTTGAAGAAAACCTAAAGAGAGACCCACCTGTTAAGGAAAGAGTCCATAAGTCACCGTCATGAAAAGTGTGTGCTCTGTGACAGACACTATTAGGAGGGTGAAAAGATGTGTCATATATGGGAGAAGACATTTGCAAATCACACATCCAACCAAGAGTTCTGTATAAAAAGCTCCTGAATTCAATGGTAAGAAATCAATTAAAAGTAGGGAAAGGGGCCCAGCCACTTTAATCCCAGCACTAGGGAGGCAGAGGCAGGTGGATCTCTGTGAGTTCACGGCCAGCCTGGTCTACAGAGTGCATTCTAGGACAGCGATGGCTACACAAAGAAACCCTATCTCAAGGGTTTGTAAAACAAGATAAAGGGGGGGGGGGAGAGAGAGAGACACAGAGAGACAGAAACCATACAGAGAGAAAGAAAGAGAGAGTGGCTCACAGATTTTAACACCAGATCTCTAGAGGCAGAAGCAAGTGGATCTCTATTCAAGACCAGAGATCAGCCGGGTATACACAGCAAACTCCAGGCCAGCCAGGGTTGCATACTGAGACCCTGTCTCAGAACTAACTAAACCAAACTAAATGATTAAAGTTAAAAGTGGAGAAAGGAGCCAGCAAGATCTGACAGCCAAGCCTGATGACCCAAGCTTGGTCCTCAGAACCCACATGTAGAAGAGAACAGATTACCACTAGTTGTCCTTTGATGACTCCACACACAAATGACACTAGTAGCGGTAGTGTTAATAATGATGAATCAACAACTGTAACCTTACAGAGCACCTGCAGATGGAGAATAAGCACGTGAAAAACATTGGACATCACCAGTTCAGGGAACATCGTCACACTAGACCCTGAGGACACACTGATTCTCACACCAGATGGGCAAAATAAACGAAGCGATGCCACCAAGTGCTAGAATGTGGTGAGCCTGGATGGCTCAGACACCGATGAGGAATACTCAAAATGATGTAGCCACCGAGGGAAACAGCTTAGCCGAAACATGGTTGGCATTTGTCCTAAAGATAACTTCTGCCCAAAGAAGCCTCAGAAAGAATGTTTGCAGCGTCTTTTCCCCTAATGGCTGAAACCTGCCAACAGCCTGACACTTTCTCGGGAGGGTGGAGACACCGTAATTCCATCCACACTATGTCTCCTGGACTGAGTAGTCTCGTCCCCAAGTTCAAGCTCACTTGAAACCTCAGGGTGTGTGTGGCCTTCTTAGGACCTGTGCGGACATGCCAGGGTCATGCTGGGAAGAGTTGTTGGTAGACACCAGAAGTTAGGGAGAGCCAGAGAAGGATCCTTTCCCGGGGAGTTGCTTGGAGAGCCCAGCCAGCCCTGCTGACACCTTGACCTCCAGCCCTGTCCCCCAGAATCATGAGGAAAGAAGTTGTGTGATTCGAAGCCACCTTCGTTGTAGTGCTTTGTACGGCAGGAAATCCGGGAAGGCTGCTCAATGTAAAGGAACATGTGACTCTGCACAAGAGCCTGGGGGGACCATCAGGAACAACACAGAATGAGGGGACCTGGTCTCAAAAGATTCATCAGGTCAGCCCATTTTTGCTACACTTGCTAAAATGACAAGTGAAGGAGAACAAGGGATCGACAGTGGGTGCCAGAGGGAGGGCAGGGGGAGGAGATGTGACTATAAACAGTCTAAAGGGGCTAGAGAATTGACTTAGTGGTTAAGAGCATTTATTGCTCTGGCAGAGGACTCAGGTTCAAATCCCAGCACTCACATGGCAGCTAATATCTGTAACTCTAGTTCCAGAGGACCTGACACTCTCTTCTCACCTCCTTGGGCGCCAGGCATATACATACAGGCAGGTGAAACGTACACATAAAATAATATAAACAGATAGATAGATAGATAGATAGATAGATAGATAGATAGATAGATAGATAGACAGATAATTTTTAGAGGTGAATCTGAGTAGTTCTGACTGTGAACACACACACACACATATTCACATTTATAGAGATTCGAATACAGTCCACGTAAGGTCTGCAGTCCAGTTCCTGTTCCCATCAGTGTGCAGCCAGCAGGCACAATGTTAATCGGAACAGCCCCTGAGAATTCTCTGAGAGATCTCTGAGATTCTGAAGTTACAGCTGCCCCCCCCCCATTCATATATCCACAGGGACTGATTCCAGGACTCCAAAGGTGCAGTGACTCAACTAATTTCCATAAAATGCCCTGATACTTACACATCATTGTCCATCATTCCTCGTGTTACCGGGCACCTCTGTGTCACTCACACCTAATCCAGATGGCTGTACAAGATTGTTTGGCGAATGACAACATAGGAGGAAAAGCCTCTATATTTTCCATCCAGTTAGCTAGAGCCATGGATTCAGAACCCACAAGTTAGGAAAGCTGAGTGTATCTTAAATTAGGCATTTACATTAAAAGTGTTGGGAGAGTTAGGTGGCTCCGAAGCTAAGGGAATGCTGCTCTTGGCTCCCAGTGCCCTCTGCGGTGGGTCGGGGGTAAGCGTGCTGGCGATGGCAGCTTCACTTGCAGCTTGGGAACTTTGGACACTATTTTTCCCCTTCTCTCCCTTGGGCCTCAGCCCCCTGTAAACTCTCCTAGGGAATGACCACACACAGAGAGGTTACACTGGAGCCACCATCCATGAAGCATCTCACCTTCACAAATTCAACCCAGAGAATTGGTAGACCCTGAGCATCTCAGTTCCTGAGGGGACACAGGCCCTCGCTGGATAGGCCTCAGAGTCTGATTCCACTTCATGGTCAAGCAATCTAGAGGACTCTGAGTCCCATGAGAATCCAGGGAACCTCAGAAATGGCACCCCTCAGGAGTCCCCACTAGGCCCTGCCAGCCTTCTGCTACTCAATTCTCAGAACTCCGGTGCAGTGACCTTGTCCCCACCTGTCACATCTCCCTTTCTTCCCCTCCAGCATGGCCTCCTCACTTCAAAGGGACTCCAGGCGCACACACACACACGGGCACACACACACACACACACACAAAGTTTCTCTTTCACCCTTGCAAAGTGCAACTCACCATATAGCTGTCACCCAAGGTGTGATGACACCTTAGAGCTTCAACAAGACCCAGGTTAGAAACAGCACAAGTGTAGGGAATCCCCATTTTCAAGCTGAAAGGATGCACGGGGTTGGGGGGGGGGAACCAAGAGAAAGGAACTGACATGGATTTGGCACCTACTGTGTGCTAGACACCTTTTCTTTTGCTTGACCCTCACAAAACAACTGTGACATGAATGGCATTAATTTTTTTTTTTTTTTTTTTTTACATCTGAATGGTTAAGCAGCATACCAAGGATACAGGGCAATGGCAGCATTCCTGAAACCCAAACTTGCAAAGCCCAGCACTATTTTAAACTATTTATTTTACTTTCCGTGTGTGAGTGTCCTGTCTGCAGGTATGTCTGTGCCTAGCACTTGCAGAGACCAGAAGGAGCTGAATGCCCTGGAGCTGAATGGTTGTGAGCTGCCATCTGGGTACCGGGAATCTAACCCAGGCTCTCTGCAAAAGTGCCCACCTCTCCAGCCCTTCAAATCTAGCACTCTTGCATTCATTCACCCACTCACTAATTCATTCACCTATTTAATTACTCATTCACTTACTTAATTATTCATTCACTTACTTATTCATCCACTCACTCGTTCATCTGTTTATCTACTCATTCATTCACTCCCCTAGTCAGTCATTCACCTATCCCTTCATTCACTCATCCACCTGTCTACTTACCCATTCATTCACAGACTTATCCATTCATTCACAGACTCATTCATTTGTTCATTCACGTTCTCATCTTTCCACTGTTTATTTTGCTTTGCTTTGCTTTGCTTTACTTTACTTTACTTTACTTTACTTTACTTTACTTTACTTTACTTTACTTTACTTTACTTTACTTTACTTTACTTTACTAAAACAAGGTCTCCCTATTCATCCCTGGCTGCCAGGAACTTGCAAGCTAGACCAAGCTGATTTCAAACTCATGGAGACCTACCTGCCTTTGCTGGGATTAAAGGCCTGTGCTACCTCACCCATCACTACTCACTTTATCAAGAGGCAACTGGAAGGGCTGACAGAGACGACTGAGAGGATAAATGTACTTGTCACCAAGCCAGACCACATGAATTCAATCTCTGGGACTCACACAGTAGAAAGAAAGAACTGACTCCCTCCTAGAATTGGCCTCTGACCTCTATACACACACCCTAGTATACACATACACATACAAAAATAATAATGGGTGTAATAAGACTTAAAATCATTTTTTAATGTTCTAAAGAGGAACTGGAAGTCCTTCCTTCTCTATGGAGTCTTCCTGAAGCGGCAGGACCCTTGAGTGCTCAGGCCTGGCCTATGCGAGGTGCTGTAGATACACCTTCTCCACCCCCAAAGGACTCACCCTTCCCTGCTCTGTCTCTGTTCCAATTTCCTGGAGCCAACGTGAAGCACAGGCCACCGTGGCTCCTCAGCCTTCCACCCTCCTCCAACTCCCCACACAGCGAGCTGGACTCCTGTCCACACTCCATGATATCAAGGCTGGATGCACAGAAGACACAGAGGTGGGGCCAAGGCCCAGCCTCCATCTTCAGGTGACGATGCCCACGACAAGCCCAGCCTCCAGCCCCAGCCCAGGCCCCGCATCAGCGGCACTCCTTAGGGGCCTCTTCCTAGCAGTGTTCCTGGAAACATGCTGCCTGAATCAGGGGCAAACAGTGGCCTGACTCCTTTTGCTCTTCCACACTCCCAACTCTGTCCATCTTTCCAGCCCAGCAGGCATCTGCTTTACTCCCGAATGGTTTCTAGATTATTCTGGTCCACAAGGCTCCTTCCTTCCACCGACAGTTGCTCTGACCCTTACAGCCATTGATCCCTCTACCATCTTAGGTGACAACGCACAGGAACGCCAACCTCAGCCCATCTCCCTAGCCAGCTCCTTCCTCATTTCCCCAAGAGCTGAGTACCTGGAAGATGGTACCTGACAGCGTGTCCTCCCCACAGTCGCTGCTCTCTCCTCCACCTGCCCCATCATCCCAAAAAGCAGCCTAGTAAACCGCACGCCTGCCTGACGACCTCCTCAAAATGAAACCTGAGGGTCTGACTCCACTTTCACATGGAGCCCCACTCCCCTCGAGGCTGATAGAGATGCCAGGACCAGATCAAGTCTTCAGACCCATTAAATAAAGCCACATGGGCTGCCTGCTAACGGCCCTCGCCTGAGCGCCTCAAGCTGGCCTGCAATAAGTATTCCTAATTGTGCTTGTTAAAAAGCAGATTTATGGATCCCAATTAGGCCGCCCGCACTTCCTCGGCAGCAGTTTTCAACACACCAAACCTTCCTTCTTCCCAGGATAAAATTATTTTTTGGTGGGTGACAGGATAATTACTAAAACATAAAAGGATCCTCCCGGAACCCCACGCAGCCTCAGCAACTCTGTTAGGAGCCTCCAGGACGAGCAGAGATTTTACAGAAAAGTTAAAGCCATCTGAAGCCTCCCCCTACAGTACCCTGCTCTGAGGTCTCCCGTGGCTCTTTCTCCTGAAACCCAGCAACCCAGCCCTGACCCCTCTGGCTGGCCCTGCCCACTTCTCTCTTCCCTCTCCCTCTTGTCGAGTCCAGACTGCTCCCCAAAGAGACCTGCACCTTCTTCCAGAGCCTATTCTGTCCAACAGACTTTCCTCTCTACTTCCCTCATCTCCCTTGAAGACCAACTCAAATGGCTCCTTCTCCAGGAAATCCTCTGTATTATTATACACATTTCTTAGGTTTTTATCAGGCAACAAAATTCCTGACATAGCTTCTTTCACATATGCTGTCCAAGCCCACCACCACAGCTGTCAGCTCTCAGGACTGCGCCTGTCTCCTGCACTGGGCTTTGAGCTCTCTGAGGGCAGGGACCAGGTCTCACTCAGTGTGACAGCTCCAGTATTTGGCCTGTGATAGACTGGCTCACTCGTGCATTCATTCAACAAATTTGTTGGGATCCAATTTTGAAAAATAGGCAGAAGAGCTGAACAGAGGGACATGGCTCAGTGTTAGAGTACTTGGATAGTGTTAGGGCCACAGGTTCAATCTTCAGTACTGCCTCCCCCATTGCCTGGAAAGAAAAACTAGAAGAGAAAAGAAAGGGAGAGGAGAGGGAGAAAGAAAGAGAGGGAGGAACAGAGAAGAAAAGGGTAGAGGGAAAGATCTGAATAGACACATTCCCCAAGGAGACACACAAATAACCAACAGGCTTCTGAAAGGATGCTCAACGTCATTAGTCACCAAGGAAACATAAAACAACTCTAAGATGTTGCTTTCACCGCACTAGGAAGGCTACAACTGAAAAGTCAGGTCATGTTGGCAAGGATGTGGAGGAAGTACCCTCACTGCTGCGGGCGGGACTGTGGCACACCAGGGCTCCCACCAGGTCTGGGGAGATGTTTCTGTAATGTGGTGCCGCGCAAGCATGAGAACTTGTGTTTAGCGTGCCAGGGAGCGTGTGCGCAGAAACAAGCAGGGAAGTGTGGCTGAGCCAACTTCAGGACCCTGAGACAGGAGGCCAAGAGCCTAGGAAACAGCCACCAACCACAAAGGGCTCAGCCTTGCCATCTGCTCTGCAGGCCAAAGTGAGTAGCCGGCTATGGAGTCACCCGTGGGCAGAGCCAAGTGCCTTCCAAGAGCTTCCTGAGTGGTTGCACAAAAGCCAAGAGCAGGAGCCAGTTCCCACCCTCGCCTGAGAGAGAGGCTGCCTAGCCGCGCCACCCCAGACTGGTGATGTGAAGACAAGCTCTCCCCAGGAAGCTGATGACCACAGAGCTAGTGGCTTTTATGAGCTGCAGTGGGTGAGGTTGCTCTGTGGCCATTAGGCTCCTTGAGGAGGATGGAATCCCTCAAATGCTTCCTAATGACACCCTTAGGATGCAGGGACGCAGCGGACTTACCTCAGCTCTGCTGGCAGCCACAGCCATACACATATGTTTGCAGACAGACTCTGGGTCACATGCACATACAAACAACTTCCACACACACGTGTTCCCATGCAGACAGAGTCCTGAGCTCACACTAACACAGGGTCACATAAGCAGAAGCACACAAACATGGGCAGCTGGCAAGTAGGTGGACATGATCGTAGTTTGTCCATGCCACTGGACAGGCTTCCCATGAGGGCAGACTGCTGACAACTCCTGCTCTGGAGGAAGTTTCCCAGGAGGCTCGGGCCTGTGGAGAGCAGGGCACACGTGTTTTTAGCGGTGGGAAGAGCTTTTATTAGTCAACAGAGAACATGGAGCATGGCCAGGCATGGCAGCACAAATCTGCAATCCCAGCCCCTCAGGAGGCTAAGGCAGAAGAATCAAAGTCCAAGGCCAGCCTTGGTAACTAAGCAAGGCGCTGTATCGATATGAAGATAAGAAAGCTAAGGAAGCAACTGAGGTAGAACACTTGCCTAATATGCAGATGCCCCTATGTTCAGTCTCCAGAAGAATACACACACACACACACACACACACACACACACACACACACACACACCACAGTAACACACGTACACCCCTGCATGTACACAACCCCATACATGCACGCATAAATACACATAAACACACCATACACATATACACACACTACACAAACACACCACACACACTACATACACAGACATACACAACACACACATATATGCACGCACCCTACATATACACCAAACACACACATACACATATACACACACCCCACACACAAACACACCACACATATGTACACATACACACATTCATGCACCCCACACATACACACCACACACAAAGGCCAGGATGAAGGAAGGAAGGAAGGAAGGAAGGAAGGAAGGAAGGAAGGAAGGAGGGAGGGAGGGAAGGAGGGAGGGAGGGAAGGAGGGAAGGAAGGAAGGAGGGAAGGAAGGAAGGAAGGAGGGAAGGAAGGAAGGAGGGAGGGAAGGAAGGAAGGAGGGAGGGAGGGAAGGAGGAAAGGAGGGA
>NW_026585691.1:1904682-1987630 GCF_907164565.1 Psammomys obesus | reverse complement strand
AAGGAAGGAAGGAGGGAGGGAAGGAGGAAAGGAGGGAGGGAGGGAGGGAGGGAGGGAAGGAGGAAAGGAAGGAAGGAAGGAAGGAAGGAAGGAAGGAAGGAAGGAAGGAGGGAAGGAGGAAAGGAGGGAGGGAGGGAGGAAGGGAGGGAGGGAGGGAAGGAAGGAAGGAAGGAAGGAAGGAAGGAAGGAAGGAAGGAAGGAAGGAATTAAGGAAGGAAGGAAGGAGGGAAGGAAGGAAGGAAACAGTGGTCTGGGAAACAGCCGACCTGTAGAGCGCTTACCCTGCAAGCCAGGCCTGCCCTGTGTAGGCAGCCAATCTGCACATCTCTAATTATGTCTCCTGTGATGCCCCACGCCCAGCCACCACTGCTGGGATCCCAGCATTCTTGTCAGACTCTAACTGGGGTAGGGCCCAGAAGCTGTGCCAGGTCACCACATGACCTGGGCCCAGTGACTTCCTGTCTCCAGTGCACTCTCTGCCAAGAGGTTTGTAAAGCCTTAGACACGGACATTCTCTGCGGTGGGAAGATGAAGAAATGCTGATATCCAGGGCAGGCAAATAGGGAAGGTAGCCTGGGATAGGGAGCTTCAAGACTCAGCACACAGTGGTGCCATCTTCAGAAGACTGCTCAGGAAAGGTGGCTAAGAAAGAGAGCCCACAGCCTCTCTAATGGAGAAGCCTCCCAAAAGACGTTGCCTCACACCTTTGGGAATAGGCAGGCTGTTCCTGGACCTTCTGTCCTATCTCCACTAGCAGCAGGGCCTGGTTATAAATGTTATACACCCCAGGCCTCTGTCCACCTTCTACAAGTGGAGGGCTGTGCATATTCATAAAACTGTATTTAGTGGTTACTGTTATCAGCTGGACAATCACCTGGAAAATGGGTTTCGAGGCATATCTGTGGTGAAGTATTTTGCTTGTGTTATTCTGCTATACTGTTGGTGGGACCATTCCCTAGGCAAAAGATCCTTACTGCTTTTTTCTTTTGCTTTGTTTGGTTGTTTTGTTGACTGTTTTTGGTTTGGTTTGGTTTGGGGTTACTTGGGGTGTGTTTTGTTTTG
Source organism: Psammomys obesus (assembly GCF_907164565.1). Classification (NCBI taxonomy): domain Eukaryota; kingdom Metazoa; phylum Chordata; class Mammalia; order Rodentia; family Muridae; genus Psammomys; species Psammomys obesus. The sequence continues at coordinate 1,986,568 of NW_026585691.1, read as the reverse complement.
TTTTGTTTTGTTTTCAAGACAGGGATTTTCTGTATAACCCTGGCTGTCCTGGAACTCACTCTGTAGACCAGGCTGGTCTCAAGCTCAAAGATCTGCCTGCTCCCCACCCCCACTCCCAGCCTCACCCCAGTACTGCTTTAAAGAGGAGAAAGGGAGCTGAGCTGTAGCATTTGCGTTCTTTGCTCTCTTCTGCCTGTGGATATAATATAACCAGCTGCTTCAGGTTTCTGATGCCCTGACTTCCCCAACATGATGGAATGTAACTTCAAACTGTGAGCTGAAATAAACATTTGTGATTCTTATGTTGCTTTTGTCAGAGTGTTTTGTGACTACAACAGGAAACTACTGAGACAGTACCGTAGCTAGGAACATCGAGAACATGACGTGCACAGTGAGGAATGCCTCACATGGGTTCTTTAGAATCAGCCAGGCACTTTGGCAGACTCCACATCATCTTAAAAATCCTTCCTTGGAAAGGGAGGAGGAGGATGAAACCAAGTAAGCTAAATGCTAACAGCTTCAGAGGCAGGGCTACAGATGGGCAGAGTGCCACTCTCTGCTTGGAGTCTGGTTGAAAATTACCATCATAAAGAATTTTTTTAAAAGATGAAAGAAAAAAAAACATTCAAGAATGTAAGTGAAGAAAAACGCATTATCATCATGTGTGTTGTGTATTGGTGTGTGGGTGTGGGTGTATGTGTTGTGTGTATGCGTGTATAGTGTGTGTGTGTGTTATCAATTCACGGATTTTGAGATAAGATGCAATGGTTAGTCTCGTCAATTTGAAAGAGTCTAGAATCACCTGGGAGATAAGCCTCTGGCACGTAGGCAGAGAATTATCTTTTTTTTCTTTAGACAGGCTCTCACTATATAGTTCTGCTGTCCTAGAACGCTATGGACCAGGCTGACCTCCACCCCACAGAGATCTGCCTGCCTCTGCCTCCTGAGTGCTGGGATTAGAGGCGTGAGGAGGAGATTATCGTGACTGAGCTAACTGAGGCGGAAGACCCTCACCTGAGGGAGGCGCCATCTTCTGGACTGTATGAGCGGAAAGGAAGCTGAGCTGTGCGCATCCCACCTCAGGCTCCTGCAGCCTTGATTTCCCCACAGTGATGGGCTTGAACTGTGAGCCAGGATAAACCCTTTCTCGCCTAGGTTGTTTCTGTCAGGGTATCTTGTCACAGCGACAGGGAAAGAAACTATGTAACAGAGCCTCACATGACTAGGGCTAGTGAGAACTCAGTTTGGGTTAGGAAGGAGCATGATACAGTTCTGGCTGGGAAGACAGTAAGAAACCCACTGAATGACCCCTGGGGAAACTTTCCTATTCTTATACAGAAAGAGACAGGCATGAGCTTCTTCCACCGGATGTCCTGTCTGGATATGTTGATGGGGACAGCAGCAGCCATTTTACCACCTTGAGGCCTATCGTGAGCCTGTACCATGACACGGAGAGAGCATCCAGGGGCGTGGCAAGGACCTGGGTTCTTCCTGCATAAGCTGCCGAGGCCATGATTCTTACCCGAAAGTAACTACCACAGTGGCCACAAAGGAAAAAAATGTCGGTCTCTCCTGCCCTAACCTCAAAATCAGGTCATTTGCCTCCAAGCCCAGAGCTTGCATCTCTGTGCTACTCCACCTGCACACATTCAGGGCTGGGCTAACACCCTTGACCTCACACTGACTTTAGAAAACACAGGTCAGGCACCAGACCCAACCTGACCACCCATCCCTGACTTCAAGCCCTAAAGGACAAAGATCCTAGGAAGGCACAGCTTAGGCATGCCCTACACCAGAAGGAAGGTCCTCAGCCTAGCTGTGCCCCGTGGGAAGCCAGGCTCCTCTCATTTCCATTGCCTTCCTCTGCGACTGCCCCATAAATCTCCAGTTTATTAATCCTTTACATGAAGCAGTCAGTGTGGGATCCTGATTTACTCCCTGTTCATAAAACACCAAGAAATTAAAGATGGAAATTACCCAGAAAGACACGAGCCTCCGGTGGGGAGCCCCTAGCAGTTCCTGGCCTAAACCCAGGTCCTCTCTGCCCTTCCTACCTTCGAGGCTTGGGAACCGGTGATGTCATCCCCTGTCCTCATTCTCCTCTTTGAAGCAATGTTGCCTCCCACCCACACTGCCAGCTAGACCTGGTTTCGCACAGCAGGATGCGAGGCATTCCACAGATGGGTTTCCCCAAACCGACTCTTTGAAGATCTCTTCCTAAGGCCCTTTTGCCACACAGCTGTTCAAATGTCAAAACATGGGGCTGAGGGTGTAGTTCAGCTAGCAGATTGCTTGCCTAGCGTGCCCAGATCCTGGTTTCCATCCTGAGTACTGTGTCTAGCAGGCACAGTGTTGCACACTTGTAATCCCAGCACTCTGGAGATAGAAGCAAGAGGATACAAAGTCCTCTTGCTTAACCTCAGCTACATAGCAAGTTTGAGGCCAGACTGGGATAAATAAGGCACCACCTCAACCTATTCTCTGGACAAAAACGTAAGAGCATGTATGAAACCCAGAGACAGAACCAGAGGTAAAACAGAAGGAAGGTTGTTTGGTTGTTTGTTTGTTTGTTTGTTTGTCTGTCTGTTTAATGGTTTCCTATCAAGAGGTGCAAGGGTGTAAGACCACCCTCATTCCTCAGCCTGGGAATAATATCTCACCCAATACTCCACCCTCTCCTAGCTACTCAGTGTCCTGATGCTTCTGAAAGTCCGGCAGACACTGGCTCTTTCTAGTAATGTCTCAGAGGACTCAAGGCTCCAAGCTCCAGTGCTTCACCCTGAACCCAGAAGTTGGCTTCTAAGCCCCACCTCGTCCCACAGGTCAAGGAGAGCCCAGGAAGGCTTTAGGACTGTCTCAAGGCCAGGCTGCCCCAGTTCGGTGTGACAGCAGATCTTCGGGGACGCACTGGCTCCCAGGTCCACACGTGACTACATTCCTGACACATGGGGGCTCTCTTAGGTTATAAGGCTGCAGGGGACAGAAGCTGTATCCCTGGCAGAGACAAGGCTTCTTAGAGGAAGCAGCGTCTGGGCTGGCCCGTGAAAAAGAAGAAAGGTTCAGACAGACAAAGGAAGCCTAAAGGGCATCACATGCGCCAACAGCACGAGCCAGCAGAGAGGTGGGCCATAGCCCAGTGGTGCTGGAAACATGCTGAAGCCTGGGCACCATGCAACTCGGCAAAAGGGGAGAAAGATTATGCAGAGAGGCAGCTAACTGGGCCTTGACTGCCACGTTAATGAGTTTTGACTTTATCCTGAGGGCAACGGGGAAGCATTAAAGGGTTTCCGACAGTGCAGCAGCCTGGTCCACTTTGCACTCAAAAAGATCCTTCGTCCTGCCTCAGAGAGTGTGGACTGAGATGGACTGAGGGAGGGGGCAGGAGGCTGTGCCCTGTGAAGGCTCCTGGGCCAGGAGCAAGGCTGCCCGACACCCACCAAGGCCTCAGCGGAGTCCTGAGTGACAAGGCAGAGAGTAGGCCTTGGGTGTATAGGGCAGGCTACACTGAAGACGTGGCTTGAACCCAATCCTCTGGCTCAAGAAAGGTCCCTGTGAGCATGTGTCCACCTGCAACAGTGGTTGCCCCTGTCGCCCTCATCTCAGGGGCCCCACGTGCCCACTCCAGGGCGCTGTGTCAGGTGCCCCACGTGCCCTCTCCAGGGCGCTGTGTACTGCCCTCCTAGACTGTCACACCGGGCAGTGGGTCCCTTCATTCCCACAGACACAGTCCCTTTAGGACCAGCCTGTTGCCTTCATTCCTAATGTGGAAGCTATGGAGAGCAAGGATCAACTTAGGGGTTGGGTTTCTCACAGAACCCACTCTTCCCAGAACAAGCAAGTCCTCCGACACATGGGGTCTAATACCTTGTCTCCTTCCAAATCACTTTCTCCAAAGGAATCTCCTCGGTTCTTCTTTCTTTTTCTTTCCTTTTCTTTTGAGACAGGATCTCAATGTAAGCCCAAGATGGTGTCTAACTCCCTAAATAACTGAGGATGGCCTTGAATGTCTGAGCATTCTGCCTCTGATTCCCCAGTGCTTGGGCGTGAATCACCATTCCGTTTCTTTAGTGCCAGGGGTGGGCCCTGTGGCTGTGTGCATGCCAGGCCAGCACCCACCAGCTGAGCCCCTGCTCTCTCATGTAGCCGCCAAGTAAGAAAACCTGCTTTCAGTACCTAGCCTGTGAGTGATTCTGAATTCTCACACAGCTGGGCAGAGCAGTGCCAAAGCTGCCATCCCCTGACGTAGGAAATGCCAGGCACACCTTCCACCTGCCCACAGGGACGGTCAGGGACTCAAGGAAGCCTTCGTCAGCATAACAGTAGCTTAGAAGAGGGCTTCCTCGAAGGCAGTGCACGAGAGCTGGACAGAGAGCCATCAAAAAGCTGACAGCCAAGGGCCGGGGTGTGGCTCAGGTGGCACAGTGTTTGCACACTCAATGCATTGGTTTTAATTCCCCCCGTCTTGTAAGCCAGATATGGTGCTGCACGTGCCAGCATTGACTGGGAGTCAGCCAGAAGGCACAAAGCTCTGTTATCAAAGCACAACTGAGTCCGCAGTCTTAGAGGGCACTCACTGGGGGGAGGGCAACATGGGGGGAGGGGTTGCAAGTACTATAATCCCAGTACTGGGGAGATAGAGGTGGGGAAATCAGGAGATCAAGTTCATCTCCAATACAGTGAATTCAGGTCCAGCCTGGGCTACATCAGACCTCACCTTAAAATGTAAAAAATGTTTAAGATGGCCCCCATTTCACTTGGGCACTGTGCTCTCTGAAGGGCAGGCTGCCTGCCCTCTCTTTCTCCTCCACGGCTTTGCCCACTGTGAAGGTGAGAGGAGGCCCACTGCAGAATGATAAGGGGCAGATAAGCCACTCTCCTGTCTGGGTGGGTATAAATCACAGTGGGAGCTTTGGGGCTGGCATCTTCTTTGGCATTCAAAGTCTCATTAATTATACATTAAGTGTTTGGAAGGAAAAGGCATCAGTAGCCTATAGGATGTGTTTGCATAGTAATAGAGGATTGATTAGATGCAATATCTATACCGTGGGCTACTGGGATCCGGGTCCCCCGGCTTTGCAGTGGCAGTAAATTACAGCCACAAAAATCTCAGCCCTGGTAAATTATTGCATCTGAATCGCTGAAGGGATTCTCAGCGCCTAAGAATGAGAGACAGTAGTCACCTGGCCAAGAGCAGGAAGCAGGCAGGGCCTCATGCCCACAGCTGGGAACCCAGTTTCCTGGGTGGACAGCCCCCAACCCAGGCCTGAGCCCACTGCATCTGCAGGATACAGACCAGGAGCAACTTCCTAAGCCTAGATTCTGCTAGCAGCTCAGTCAGGATTCCCTCTGGGAATCGGAGGCTTGAGTAAAAAGGCAACGTGAGTGCTGTTTCTTCAACTGAAGGCTGTGCGTCCCCTCTTAATGAGAAGCTGGGGAGGCCTGAAGCACAGCCGCTCCCACTCTTGGGGAGATGAAGGCTGCCAAAATCCTGCCGTCTGGAGCCCATGCTGGCACCTCCCAGAGGCAGGAGAAATAGGCTTCCACCTGAGAAGTGACAATAATGACAGCATTTGCTGTGTGCTGGGTCAGCTCCATACCCGATGTATTGATTACAATACATTGTAATCCTGTGTGCCAGCTGATACCACAAACTCCACGCAAGGGTATGGAAGATGGTTCAGTAGGTAAACAATGGCTGTATAAGCATGGAGACCTCGGTTCAGGTTCCCAACAGCCAGGTAAAAAGCCAAGTGGGGAAGAAGTACATCCGTAACCCCAACATTGGAGAGGAGGAGACCAGAGCCTCCCTGGGGCTTACAGGACAGTCTAGCCAGCTGGTGAGTCTCAGGTTCGGGGAAAGACCCTGCCTCAAAAGACATGGTGGAGAGCGAATGAGGAAGACCCTCTATGCCCACGTCTTGCCATCTTGTGTATATGCACTATGTGCACACATATACAAATAAACAAACAAACTCATGTTCAGATGGAGAAACTGAGGCACACAGCAACATTCCCAAGACACCAGCGTTAGGAGGGTGCTTGTGTTGAAACCTTCCCTGACCTCCTCATTTAAAACTGCAGCCCCTCCTCAGCCCACCACTCCCTTTCCTCCTGCTCTGTCCCCTCTATCACTTGTCACCTTGTCATCTGCTAAGTTATTCACACTCTAACACACCCACAGAGATGAAGGGGGGTGTCTGTGTCCCTTGCGTTGTCACACTACTTCCACCAACAACCCACAGCAGGCGCTCAGTAAAGACTCCATGGTGGGATTCTCCCAGTTACTCATCCAAGATGACCCAGCTTTTGCATGCAGGGCTGGATTCAAATCTAGATACCCTGGTCTCTGACTCACGATCCTGCACGACAGAGCTTACCAGGAAAGACAGCCTTCTCTCTGATTGAAATGTGTGAGTGTCGTGGGGTGCCAGCTCTCTCCACAGTGAGTGAGACTCCCCTGGCAACAGCCAGCCTGGAGACTTTCTAGTCCCCCACCCCCAGCTGAGCTAGGAATAAAGCCAGGACTTGTAGAAACAGCTCCCATCTGACTCTCTGCAAGCAAAGTCATGCAGACCTGAGAATGAGTCCTTCCAGACACACCTCACCTGATCAAGACAGGCTGGTGGCGCCCACCTGCAGCAAAGCCCAGCTCCAGTGCCTGGCACCATGAGGGGGTGCACCCACTGACAGTGGTAGGGGCCACCTGAGACCCTGGAGCCCTTGTCTGGGTTTGCTGAGCTCCACCTACCTCCCCGGTCCTCAGTCACCATCTGCAGGAAGGCTGTGCAGCTCACACTGCCCCTATCCCAGCATCCCCTGCTAAGCCAGCTGTCACACACAGGAACAACAGTTCCTTCTCTGAACCCATGCAGTATCAAATGCTCTTTGCACCCAGAGGCAGCACCCACCAGGGTAGGGAGCCAGAGTCTCGGAGTCCCAGGCACTAGGAGCCAACATTTCATCATGGTACATAAACCAAAGAGATGGAAGATAAGTCCCTCCCCTTCTCCAACATACAGCTACAGAGTCCGAAGTGCCACTTGCTCATCAGGGCATCCCTTGGTCCTCCTGAGATGGACCTGGCTGCCTTTGTTGCTTTTGCATCCCTGTCCTGAATCTTTTCCTGCCCCTCTCTTTCTCTGAGATAGCAGTCCTTTCCTCCAATGAAGCACCATGTGTGTTTGTGTGTGTGTCTGTGTGTGTGTGTTATGTGTGTTCATGTTCATGTATATATATATGAGCATGTAGGCCAGTGGTTAACCTCAGGTATCATTCTTCAACCCCTGTCTAGCTTGCTCTCATGACCTGGCTCAGTCTCTTGCTGCACAAGCATGAAAGCCTGAGTTGAGATTCCCCATCATCCACACAGAAAACCAGGTAAGGCAGAGCACCCTTGTCACTCCAGCACTGGGAGGCAAAGACGGGTGGATCCTCAGAGCTCACAGCCGGCCAGTCTAGCCGAATCTGTAAGCTCCGGGTTCAGTGAAAGACCCTGCCTCAAAAATAAATCAATTAATAAGAATGACACTCAACACCAAGCATGCATACACAAGCAGACACACATGAACACACACACAGAACAAATGAGAAACAGCACTGCAAGCCACATCCACAGAGGGAATGTAGCCCTGATACTGGGCTGTGGAGAAGGTGCTGTTTGGGTGCAGCCTTCCTGAGGAAGCTTTTGGGATGCCTTTTGTGACATAAGATCGTCAATTATGCGTTAGGGGTTTGAAATGAAAGGAAAAGATACACTTCATCCTCTTTGTTTCCCAAGGCCAGCCCAGGCCCATGGTATCTTTGGTATCTAGACAGGAATCAACAGAAGGGTGAAGCTTCTCTGCTGTTTCCTTCTGCAGAACTAAGAGCAGGAACTAGAGAAGCAGGTGACAGACCCAGGCTGGCCTGGGCTGGTTCCGACCCAGACCTGTTTCAGGAGAACATCTCCCCTGCCTCACTGTTCTCCCAAAGCCCAGGATCTCCACCTGCGGAGCCAGGGCCCTTACCTGACAGCTGGAGGAGCTGAGAGAAAAGCAACGGTTTCTAGGGAATCTTTCTGAAGTCCACTTCCCCCTTAATTCTGGGAAGAAACTCTGAACCAGAAAAAAAGAAAAGGCTAAAAAGGCTTATTATAATGACCTTCAAGAAAAGCAGCTACATTTTACCTTGAGAACTGCAGGACTGAAAGCAAGTCTGTATGGACCATGCAAATGAGATGCAAACACGAATGCAAATGGCCTAAGGCTGTTCTAGCTGCACTAACAGCAGCTTTCCCATGCTTAGAATGCCTCTAGAGGGAGGCAGAGAGAAGGGACACGGGGCAATTAGCAGGTACTCTGGGGGCTGTGAGAGGCTTGTCTAGGGATGGGAGGAAGAGGCAGGGGACATCCTCGATACCTTACAGAGGCCACAGCCCCAGGGCACTCTATGCACTTGAGAGCTTCCCAACCTTGGCAAGATCTGGCCATACTGGGCCTTCAGCATGTGTAAAGACGTGTGGAGACCTGAGGTGCTGCCGACACTTAGAAACGTAGCCACTTGCAGGCAAAAACACACGAAGAAGCACAGGGACTGGCTGTCACCGTCTCATGACACTATGCTCAGAAACTGATATAAATACATATTCATAGAAAACACATCAAGAGACATCATCACTCACAAAGACCCATGAGGGGACGAAAATACCCACATACACAGGGCAGTCAAACAGGTCTATCTGGAAAGGAAGATACGAATGACTGAAATACCTGCTTGCCGATATGCCATGGAAACTTGAACCGCAAAGCAGCCATATGAGGTAGGGCTGATTATTTAAAATTCATAGACAAGGAAAAGGAGGAGCCCCAAAGGTGAGCTGAGCCAAGCATGTCAAGGTATGCCTGTAATCCTGGTACTTGGGAGGTGGAGGCAGGAGGATTAAGGCCAGTCTCCAAAAGAGTCTGAAGCCAGACTGGGCTCTATGGGCAACCCTGTCTCAATATATATATATAAAAGCCAAAGACGATGACCTGATACCCCAAAAGCAAGAGCAAAGAACAAGAGAAAGAATGAGCAGTGTTCACAGTGATGGAGAGCCCAGACTTGGGACAAGCTCGTGAAAACCTCCACCCTGGAGCCCAAGACACATTTCTTTTCTGAGCGACAGAGTATCCCGAGGCTGGCCTCAAGCTTGAGATCCTCCTGCCTCAGCCTCCTGAGCACTGTGATCACAGATGGACACCGCTGCACCCAACCCAGACATAGTAGCTTTCTTTCCTTTGAGACAAGGTCTCATGTAGCCCAGGTTACATGTAGCTTCCAGCTCACTTGTAGACCTGGATAATCTTAAACTCCCAATCCTTCTGCCTCCGCTTCCCACGTGCTGAAGTTATGGGTGTGCCCTGCAACCTCTGGTGTTATACAGGTCTAGAGATTGAATCCAGAGCTTCGCACATGCTGGGCAAGCACTTCCTTCTGAGCCACAGCCTCAGCTCAAGCCTCACCTCATTTTCCGTGATGTCACATGCTATAGCATTCCCCTCTGTCCATTTGCCCCAGAACCTCCCCAGTCCTAGCGGGATGGGAGAATGCTCGCCAGCTCCACACTGTCCATCCTGCTCTGTCATCCTCTCATCTGACAGTACTCATTACTTCTGCTCTGTGGATAATCTAATTTGGAAATCTGAGGGAGGAGATGAGTGATTTCCAAATGGGATACAGGACAGGGTTTTCAGAAGCCACCTGTCCCTGGCTGACTGTGCACAGAAGAGAGTGACTCTTTCCCAAAAAGTATACAAACTTGAAATGCCACCCTGCCCACTCGCTCCTCCACACACAGAGAGAAATGTGCTTTTCAGAGCAAAGAATGAATAAGCCTTCTTGCTTCCTGCTACAATGCATGGAGTCATTATGGGAAGTCACCACTCCTCCCGGGATCCTTGTCCTTGGTCACCTATGCGAGGCAGAGTAGGCCAGCCTTGTCTCTCTCATACCTTGTAGGCTTCCTGACACTCACAGTGTTCCCCAGAACTGTGTCCTGTCCCCGTGACTCACTGCCGATGCCGGGTAGAGGGAAGCCGAGGCCTGAACACCAGTCATGGGAGCAAGACAAGTTCACCCACCACTGTGAGCCCCAGGCCCATCTACCCAAGACCTTTTCCATCTGCCCAGTAACTGCCTCAGGGAGAAGGGAGAAGGGAGGCCAACAGGGAGCGGGCCAGCCTTCGAACACGAGGCCTGATTATCTGTGTGTACCCAAGGGGCTGCGAAATGCCAGTTCGCTGGTTCTGAGTGTAGTTCAGAGCCTCAGACTCCCTTTCCAAATTAATATTCATGGGGCTGGCATGCCATTTATTTGCATATGTAGATTATTGCTCATCCTCTGCAGGAAAGAAAAAGTTTGGGGGTGTTTATATTTATTGTATTTATTTTAAGCTCGGGTGATAAAGCAGGCGGGTCAGGCTGGGGAAGGGCAGGAAAGTAGATCCTAGAGACAGGATCTAACAAAACCAACTCCAAAGCAGTCTTTGGAAGGTATCCTACGAAGAGCCCCTCCCTCAGAAAGCCCTGGACTGTTGCAATTCCAGGTTGGCATCCGGTTTGGGCCTGTCACTTGAACTTTCCAAGACCCTGCTTCTTTCATTCACATGTGTGTTCCTGTCGGCAATCGCCTGGAGACTTTGGGTGAGGGCTCGCCACTCTAGGACCCTGTTTGAGGGTGAAGTGTGATGTTTAGCGCACACCCACAGTCCAAGTGCTTACTGGGCTGTGGCACTCTCAGAACACGCTAGCCGTTCCCTTCTGCGCTAGACCCTGTGCTCCTGGCGCCTCAGGGAAGGTCCACCCTGCCCTCTGTCATCGGAAGCCGTCAGCGACTCTGAGAACCATTTATTCAGTCTTCTCCTGGTCCACTGGCCTCACCCCCTTTTCTGCCACAAGTAAAGTGCTCACTGAAAAGATGACAGTCTGAAGTACGTAGTTCAAAGCCCTGGGGACCCACTAAAGCAGCAGATCAGACTGAGACCGGAAGCCAACAGACCAGGAGCGGTGAGAAGATACTTAGGTATAGATGGATGAAGGCTAACCTTGTGCCCGCCCCCAGCGCCCCCTGCTGGCCAGCTCTGCTCCCTGAACCACTGCAAGACAGTTACAAGGTGACTATAAACTGCCTGAAGTAATGTTCCACATATGGGAAGCATTCATTAAAATTAGTCCCTTCCGTTGAGGTTGAATGGAAAAAAACCGGTTTTTTTTCCCTCAGGAAAATAATCTATTCCTGTAGTTTATGAATTCAATAAATCCCGGCTGAGATCCAGGCCTGGTGATGCATGCCTGTAATCCCAGCACTCGGGAGGATCAAGAATTCAAGGTCATTTGTTGCTACACAGATGAGTTCAAGGCCAGTCTATGCTGTGTGAGACCCTGTCTCAATAAATAAACAAATATTCACTGAATTGCTCTGTAGGCCCTGGTTCATCCCCCACCTACTGGCCACAGTGTTGGTCACAAATAAGGACCCCGCCCACCTCATCTTGGATCTCAGTGGGTTTAGGACCCAACTGGGAGGGTCATGGAACACCTTGAAATAATGCTAAATAACGACACCAGCAGTGTCCTATTAAACACGGAATTTGCGGTGTGAGCCGTAATTGCTACAGAAGTTCAGGCAAGGAGAGGTCAATACTTCAAGATCACGGTGGGCGCCAGGGGAGGGCTAATGAGGCTGCAGCTCAAAGCAGGCCTTACAAAGAGGGTGTTTCTGGAAAACCCTGGCAAGGGCAGGGCTTGCTGCTGTGGCAAAGAAGCCTAAACGTAAGGCAAGGCGTAAGGCGCAAGGCGCAGGGACCTAGCAGGCAAGACGAGGAGGAGCCCAGAGTTGAAGACCTAGTGGGGGAGGCAAGAGAGAAGTTGAGGTGAGAAGAGACTTAGGAGGGGAGGAGGGAAGAGGCTTAGCAGAGCAGGAGAAAAGATAAAACCAAGGCAGGCTGTGAAGAGCCCAGATATCTGCTTGGAGATCTTAGGTCTCATCCTGTGAGTGAACGGTCCATGTAAGCCAGCTTTGGAGATATCTTGAAGAAAAATAAAAATAAAAAAAAAAAAGACTGAAAATTCCCCCAGCACCTTGTCAGTGGCCCCAGAGATGTACAATGGGCTCAGAGCACAAATTCAGAACTCACGGCCACCTCTGCACTAATAGCTCCTTCATTGAGGCCCACAGACTGTTCTAGAAAGCATGTCCTTCCAACACCTATCCCTGTGTCACAAGATGGCAGAGCAGGAGGCTGGTGTCACCAGGGATAGGAAAAGATGCTACTAAAGTCCTTGAGTCCAAGCACTGAGAATATGGCTTTGCAGTGAAAACAGCCCAGAATGAAAGACTTTTGAAGAATGGGTGTCTTCAGATGTCATGATAGCCAGGCATCAAAAACTGCTACTATTATCCAAGCCAGTGTTGCGCGTACGCCTGGAATTCCAAACCCAGGAGGCGGTAACAAGAGGACTGAAAGTTCAAGGTCATCGTCATCCATTAGTGAATTTGAGGGTAGCCTGGGCTACATGTCAAAAATACATCCCCCCAAACCCCTGTAGCGATGATGATGACGATGACAATAATATAATGCTGAGACATGGCCTAAGAGGTCAAGGTGAGGAAGCAACCAGGACTGGAAGCGTGGAGTCCAGCACTGGAGGGAGCAGCAGGAGCTGCCTCTGGCCACGATGGCGATGTCTACCCAGCAAGCACCATCAACCACCAGCCTGGGTTTGTGGCTCGGTGGGTAGAGCATGCAACGAACAAGAAAGAAGCCCTCGGTTTGAGCCCCCAAACCACGAAAACCCAACGTGGTGATATATGCCTGTATCCCAGCTCTCAGGGGGTGGAGGCAGGAGGATTCAAAGTCCAAGGTCATCCTCAGCTACATAGGGACTCTGGGATGCATATGACCCTGTCTCAAAGCTGTTTCTATGTTTAGCCTGATTTGCTCCACACCACCACTGAGAATGAAGAGGCAAGAATAAACCAAGCACACAGAGCTTTCAACCTTCCTTGGCTACCATGGCAGTCTCAGGGTATGCCCTAAACTAACGCCCCTCCAGGAAGCCTGCCATGACTGCATGGTTTTCTTCTATGGTTGCTTTCCTGGCCATTTTGCCTCCTCTGGCTCTGCCTTCTGACTCTCTCTTGGTGGATGTGGTAGAATCCACACATGTCCCCCAAGCTGGGTTTACACTCCCGGAAGTTCAAGGTCAAATCTTCAAATTCTCTACCTGTATTGGTCAAATGTAGCTATTGGGCTAACTCATATTTATCTTTCCAATCAACCCCATTATACAGATGAATAAACTGAAGCTCAAAAGGTTAAAATTCTTTGCCCAGAGTTATGAGGTTTAAACAGAGAGGATTCAAACCCAGGTCTTGAACTCTCGGTAGCTGACTGATGTTTGATGCTTCTTTATCCTTTCCAATTTTGTTCGTTTCTGAGACTTAAAAGCTAATCAAGATTGTTCTAGACCAGGTGTGAAAATCTCTTCACCTTGCCTCTGCTTAGTTTAGGCATGGCACTGGACTCCCAAGTTTAGCCAAGAAGACTAGAGGCAAAGTTTAACCACAGGCGGGGAAAGGATCCCTTCCCTGCCTTTTCTGCACTGCAGATGCTTTTGAGGACGTAACATTTGGAACCACTGCAGCCATTTTGTGACCTTGAGAACAAAAGCTGAAAAGTATCTGGATCTCCGATGATGCAGCTAAGGCACTGAAAGAAACAACCTTGGAGCAGAAAATAGCCTGGACCTCTTGTTATGGGCGGTACCAAGTCCTGTATTGTTTCAGCTAGGAGAGTGCAGCTCTTCTGTTGCTTGTAGCTCTGACACCCTCTTCAGTCGAGGGCTCTTGTCTCTATAGCTACCTGAGCTGTTACAGAAGATAAATGACAAGCATAAGTCCCATTCCCCACCCTCATTGAGCCTACCCCAGGATTCAATCTGTATTTGATTTTGAGTCTCCCCTTCCTTGCCGTCTGTGACGCTATCATTTTCCCCTTTTCTGAGCCTGGCTGATCCCAAGTTTCTGCCTCACATCCTGACAGTGCTCTTACCATTCTCTTCCTCTACCTTTGCAGATCAAGATACATGCAAGGTACTCGCACAGGCCCAGAGAGGCCATCAGCACAAGTTCGACATCCTAAATATTTGTTCTTTGAAACGTCTTTCTCAATTAGATCTCACCCAAATGTTCCACTCAGGCTGAATGAATTCCAACTTCATGCTCCAGAACAGGCATGTTGAGCCTGCATAATTACTGCTGCTAGCTTTATTTGTTATATTTAAAAAAAGAAAAGAAAGAAAGAAACATGGATTGTTGTTCCTTCTCGACTGTAAAATAATCAATAAACAGAATCCAGATGAAAAATACCAGCATTTAGGGAGAACAATTCTGCTATGATTCTTCTCTCTGGGACCTAATTAATGCACATGGTAGATGGACCCCATCACCAATGGAAGAGGCTCCCCTCCCGCTGAGATTCCGCTCCAAGTCAGAGGCAGACAGACCAACAGAAGGTGTCAACAAACAGACTCCTCAAAGCCAGCTCCCACTGGCTGGTTCCCGCCCCCCTTTCTCCCTAAGAACACCTTGCATGGTGACTGTCAAATGAAGCAGTCCAGCAGTGGAAGAAGAGTCATGCTGACTCCATCCTGTCTTCCCTTCCTCTCTTTCTTCTTTTCCATTCTTTCCATCCTCCCTCCCTTCCTCGATGTGGAGACAGGGTCTCCCGCAGCCCACTCCTTGGACTTGCAGCTTAGTGGAGGGTGACCTTGAACTCCTCATCCTCCTGCCTCCACTGCCTAAGTGCTGAAATTACAGGCCTGTGCCACCACACCTGGTTTGTTCTGTGCTGAGGTTCAAACCCAGGGCTCCAAGCAAGCTACTCCAAGCACTCCACCAGCTGAGCCACCTCCTCAACCCACTTCCTTTCTCTAAAATGAAGAAGACACACCTTTCTGGACAATGACCACCCTGCTATGAAAGTTTCATGAGGTGCTCAGGGACCAGGTGACACCTTCTCGATTATAACACCACTTTAACAAACCCCCACAGAGCCACAGGGCACAGAGCCTGCAGCCAATGCGGGACACCTATTTATTCCCTAATTACATGACAATATATTCTCTGTGTGTGTGCTGATGAAGATAAAATATTCTTTTAATTCTACAGCCACCTGGGGGCTGGGGGCTGGGGCTGCACATAAGCTCGTCCTGGGCGTCCCTGGTGCTAAATCACAGCCCTGCCCCAGCCCCCACTCCAGAACAGGAGGGTCTGCAGGAAAATCAGCCCCTTGCCTCTGTTCCCCACACCCACAGTGAGAACATCAGCGTGGCTGGGAGCTGGATAGAAATGGCAGTTAGGAAGACCACCCCAGGCCCACTGAATCACGAGATAAGCCGAGAACGGGTCCAAGGAGCTGTGATTCTCCAAGCCCTTCCGCTACAAAAGAACGACCCCCGTCAGTCTCCCAGACTGGAAGACTTCGGTTTTAACGCTTATCTATTGACGTGTGTGCGTGTGTGTATAGGTGTCTATGGGTGTTTGTGCACACGCCGGTGTATGCGCGTGTGCATGCAGAAAGCTGCGGTCAGCCTCAGGTGTCATCCCAGGAGCTTGTCCACCTTGTTTTCGAGACCGGTTCTCTCACTGGGACCTGGGACTCACCTGGTAGGCTAGGCTGGCTGTCTGTCTAGTGGTCCCAGGGTCCTCCTGTCTCTGCCTCCCCAGTGCTGGGATTACGGAGCACACACTACCATGCTCAGGATCGGGTCATCACGCTTGCTCAGTAAGCACGTTACTGACTGAGCCATAACCTGAATGGGACACCTGGACTCAGCAGCAGCGGAGTCCCCCAGACTGCACTGCTGTCCCCATATAGACTCGGGGGTCCGCCTGTCTGTACAGTGGGGCTCCACAGCCTGCCAAGCAGCTGGGTGCTGGAGCTTCAGAGGTACAGTCACCTGGCAGCGGTCTCTATGGAGACCTAGCAAGATCCCAGCTGTCACATGCACCAGCTCCCTCCTGCCGTGCCCTGACCAGCAGCAGCTCTACCGGGCAGCTCTCTAGTGCCACATATAAGGTCAGCAACACTGCTGTTCCAGGTCTCCAAACTTCATAGGCAACTGTGTCCATTTGTCACCACGGAGCAGAGCCACTTGAGGCAGTGCTGGGGTCATTTGCTACATCGCCAGCAGTGCTTCAGAGGCCCTTGGTGGCGTGTCTCTTCCTTCACTAGAGTGTGGGAGGGAAGGAGCCAGGATGTCGGCATAGTGAGCTGGGGACCGTCGCTGTCTGATCAGGGTCCCTGGGCCCAAGGAGGAACTGCAGAACTACCTGCTGCCCAAATGTCCCTAGGAGGAGAAATGTCCAACTCATACAAAGCCCAGAATATCCAAGTACCTAGATTCTACTGCGTGCATCTATTTGTTTCTTTATTTATTTATTATGGAGAGCATGGCGTGCCAGGGCATGCGTGCGGAGGTCAGAGGACAGCTTCGTGGGATTCGTCCCTCTCCTCCCACCACCTGAGTCTCCAGCATCCAACTCAAGTTGTCGGGCTCGGCAGCAAGCCCCCTTGCCCAGCCGAGCCATCTCACCTGCCAGCACCCACCTTCTCAAAGTGAGGCTGGGGAGGAGCAAAGGAATGCATGAAACCTGGAGGGGTGAGGAAAACAGGCCGGAGGAGAGCAGCCACAGCAGCTTCCACAGCTGTCTCCCTGGCCCTAAGGTCTCAGGGCTCACCTTCCGCCTCCGTAGAGGTGAAGGTGGACCTGTGGGCCGGACGCCGAGTCCTCATCGGCCCTGACTCTGATGTCCTCGGCCCAGCGTTCCACTGCCTGGGGTTAGCAATTAGGGCTCCTGAATCCCTTCTTCTCCAGGGGCACCTGTGAGGCTCCCTGTAGATCCCGCAGGAGTGGTTTCAGCTGAGGATGCCTGCCCTACTCGGCTACACAGCAACCCCTGCTGCGCTCCACGCGCGCCTCACGGGCCACGCGAGAGCCAGGTCCGTGACGCCTGAAAGCAGACACAGCGCGAGCACAAACTCGCCATCGGTGGGCACGGCTCCTCTCAGGAGATGCTGGTGCTCGCGCCCTGCCTCTAACCTTCCAACCTGCTGGCCCTCCAGCCTCTTCATCCCGCAGCGGCCTCACACCTGCCTCAGCTGAAGAAAGTGATGAAGTCAGCATGGGAAGACAGAACAGGTCCTCGGCCCTTAGGCGGGGAAGCTAAATCACTTCCCCTCGACCCCTGGCCCGCTCTAAGAGTCCCTGGCTTCTGGGGCTTCGGGGCTGCTCTGAGGAATGGGAGGAAAGGGGAGGACTGCAGTTACAGGGCTCCAATCTTCTAGCGGTTTAAGCAATATCTCAGCAACAGCAAGAGCCGATGCCTGGTGCACACCGCTGGGAAATCCGCCAAAGGAACAGAAGGTGAAGCGCCATCCCAGGCTGGGGGAGGGGGCTGATGGCAATGCCCTGGGGCACCGGACTGAACCTTCGGGGCGCGGGGTGAGGAGGGGCGGGCAAGGGCCGGTGGGCGGGCCTCCCCGCAGACTCCTGCTGTGCGGCCTCGCCGGAGCCCGCTCCGGACTGCAGTCCATCAACCCCGGAAAGCGGGGAAGCGGGAGGTCGGCGGATCCCGGCCCCCGCCCCGGGCCGGGCTCGGCGGTCCCGGCCGCCGGCCGCGCGCCACCACCTGGCCGGGACCTTAACCCCAGTTCACTCGAAAGAGTGCCGGGCGCCGGTGTGCCGGGCGCGAGGACCCGCGCCGGGGGCCGGGGCGGCAGGGGGCCGGGGCGGCGGGGGGCTCTCGCCGCCCCGGAGCATCCTCGGTGCTCTGCCGGCTCCCGGAGGGGCTGGGCGTGGGGGAGCGCGCGACCCCGGTCGCCCGGACCGGCTTCTCTCGAGAGCGTCGCCAGCCCGGGAGAATGCCGGTGGCCTCGCAGCCCGGGCTCACGGGGACGGAGTCCCGCGGCGCCGCATGGGGCGTGGGAGGCGGTTCCAGGAAGAAGCAAGCGGGGGTGCGAGGGCTCGGGACCCGCCAGGCGGAGACCGGCGCTCGCGGACCACGGACGGTCCCACCCGCGACCTTGGTCCCGCAAGGAATGATTTCACCTATTTGTAAGTCCTCTTCACACACGCACACACGCACACTAAAAACTAGGAGACTAAAGCAAGTCTTGGGGGAAGGTGGCTGCGCCCCAGGACCACCGTGTCTGCCCACCCACAGCTCCACCGCCCACGACTGCGAGAGAAGTTGGGAACTTCGGGACAGCCACCCACGGGCGCGGGAGGAGTGACTCGCTTCTCCTTTAACTTTGGGGTTTTGGAGTCCCCGCCGAGGGTGGGAGGTAGGTCGTCGGGGTGACCGACAGGACTGCAGAGGGCCCGGGGTTCTCCTGGAGAGAGTGGGGAGGCAGGACAAGGGGGAAAAGAGTGAGTCCACGTCGCGCGTGGCGCCGACTGGGCTCCGCGGGGACCTGCGCGCGGCCGCGCAGCGCTGCGTCCGGACCCGGCTCGGGAGGACGCGGCGCGGGGCGGGTGTCCCGCGCCCCGGGCGAGTCCGCGAGCCGTGCCGAGCCGGCGGGGCTCTCCCTCCGGACCCCCGCCCCGCGACTCCCGGCTCTTCCCCCGCACGTGGAAACGCGGTGGCGCTGCGTCCCGACTGCGGCCGGGGGACGCGCCCGGCCGGCGAGGCTCTCCCCGGCGCGCACAGCCCCGCGGCGCTCCCGCCAGCCCCCGGCCCCTCGGCCCCGGCCAGCCTCGCCTCCCCCGGCCCTGACCAGGCGGGGCAGCCCGGGGGCCCGCGGGGCTGGTGGAAAGTTAGTGGCGGTGCCGCCAAGCCCCCTCCCCTGGGCTGGAGCCCACACCACGGCCCAGCGTCCCCACAGCGTCCCCACAGCGTCCCCACAGCGTCCCCACAGCGCCCCGAGGCTCCGGGTCCCCGTGGACCCCACCCAACCACCTACCTGCATCCGCGGCGCGCCCGGGGCTCCCGGCCGGCCGCGCGGTCCGGAGCCCTGCAGGTCCCCAGCAGGAGCGGGAGCTGCGAACCGCCACGAGCCGGGCACCCGGCTCCGGGCACTGAGAACGAGTGAGCGAACAGGAGGCTGAAGCCGCTGCGACTCTGCCTCGGCAGCCCCCACCCCCTGCGTCCTCGGCCCCTCCCTCCGCCCTCCTCCCTCCGCTCTCCCTCCTCCGCCTTCCTCCCTCTTTGGTCCTTTCAGACCCCGAGATCGCGCGCAGTCGCTCCCTCTTCTTCCTGGCTCTCTCCGCCGGTGGCCTTCTTTCATTCCTTCGGTTCTCTTCTCACTTCCCTACTCTGCCTCCGTTCATTCTTTTACCGTTTCTCCCCGCTCCCTCTCTTCTGAATTTCCCTTCCTTTTAACCCCTCGTGTCTGTCTCCTCTTTCTCTTCCCTTCTTTCTTTTTCCCTCCCGGTGGATCGGAGTGGCCTCCTCACCTATTCTTTCTAGAAGCTCTGGCTGGGCAAGGCAGCCCGGGACAAAAGGGAACAAGGAATATGCCCCAAACTGAGCTTTTGACAAGCCGAGGACAGGGACCCGGGAAACGCAAAAAAAAAAAAAAAAGCAAAGAACTCAGTGTACAGAAACAGCTGCTCTGAGCCGCACGTGGTGAAGCGCAGACATTGAAGTCCCAGAGCAAAAACTTGCCATGCCGTGGTCAGCTCCAAAGGCTGGACTCGACCAGCTCTGCTTCCTGCAGCCTGGGGCAGGGCTTTAAACCAGGGACGGGGAGCACAGAGGGGTGCTTGCTAATGACGGCTCGGAGGCCTGGCACCGCCCCCAGAGGCACCGGGAAGACCAGCCCGCTGCGACACCTTAGGCCACAAACAGCTACAGCAAGAGGGTCCTGGCCCGGTGGTGGGGACGCCTGGCCATTGCGAGTGGCACAGGAAGCCCTCCGTCCCCTTCTTCTCTCCAAGATGTGAGAGGCTCGCTCCTGCCTCCCTGCTCGTCAGAGGTGGAAATGGTGGGGTGTTTCCTTCCCTTGAACTCAAACCCAAGTGAGGAGTCCACACTTGGGGAAGGTGGCGTGCACCTGGAGGAAGAATTTTACCAAAAAAGCAGGGATATTGTTTGTGGTTTGGGGGATAAGCCACTAGGTACAGGCTCCTGTGCAGCCAGAGGAAGAAGCTCTTTCCAGAAGCGCCAGACCACGTTTCTCCCAAGCCAGGGTTTACCCATAACTGCTGCCCTGCCCCGCCCCACCCCGGCCCCCACTACCAGTGTGAGCAGAGGAGATCTTTCTGCTTTGGGGTTTCAAGGCCCCAAAGCCCCACACCAACATCCGCAGCCGTTCCTCACCTTGGAATGTTAAATCGAATAGACAGCTGATGCCTGGGCCTCTTATTCACAAGCTGGAAGCAGAGCTTGTGGTGGTGGCCGAGACAGGGCGAGGCGAGGCCCTTAGCCAACACGCCTGTACTTATACTGCACCCCCACACACACACCGTGAGTCCATCCTTAAATTCTGCACCTAAGGAGTTCTCTGCCCCCTCTCTAGTGCCCTCCTATGCAGGACCCACTATCTAGCTGATATATTCAGTTCCCATCTGAGGAGACAAAATTTGACACTGAAAGAGTCCACAGCCCCACAGGGTGTGACTCTCATTCGGGGAGGCCAGCTCCACTCACTGTGACACTAGTCACTTAATTCCTCTAGCCTCAGTTTCCTTGTTTGTAAACTGGAACACTAACAGCACCACAAGCCCTCTGAGAATAGCAAAGCCCAGTTCCTGGCACTGTGAACGGTGGTATTTGGCCATTGTCTGCAGCTAATATTAACTTAATTAAAATTAAACTAGGCTTTGCACTGCTTCATCTTCACAGTGGCTCTTGGGTTCTGAGCTCCACCTCTACCCTGCCCCTCACCCGACTTCTGTGTGGCAGTACCCGTTTCTAAGTGGGTTCACGGACGCGGGTGGGTCTTTCTGGATAACCATGGTACTCAAGAGCAATACAAAGCAGGCTGCCCTGCCCCTCTGGTCCCTCTGCTGCACTCACAGGCCGCCAGGCCGGAATCGTGTGTCTAAGGATGGCTGAGGGGGAAGGGCTGGGTGCCTGGTTCTCTGCCATATTCTAAAAAGCTGCATGGATCTATAAAGCTGGGTTTTCCCTGCCCAGTGGCAGGCCTCCAAGAACACATGTCACAACAGAGCCAGAAGCACTTTTAGCAAACATCTCTGGGAGTCAGCTCCAGGTCGGCTGGAACCCACAATCCATCATTCACTTGCCAGGAGAGCCTGCTTGAAGGGGCCCCTGCTAGAGACATTGTAGCACTTGGCCTGACCCAACTCTTGCAAGTTTATCTGGGAAGTTTAACGTCTGCGACTATGTTACTCGCCTAAGGGTAGAATCTGAAACAAAAGTCCACCTGCCACCCAAAAGCTTACACTCTGCTGGATATGGCGGCACTGGGCCATGCCAGGCTGCCCTTGAACTTCTTGTGTAACTAGGATGACCTTGAACTTCTGCCTCCACTGCCTAAGTACTAGGATTACAGGTGAATGACACCATGCCAGGTTTTACGCAGTGCTGGGAATCAAACCCAGGACATCATACATGTTAGGCAATCACTGTACCAGCTGAGCTACAGCCCCATCAGACACATGCACACAGAAGCTATATACATTCAACCTGGGGGAGAAGAAAAAGGTACCATGAGCAGACACCCCAGCTCAAGCCATTGTGCTGGCGTTTGTCCTCTGTGGGCACAAGGATGGTGTCTTTCCACAGGAGGAAGGGAGGAAGCCATAACTCTTCTGGCTGAGCTGGGATAATTCCTCCTTCCTAGAAATAAATCCCAGAGACAGGAGTGCCCAGGGCTCAGAAAATGGTTACTGTCCCCTTCTTTGTTGAGCTGGCCTCTCATGCCTTCCCTCTCCTGTGTCTCCTTGCTAGGATCACCTTTCCTAAAAAGACTCTCTCAGAACCCCCAGAGAGGACCCACTGGGGACTCCAGGGACATGCGGGACTGGCCGGGTAAAGGAAAGACAAGAACTCTGGGGCTTTTCGAACTCTTCAGGTAGAACGTGAGGCAGGAAAGCACTGGGGAAGGGTGTCTATCCCCTCACCTGACTCTAGGGTGTCTGGGGCTGTTCCATGTCTTACCCTCCTCAGATCTATCTATCTAGCATAGAGCCTTCCCTCATCAAAAGAATGAGAGGTTTACAATTTGTTAAGCCAGTGCAATGGCTCGTGGGTAAAGGTGCTTGCTGCTACTCATGACAGTCTAAGTTGTATCCCTGGAAACCACATGGTGGGGGAAGAGACCAACTCCTGAAATGTGTGGTTTGGCCTCCAAATGTGCTGTGGTTCGTTCACACACACGCTAAAGAAGACTGTAACTTTAAACGTTTAATACACTTATACACTCATAAAATATACACATAAGGTCACAGCAATCCTATAGAGCGGGTGCTGTCATTCCTCCTTTAAAGAAGGGAAACTGAGGCTGCAAAAGCGTAAGTTACTCAAAGCCACAAAACCAGTGGCAGACCCAGAATAAAGCTCAAGCTTCCTCAGAGTCCATAGGGAGAATTTTGGTTTCTTTAAATGTCTGTAGTTATATGAATATGGCTTTGTTTCAATCAAATGTGGGATATGGGGCTGCTTCAGATTATCCACAGCTATTAACTATGATTTGTCTCATGCTCTACGAGGGGAGTGGCTTTTGCTAGCTGCAAATAGTTTACATTTGGAATTCTGGGAGGATATACATGTGAGAAGCCCGAGAGGGCTTGTAGCAACTGCTGTTCCTCCTCCTCCTGGTGCTCTTGCTGCTGCTGCTGCTCCTGCTCCTGCTCCTCCTCCTCCTGCTGCTGCTGCTCCTGTAGCTGCCTTCTGCCTCCTCCTGCTGCTGCTGGATTGCTGGTTGCTGGATTTCTGGTTTCGGTGTTCTGAGATGAAGATTGGACTTGCCCCCCAAAACTTCGATGTCCCTAATCAGCAGGAAGTAGTCTAAAGAGGTTTATGACCCATTTCCCCTCTAACTTTCTTTCTTGCCTACCTAGTGTTAGGGTGTTGAAAGGGATTGGGGTGGAGAAGGGTGATAGATATAGGAACCCAAATAAAGTAACCAAGAGGCCCAGCTGCAGAAGTCTTCTCTTAGTGCTGCAGTGTCTTCTTGCACTTCGGGGTGGGGACCAGGGTGACACCAGCAAAGAGACAAGAAGATGTTCGGCTCTGGGAGCTGAACATAACCCTGAGAAATAGTCACATGTGAAAGCCACCCTGGGCTATAGGAAACCACAGGACCTCTAGTGTCCTGGCCATTGGTGAGGTACAGGGAGGAAGCCATTAAAGAAACAGAATATAAGGTAGCCCACCAGTGCTACACCTGCTCATGCAGGTACCTATGACATTCAAAGTCATAAGCACCCCAGACAAATAGTAACAACCCAACAACCACATCAACCCAAAATTCTCACATACATCATGTAAGTTTCATACTCACTAAGAGAGAGTGAGGGAGCCAGGGAGATGGCTCATTAGATAAAGGTGTGTGTGGCAAACCCAGATAACCTGAGTTTGATCCCTGGAACCCACATGGTGAATAGAAAGGACCAATTCCCACAAGTTGCCTTCCATACAGGTAGTATGGCATGCCCTCTGCCCGTGCACTCTCTCTCTCTCTCTCACACACACACACACACCCCAAATAAAAATAATTCTCTTCAGCAAAAGAAAGAGAAAGGTGAAAGACTAGAATGAATCCCAGAGAGAAGCAATGGTTTTCAACCTATGGGTCACGAACCCTCTGGGTTTGACCTTTTCACAGGGTTTTTTTTTTTTTTTTCAGTCCATCAGAAAACACAGATATTTACATTATGATTCATAGCAATAGCAAAACCATAGTTAGGAAGTAGCCATGAAAATACTTCTATGGTCGGGGTCACCACAACATGAGGAACTGCATTAAAGGGCCTCCGCTTTGGGAAGCTGAGACCCACTGCTCGAAAAGCTTTCATGAACCTACCACCAATCGAAGTCTTGATTAGCTTCTTGTTCTTATTAAATGGTGTTCAATATTTAATAACTTTGAATATAGATTGAATATTTAATAAGATTGGTGGAGAGTATTTGTGCCAGTCATTTTGAATTGTGACTCATCTCAGAAACCATCAGTGGATATTGCTCCATATTGTCCTAAGTTTCTTTATAGGTTATTGAGAGGCCTTGCTGAGGTTTGAGGCCAGCCTGGTCTACATAGTGAGTCACCTGCCCATCCCTGACTACACAGCAAGACTCTGTCTCAAGCAGACAGCAGCAACCACAAAGCTGTAAGTAATTAAGTAGCCAAGCACAGTGGCACATCCTTGGCACTCAGGAAGCAAAGGCAGATGGATTTCTGTGAATTTGAGGCTAGCCTGGTCTACATAGGGACTTCCACACTGCCAAGGCCACACACATGCATACCCCTGTATACAGGTGCACACACACACACACACACACACACACACACACACACGGCGGGGAGGGGGAGGACAAACTTAGAATGAGCCTCTACTTTGCTTTCCCTCACATCTGTCAGAAAATGAAAAGCCCCAAGCCCCATGAGATGCCCTCTGTTTTCAGACCTCAGTCTTCCCCAAAGTCACAGGCGACCTGGAAACAATTGATGTGGCAAAAAATTGTCAGAGACACGTTTTCCAAAAGCAGAAACACGGATTTTGAGTCTTTTTTTTTTTTTTTTAATGAGACAGCATCTTACTACACAGCCCTGGTTAACCTGAAGCTACTTATGTAAAACAGGCTGGCTCGAACTCAAAGAGATCCACCTGCCTCTGCCTCCCTAGGACTGAGATTAAAGGCACACACCACCACGCCCAGCCCAGTCTTGAGTCATTTTTATGGAAATGAGACTTGGATGTGAGACAAAGGCTTCAGAGGCATCTCAGGGATTCTCCTAAATTGATGGGAGGAGGTGGGATTCTGGACACTGATAAAGAAACTTAACAGACCCGAATGTGAGGATTTTCAGTTTATAGGTGTTCCAGCGGCTGTATTAACAGTGTTCTTTGGCTAATAAGTAATTATACAGCATGCTTTGTTAGAGGCAAAGTGAAATCACTGGAAATGGTCCTTATGCCACAGCAGGCTGCAGCCCAGCAGGATGCAAACTGCTTACTCACAAAAGAGAGCAAATGCACTCTCCATCAAATTACTCTTCTCGCTGACACACCTCTGTCACACTCTGATTTGCTTTGATTTGGGGTCTGGAGCCAGTGTAAATGAACACTGTCTAAAGAATAGTAGTGATCAAAAAACAGTAGGCAGAGAGTGGCCTCTTGCTGAAACCAGAGCACCCCTGCTCCTGGCTACAGTTTTCATCTTATTTGCAACAGAAAACTGGAACATTTATACCTCTGAACAGTTTCCCATAGCAAATCCAGAGTCCTAGGTTGGAGCAGATCCAGGGTCCTAGGATGCCTAGAGACCCACAGATTCTCCCCACCGTCAATAACCTGCCAGATATCTACAACAAGGCACACCTGCCTAAATCCTCCATGGTTTGTGTCCCCTGCTTTTACCTGTGTTCTTTCTCAGAGGCAAAAGGATTTCCTACTCTCCTTCAAACTTTGAAAATACCAGTCTCATCCTTTAAAATTCTGATTGTCAATAAGCTTTTGTTTGGCTCCTAGCCAACCAGTTGACTTACATTTTTAAATTATGTTCAGTGTGTGGCTGTTCTACCTGCAGAGATCCCCCACACCGAGTGTATGCCCGGTGCCCACAGAGCCCAGAAGACAGCGTCGGATCCTCTGGAACTAGAGTTGTGAGCTATCATGTGAGTGCTAGAAATCAAACCTGGATCCCCTAGACAAGCAGCCACTGCTCTTAACGGCTGAGCCCTCTACCCAGCCCCGATTTACCCTTTTCATGATTTATTTTATTACTTAGGTATATGTGTGCACGTGCATGACACGTGCAGCCTGTGGGTGGGTGCTGAGCCGGGCCGGAAGAGGCTCTCACATCCCTTGGAGCTGGTGGTAGAGGCATTTATAAGCTAAATTCCAGTCCTCCTGAAGGAGCAGCAAGAGCTCCTAACTGCTGAGCTGTCTCTCCTGCCCCCAGCTGATTACACTGAGTAGAATTTCTCACTGGTCTTTATCTGCTTGTGGGTCTCACTAACCCCACTGCACTATGAGATCGTGTTTATCGCCAGAACTTTGTACAATGCCTCGCCTCCTCACGGATGCGTGCGTGCATACACGGATACATGGATGGATCCGGGAGTGGCTAGGTGCATGAACTGTGAACGCGAACAGAGAAGGATGTATGAATGGGCAGGGATGTACGTAAAGGGACGTGGGCTTTACCTCTGATGTCTCATTCTTTCACACAAGTTAAACTAAATACCGGAAGCAAGGTCATCTTATTTTCCAAGCATCTTATAATGCCATTCATTCTTAGTCTCTGGTCATTTTTTTTTTCTCCCTTTTGGTGCTTTTGTTTTGTTTTCAAGAGAGGATCTTATGTAGCCCAGACTGGCCTCAAACTCTCCTTGAACTTTTGATCCCTGCCTCTACCTCCCAAGTGCTAAGACTGTAACTGTGTGCCCCCAGGACAGGTTGATCAAGGGCAAACAACAACACAAAGCAGTAAGCAAATAAGTAGCCAAGCATAATGACGGGTCCTTCCCCTGAGTGCCTTTGCGCTCAGGGAGCAAACGCAGATCGATTTCCATGTGTTTGAGGCTAGCCTGGTCTACGTATGGAATCACACCGCCAAGGCCACACCAGGCATGCACAGGCACGTACATGGGGGGGAGGGGGGAGGCAGAGTTATATCCTCAGCTTCAAGTCAAATATCAATGAAACTAGCTATTCTTTTGTTTTGCAGATAAAGGGATTGTCCGATAACAAATTTTCATCTGAACACTTGAGAAATTCCTTCTGTGTTCTAGACTCTCTGCTCACTGCCTAGACTCAGAAGCCAAACCTCTGAGTCAGCGCAGGGGTTCTGGAAGCACTGCCTTCTCAGGCACAGCCAGCAGTCTCCCTGCAGCCACCAGGAGATGCTGGGGAAAGCAGACGTCCCTTGGGAGGAGACCTAGGAGAGCTCACAGGCAGCTGGGCTTCCCAAAGCCCAGATCCTTAGCGTAAGCATGTAGGGTCTCAGCTCCATTCTCAGGCATGGGACACTCTGTCCTGCTCTTCTTCCAGCTCCCTCTGTACCCCGCCCTGCTCTGCACTTTGTCTCTCCATCAAAGCTGAAAGAAAAATGGGCCCTGTGTGCCTGGACACAAGCTCCATGAGGATGGGGCCGTGCTTTGTCCACCATTATTTCTCACCTCTGGAGCTCCCGGGCAGAGCAGGCCACAGAAGGATGCTGCTGGTGAACTGGCAGTGACAGGTCCCACTCACTCTCCACCAGTGAGGCCCGTTCCGTTCAGAATGCCTTCCATCCTCCTTTGGCCTGGCCCTTACTCATCCGGGCAGACTGAGCTCAGGGATGTTGTCCAGGGAAGGTCTTCCTTGAAGCCCCTGGGTCGGTCTGAACATCCTGCCTTTATGTTTCCTGGGTCCTGTGCCCAGGCCTGGGTTCCCACTGGCCACACATTCTGTCTCTCTCTGTGTCTGCTCCTTGCGCCTCTCTGAGCATCTTGAAGACAGAGACTGCATGCTATTCATCTTCATACCCTCAGCTCCTTGGCAAGAAGGCTGGAGCAGAAAAAGCACTCTATAAAGATCTGTCAAGTTGAACTAAACAACCCCAAAGTAGATGCAGATTGGGACACATGGAGCCTGATTGCTGATTCATTTGGTCATTTGGCAAACATTGATGGAGTAGCTAGAGTGTGCCAAGCCCTGTCCCGGGTGCTGGAGATCCAGTGCTGAGCCACACAGACAGAAATGAAGATGAAGGAAGCATGTGTCAATTATACAACCCAGAATTTGTACCAGGCTAGTTACATGGTGAGGAGAGCCCAGTGGAACACTATTTAAATCTCTGATTTGGGCTGGAAAAATGGCTCAGTTAGTAAAATGCTTGCCATGCAAATTCAAGGACCAGCGTTCAATCCCTGGCACCTATGGGAACACTTGTAATCCCAGCACTGAAAAGGGCAGACACAGGCAGATCCCTGGGACTCTCTGGCTCGCCATCATAGCCAAATAAGCTATTTCTGAATAAATGAGAGATCCAGTCTTTAAAAAGAAAACAAATAAAGAGTAACTGAGAAAGATACTCTGGCCTCACATTCGCATACACACACACACAAACATGCATACACGTACCCACACAAAAAATAAATGTAAACTTTAATGGTAACTATTAAAGTTTAGGCAGATAATGTAGGGTCTCTAGCTAACTGGTCTCTCTGCCTCAACTACATAATAGATACGTACTCTAGTCTCCCGTGGGAAATGTTGGGATATATTTATGCAGGGTCGTCTGAAATTCCCTGAGCATTTTAAAATCTCAATAATTTGCCTAGAAGTGCTCTGCAAACAGCATTAAGTATTTCAGGGCTTAGAAAATCCTTCACAATTGCGAAAAAATGCATTTGTATTTAAGATCCCAAGATAAATAAAAAATTGAAGTCCAATCAACTTTCAATTCGGTTGAAATTCAATTGAGTTTCATTTAAATGCCATTTATAGACTTCTCTGATCATTCTCTCGCCTCTGCCCCACCCCCAATGTTACACCGAACACACTTTAACGGTCAGCACTGGAGAAAAGCAAGATTAATAAGACGTGATCTTGACCTTCAGGGAGCCGCCAGGGTACTAGAGAGACCACAGCACAGCTGACCTATTGTCACACATGATCTTAAAAGACAAGCCAGGTACCCCCAAGGTGCTGCGGGAGGACCAAGGCCTACGGAGGTATCAGGAAAGGCTTGACAAAGGAAAGTGCCTGGGCAGAGCTTGGATCAAGGAGTTTGGCCAACAGCGTGAAACTGGGCCAGTACAGAGGCCAGTGCCTCACTGTGTGGCGAGTGGAGTTAGCATCCCGGGGCAGCTGATGTGACTGCGGCAAGACTGAGAGGGTGAGCTGGGCTCTGACAGTGAAGGATAGTGAATGATAACAAGTAGGATTTTATCTTGGAGATAATGGAGAGTGTTATTAAAGCTTAAAGGTTTTAAAATTTATGATGCCCTTATGTATACATTATACACAAGAACATACATTACAATGCCTGTCAAAAACTGGATGAGGGCTAATATTAGCTGCCTTTATGGAGTGTTTACCCTAGCTACTGTGCGATGTGGTAGGCTCCTCATATGCAACGCCATACTTTATCTTCACAACAACCGGGGGGTGGGGGGAGACATCATGAAGCCCATTTTACAGATGAGTCAGTGGAGGCCCAGCATGGTAATGCCTCCCAGAGGGTCTACACCAGAGCTGAATGCAGGCAAGTCTGACCCAGAGCCCATGGACTCAACCTCGATATTGTTGCTGCAGATTCTACAAACAAAGGGCACCTCCATGAGTCAGAAGTCCGTGTCAAGGGCTGGGGGGATGGCTCAGCACTCCAGACCTTGGCCTGCTCTTGCAGAAAACCTGGGTTCAGCTTCCAGTACCCATGTTGGGTGGCTCGAAACAGCCTGTAATTTCATCCCCAGGGGCTCTGACATCCCCTTCTAGACTCCCTCAGCACCTGCACTCACCTGCACCAATACACACGCACACGCATAATTAAAAATAAAAATTTTAAAAAGAGTCAACATCAGTCTTTTAGACAGTATAAATGTGAACGGTAAATGGTTCACATCCTTTGACACAATATGAGATTTTTTTAAAAAACTAATATCGAAGAGTCTACTCAGAGATGTATGAGATGTGTGAGGACGATGGTTGCAATGTGAGTCAGAACACGGAAAAGTTGAAAGCAGCCAAAATGACCCCCACTAGGAGAAGGCTCCTCATAAAGTGATGGCAGTAATGTAACTTCTGAGACACCACTGTGGGGCTGGCGAGGTGGCTCAGCTCGTAGCGTGCTTGTTTACTATGCACAAAGTCCCGGGCTCCATTCCCGGCACCACAGAAACCAGGCACCTGCACGCCTGCAGCCCTAGCACTGAGGAGAGACAGGCAAGCCACGATGATCATTACAGGGCGGGAGAGATGGCTTAGTACTTAAGAGCACTGGCTGATCCTTCAGAGGACCTGGGTTCAATTCCCAGCACCCACAACTGTCTGTAACTCCAATTCCAACACCCTCGTCTGGCCTCTGAGGCTGCTGCATTCATGTGGCGCACAAACATACACGCAGGGAGAACAGCCATATATATAAAATCAAAATAAAGAAAAAGTTTAAAGATGACTATTATATAGAATAGGAGATTATGTTTCCCAACTTTGACAAAAATATGCCACAACTAACAATAACAAAATGAAATACGTAAAAATGTAACTGGTTAACAGTGTCTGTGATGAGGGGGCAGAAGGTGATGTTTGTCTTATACACACTCCAGATTGTATTTGACCAAAAATACAAAATCTTGTGGGCCAGAAAGGTCAATGGACAAAAGTACTTGCGAAAGCTTGATGAGCTGAGTTCAATCCCCAGAGCCGGTGACAGAGCACAGTGTCTTCTGACTTCCACACATGCACTGTAGCACACGCATACACACATAATACACATACATACATGCACACATAATACACACACGCCATTCATGCATACACATACACAACACACAGGCTAAGTAAATAAATGTTTAAAAGTTGAACGCATGAGTTAAGTCCATCCTTTGAATGTATTACACTTGTGTCAGCTGGGCCAGCCTGTGCAGTGACATATGTATCAGCAAGTCACCTCCCTGCCACTTGACCCTAGGCCAACACGTTTACTAGCCTGGCACTCACGACATGCAAGGGTCCATGTTCAAATCTTTCCATTTAGTCTTCATCACACATAAACCCAAGTAAAGCAGACTACTAATTAATGTTTTGGTTTTGGTTTTGGTTTTGGTTTTGAGAGAGTGTCTCACTATGTTGTCCTATCTGCTTCAGAACTTGCTCTGTAGAGCGGGCTGGCCTCAAATTCACAGACATCCACCTGCCTCTGCCTCCCAAGGGCAGAGATTGAAGGCAACTAATTCATCTTACAATTGAAAATGACTCTCTGATGTGTGCCCATAGCCCTACTGTTGTAAAGCAGAGACAAGCAGATCCCAGAAAATCACTAGCCACTAGCTGAAATGCCAGACTTCAGGCTCAGTGGGAAGTCCTGTCTCAAGGGATGAAGGCAGGGGGTGAGAGAGGAGCTTTTCCTCTGCTCTCTGCACCTCACCCACATGCGTGTGACCATAGTCTCTGTCCTCCAAGTGTGTCGTACACTGGTTAAGCACCATGAAGAGGAATCTTTAACCTACTGCTGTTAATTCTTGCAGAGAGGCTGGAGGAAGGAGAAGAAAGAACAGTCTAGAACTTGGGGAGACCCACTGTCTGGTGAAAAGCTGAAACTTACTATCAGATGGCCAGGCCCTCTCAGAGGAATTAGAGTTAAAGCTAATAACCCAATTTGGAATAATTTAAAGCTCTTTTTAGGGAAGTTTTTTACTCAATTGGGTTCATTATACATGGGTTTAATGTGTAACAATTTGTTCTTGAAAGCTAACATTATTGTTGGCAATAAAGATAGGAAGTGGAAATAAGTTTCCAATATGTAAAGCAGATTTATTTCTCATTTCGGGTGGATATGTTCCGGGTCTCTTCTTGTGAATCACGCCGCGCGCCCGCAATAGGCTGCTGTCCGTGCGACTGGTTATGATAAATGGCCTGTAATTGTGAATCTGATATTGGTTTTCAATATTGAATTTATCATTCTGTCCTCTTAACAGATATTAAATACTTTTAAGAATTTATCCATTTGCCTGATCCATCCGTGATTTTTCAATATGTAAAATTTATTATTTTCCTAGGTTTTTGAGATTTTAACAGGCCGACAACATCATTAATAACCCTGAGTAATGGAGCTGACCTCTTTTAACCTCGTTCCCTTCCACTAATCCAGAACATTCTAATTGAATCAAAATGTATTCAGTTTAGGGGCTTGAAGGAAAAGGACTGTGGCAGATGGGGTGTCTGGTGTGAAAGGCAGCTGCTGTGGGGCTGGCCAGGTCTGGGTTCCACCTCTTCACCTCAGGGGCGGCAGACAGAGCCCAGGCCAGGCCAGCGAGCCCCTTCCCTGCAGCCTCCACCTCTCCCACGGCACACTCTCTCTCGGCAGCCGCCTACCCACAACTGCCTCAGTTTCTTCTCAGGCGGTGATGGATGATCATAATAACACCGCTTGTCTGGCTCCCTGGCAGAAAGGACTCGGTGAATTAATGAAAGCTTGCAGGCTGCACGCGCTGGAGGCCCCTCCAGGACAAGAGGCATTGCTGTCCCTGGAACTCCAATCGAGCTTGGTGGGGAAGGATTTCTTCCTAGTGCTGCTGAGATGATGCAGCAGAAGGCCAGAAGACATCGGGCTTCAGGGCTGGAGATGTGCCTCGGCCGACAGTGTTTCCCCAGCAGGCATGAGGCTGTGGCTATGGGCTCAATCCCCGTGCATGGTGGCACACACCCACCTCACGACTCCAGTGCAGGAGTACCTCAGCTCCATAGCCCGAGCCACAGGAGATCTGTCTCAAAAGAGATCAGGGTGAGAAGCGAGAAAAGAAAGGGGAAAAAAGAAATCAGGCTTTGTGTAAAAGAAACAAGGCTGTGAGAAACAGCAGCAGCAAAGCAGGACTCCACCAGCTCAGCGCCCTTCAAGCCACCTATGTGTGTGTGCTGCCACCAGAAGGGCGTGAGTTAGCTCAGGGTCAGAATCAGGAGCCGGGCCTTTGCTTGGATCTATTTTTACACTCCCTGAGTTCGGTGGACACTTAGAGTCACAAAGGCTGGCTGGCCCCCAGTTACGGGGTTCCTCTACACAGAGCCCAGAAAGGCGTGAAGCCAGAACCAAGAGCACATGCGTGGAAACAGAGGCCCTTACCACGGGACAGAGGAGTGGGCAAGGCAGTCTGGGGGAGCCAGCTGGGCATCCCGATCTTGCCTAAGGGATGTGGGGGCAGCAGCTCAGGTGGCTCCCAGAGAGAGGAGCAGCCTGGATGCCTTGACCTTGAGCACTGAGAATCTAGTGCACTTCCCTCCCCGGAGGTCCAATTTCATATTCCTGCTGCAGATGATTGACTTTCAGTCCAATGGAAATCAGTTCCCTTGAAAGTTTTGTCTGTTTGAGAACTATCAGCCAAGATCAAAGCCATCAGAGAAATCAGGGCCTGTCAATAGAATCACCAAGAGGTAACACATTTCCAAATGGCTCCGGAGTCAAGGAGCAAGTGGTGTCTTTTAAAACCAAAAGCCAAGAGGTCATGTGGTTCAGATGTGAGTCACTAGGCAATGTCTGGTACACACATATATGTAATCAGATATGTGTAGACACATACACACATATCCAGAGAGAGAGATTCGTGGACATACAAGCCTTCTATGAACCCAGACACCTCAAAACCTTTGCTACCCATTCTCTCTCTACCCCCTCCTGTCACTGACTTGACCCCTGAGAAACACAGTTTGTTTTCAGCTTTCAGACATTTTCATACCTGGGGACTGCCTTGGGGACACAAAAACGTATACAATCCTGTCTCTGCCCTCAGGGAGGGCCAGTGATGGCCCTGCGCTTCTAAATCAATTATTGAACACTTACTGCATGCCTGGCACTGTGCCCGATGACGCAAAGAACACAGGAAAGAGAGCCGCACCCAGTCCTTCCCAGGAGCTTACCTCATTTCAGGGGGCTCTTGGTACTCTTACACAGTGGTTCGTGTGGTGTGTCCAGGGTGTGCAGCAGCAGCGGTAAAGGGCTGGGAAGGATCAGTGCAGGTGGGAGATGGTTGTGGTAAACCATAAAAAGCACTGTGAGAAAAAAATGGGTGGAGACAGTCCGGGGCCAGGCTGGCTGCCTGTGTGTGGGTATGGTGTGTGTGTGTGTGTGTGTGTGTGTGTGTGTGTGTGTGTGTGTGTGTGTGCCAGAGAGAACTTTGATTGCTGTTCCTCAGATGCTGTCCATCATTTTCTTCTTCTTTTTTCTTCTTCTTCTTCTTCTTCTTCTTCTTCTTCTTCTTCTTCTTCTTCTTCTTCTTCTTCTTCTTCTTCTTCTTCTTCTTAGACAGATTTCTCTTTGACCTGGAGCTTACCAAGAAAGCCAGCCAGCCAGCCCCAGGGGCCCTCCTGTCTCTGCCTCCTCAGTGCTGCCATTATAAGCACATACCAAGATACCCACTTTGTTTTACGTGGTTGTGGGGATCCAGTTCAGGCCCTCATGCTTACAAGGCAGACACTTTACTAACTGAATTATCCCCCCAGCTCCTTGCCTTTTTAGGTCTCACAGTATAGCCCAGCTGGCCGCCTGAATGTGATCCTCCTGCCTCAGCCT
This sequence comes from Psammomys obesus, assembly GCF_907164565.1. Lineage (NCBI taxonomy): Eukaryota > Metazoa > Chordata > Mammalia > Rodentia > Muridae > Psammomys > Psammomys obesus. The sequence continues at coordinate 1,952,142 of NW_026585691.1, read as the reverse complement.
CCCAAGCCTAGGATTATAGATGTGAGCCAACACACTCACTGAGGAATTGCTGTCTTTGTTACATCCTCTCAAATGCCTGACTTCCCTCGGGCGGGTGTTCGCCTTTGTAAAGTGGGAAGAAACACCAGCGGCGACTGCCTAACTCTGCACTCAGCACCCACTACCACAAGCACCCTCCCCAGCCGCTCTGCCAAGTAGATACTTCATGCCCCTCCTACCCAGGGCTCAAAGGGGCATCCGCCGCACAAGCAGATGTCACCAAATCACTAACCAAGCTGGGTTATCACAGATTCATGAGGGCTCTTGGAGGCAAAGAGAAGAGATGCCAGCCTAGACGGGGCTCTAGAAGACAAAGGAGGGGAGGGGAAGAGGGAGTGCCACCAGCTGTCATCACCAGTATGGCAAAGCAACACAGACCACACTGGCTTAGACACAGCAACCTCCGAGTTTGGTTGGGGTATTTCCTAGCTGACTTCTGCCTATGGATGTTTCTTATAGCAAATCGCCATTCCTGCTGGGGACTCGGGGCTCTGTCCTGCAGCAGCTGGAGTCTTCACTGGGCTTCATGTCTTTCACCCAAGTCAGGATGAGCTCAAAGAAATAGGTGCTCAGAGCTGAGCTGATCTCAGCTATGTCTTCTTCTAAGGTAGGGAAACCCACCCCCAACAAGCCAGGAAATGCAAATCTCCTCAATACTTAAGTGGATCCTATTTAAGCCAAAATCAATGTAATTAAAATAATAAGAAATAAGACCAAAGGGTACCCCCCACTGTACTTAATTATGGGCAAGATGAGGGGGGGGGGAAGCCTCTGATGTGGCTTATTGACTAGCCACAGTCCTGAAATGGGACAAGTAGGGAGAGGAGAGGAGAGGGGAGGGGAGGGGAGGGAAGGGGAGGGGAAAGGAGAAGAGAGGAGAGGGGACAGGGTAAAGAAGGAGGGAGGAAGGAAGAAAGGAAGGATAAAAGGAAGAGAGGAAGGGTGGGAGAGAAGGAGGGTGAGAGAGAGGGAGGGGAGGTGGGAGAGAGGGAGGGTGAGAGAGAGGGAGGGGAGGTGGGAGAGAGGGAGGGAAGGTAGGAGGATGGGAGGGAAGGCCTGAGATGGTAGTCTCAGCAGATAAACATAATTGCTGCACAAGCCAAAAGACCTGAGCTCCCATGTAAAGGTGCCCTCTGTCCTACACATACACACACACACACCACTCATATATATATAGGCCTATACACACAACTTCTTTTTAACTGAAAAAGCAAAGGTGTCATTACTGCTTCTTTAAAGGCCTTTTTGAACAGAGGAGTCTGATCAGGGACCTAGGCTCTTGGGGCAGCTCACTCATTCTGAATGCTGTGTGCAAGATGAAGCCCCAGTCACTGAGAGCCCCTAGGACTCCCAAGGAGAAGAGAGAACACATAAAATGCCACAGTCCAGTCTTCCAGACAAGAAACCTACCCCCAGTGCACAAGTCACAAGACACCTTAAACCTTTTAAAACCCTTGGCACACCAAAGGGAGGGGTTCATCCCAGGAGTATGGTTCCCTCTTATAGCTGCTGTCATAAAGGAGTATCCAGAGCCAGCTGGGCTCAGGTAGGAAGACAGGCATCACCCTCCTCTACTCCCTGACTCCCAGCAGGCCCCAGCCTGTCCCCAGCTCTACTACTCGTGCTGCTAGCTCCTTTCTCCTGACATCCTCAGATCTTCTGGAATCTACCCTGTGTTCCTGGCTGGCCTCTGTGGCCCTGGTCAGGGCTCAGAGAACAGGACAGGAGATAGAGACAGGCATGGACAGCCAGGATCCTGTGGTGGCATCGGGGCAAGCCAACAGCATTCACAGAGCTTTTCATGACTGCTGCGACATTAACCGCTTTACCCATTCTCACCCCTCTGCCATCCCAGGCTCATTATCTGTCCTAGTTCCCCATTCTGTACTTTCCGGATCCTCCAAGGACTTAAAAATCAAGAGTCCAGCCAGGAGTGATGTCCCCCACCTTTAATCCCAGCACTCCGGAGGGGGAGGCAAGAGGATCTCTATGAGTTCAAGGGCAACCTGGTCTACAGAGGGAGTTCCAAGACAGCCAGGGTTACACAGAGAAACCTTGTCTCAAGAAACAAAACAAACCAACCAAAAAAAAGATTCCAGGCTGGGAAGGTGGCTCAGTCAGTGACATGCTTGTCACGCATGCATAAGGATTTGGGCTTACACACACACACACACACACACACACACACACACAAAGTGCCTACACACACACACACACAAAGGGTACACTGATACACAGTATAATCCCAGAAGTGCAGAGGTGGAGACAGGGGCCTCCCTGGAGCTCCCTAGCCAGTCAGTCTAGTCAAATTGGCAAGCCCCAGGTTCATCAAGAAACCCTGTCTCAAAAGAAAGGAAGAAGAGAGACAGGGAGAGAGGGAGGGAACAAGACACATCATAGTCCCTTCTACCCATACACGACTCTGGAACACGAAAGCATTGACAAGTGGCCCTGGTCATCTAAGACATGTGCAAACATTATGTACAAACAGCAGCTCTTACGCAAAAGCCCATTTCCCACCGCCAGATGGTATCTTTCTACGGCAGCTCTTTGAGAGGCATGAAGGTGTACCGAAGTAACTTTTGATACACTTGGGACGGGGTACACTTTTGTTGCTTTTGAACCAATAGACTGTCGGCATGCAAATGAGAGAATCACCTTCAAGTCGATTGGCTTGCTAAGTTTTCTTGTCATAACAGAGCAGGCTCAGTGGATATGACTCTTATCCTCCTGAGTCCGGAGGAGAAGATAAAAGACTACCATTGCCACTAGTGAATAATGAGATGCAGCCTTTATCAGTGAATGTAAGGTCACCACCAAGCCCAGCCAGCACCCCGTGGATGTGTGTTCCATCCACTGCTCTGTATAATGAGAGCCAGCATGCCGAGGAGAGCCAGAATGGCCCAGTGTATAAATTAGCCATTTTGAAAGGCTGCATTAAGTCTTTAGGGCCACCAGGGTACCTTTTAACGCATTGATGCCACTCTTCAATAGACACTGGTCTCTTACATCTGACCTGCATTTTGATGACAATCTGATGGAAGCCGTAGCTAGAAGGACTCTCCAAAGTATATCTGAGAGTAGATGCAGGAGGGGGAGGAAGGATGTTGAGTTACAGCTGCCAGCCAATCATGGACCTGAGCTCCCTGGAGCCACTTCTAAAGCAAGCTGTTAGTTAAGTAAGTGAATCAGCCTCAGTTTCCAGGGTACACGCAAGTCTGACTCCTTCCAGGGCTCAGAGGAAGGTGTGCTATACACTAGGGACGCTAGTTAAGAAAAGAAGGCAGAGGGAAACCAAGGTTTGTTCTAGAACACTGTACAAGATGATCATGGAAAATTACCCCGATGATAGACCATATTTAAAAGATAAAAATGAGTTTCAAAATGGCTACTGTCCCACAGAACCTCTGGACTGGAACATGCAGATTTGAGCTTTTTGTGGCTACTTGCGTTGTTGCTATTACCAGGTCTCGCACAGTCCAGACTGGCCCTCAAACTCGCTACGTAGCCCCAGAGAGCCTTAGACTCCTTCGCCCCTCTTTCACTACCGCTGGGACGGCAAACAGGCACCACCACATACAATTTCAGGTGGCGCCGGGGATGGAACCTAGAGCTTTGTACACACTAGGCACAAATTCCATCAAGGCCCCTGCAGAAGAGAAGACAGAACCAGAAGGAGCAGGAAAACAAATTTTTACCTACTTTATTTTCTATTTTTGTTTTCAGTTTTCTTGAAGCAGGGTCTCATATAGCCCAAGCTGGCTGGGCTGAGCTACACCCCAAGGCACTTTCACTGGCTCTGCAAAATCATGAGCATACACTCTGCATCATGACACATAGGCTGAGCAGACCCACTATGCACCTTTCTTTCTTCTAGAGAATAACAGAGGCTTGAGAGTTGGTGGCGGAGAAGGGCTGTGATGGGGACGGGAAGAAAGGGTCTAGGGGCTCTGTCCTCAAGGAACCTTCTAATGCCTCAGGGGCGATAATGAAACTGCCCTATGTGGAAGGCTGCTCTTTTGGTAAGTTCACGGGGGAAAACAGCCTCACAAGAAAACCTGAGAGGTTTGTTTTCAGTGTATGAGCTCTCCATTAATTCACTCAACATGTTTTTACTAAAAACCTATGAGCCAGGCATGGCTGTAGAGTCTAAGTCCTGGGGAGCAGGGGCCAGGTAAGAGCCCTGCCCTCCGGGACTTTGTACCTGATGGGAAGACAGGCAATAAACAAGTGTGTGTGTGCTATCCCTTTGTAAGGAGATGGCCACATACCCAGGTTCTTAGTCCTGACTGCTCAGGCCAAGAACCACCTTTGTGGTCACGACACACAGAAACTTAAGGGACTTCTTTCACATTTTCTGGCTCCATTTCTTCATCTGTAAACTGGAAATGGGACTAATAAAATTCACTTCAGAGTTGCTATTCACATTAGTTCCGTAGCCTAGATAGGGTTCAGAACATCGTCAGCTCTGCTATGCTTGTGTGTGTGTGTGTCTGTCTGTCTGTCTGTGTCTGTGTCTGTGTCTGTGTGTGTGTGTGTATGAACATAGATTCCCTCTTTATAAATACAGATAAGACAATGAGTTCAGGAGCACTTGCTGCTCTTGCCCAACGTCTGGGTTCAGCTCCCATCACCCACATCTGATGCCCTCTTCTGGCCTCATTGGCACTGTCAACATGACACATATACAAGCAAACATACACACATATACATACATACGTGTAAATGAGAAGAAATGTTTATAAAAGCTTAAAGCTGATGATACAGGGTCATGCTTGGATTGACAAGAGAGCAAGATACTAAAAGTGACTAATAAAAAGAGGGAGAAAAATGGTAGGAAACATGATTGGTGAGGGGGCTGGTGCTTTCATAGCTTGACATACTGTGGGGATCTTCGGCAGTATTCTAAGAATAAAAGTCAGTGGAGAGTAACAAGACTTTTATATTTTATATTTTAATTTCTTTGTTTTCACAGAAGTTCATCAGAAACAGAAAAAAAGGCTTGCCATCTAATCCCCAAAATCCACTGGAATGGATCCAGAAGTGAAAGTTAAGTTTGGAGAGATATTTGTGTTCCCATGTTCACAGCGCTCAAAAGGCTTCAGCCCGAATGTCATCAACACCTGAAAGCATGGAACAGTTGTGGTATATCCAAGTAAAGGAATATTATTCAGCCTTACAAAGGAGGCGGTTCTGATACAGGTACCACATGGATGGACCTTTTGGGCCTTGTGCTAAGTGAAACAAATCAGCTGAGAAAGACAAACACTGGATTTCACATATATCTAGAAGAGTCATAGGTATTGAAATCAGAAGCAGAACGGGAATTACAAGGAACTAAGATGGAGAGCTCTTGGTTCATGGGTCTTGAGTTGTTGAAGAGTTCTGGCCGTGTGGATTCAGACGCCCCTGGAGCTGGAGTTTCAGGAAATGTAATCCACCCAATGTGGGTGCTGGAAATTGAACTGACATTCCCTGGCAGAGCAGTACATCTCTCCAGGCCTGTTTTCACAGTTTATTTTTAAGATTTTATTCTATTTTTTTAAATATTTATTTTATATGCATTAGCATTTTGCCTACTTGTATGTCTGTGTGAGGATGTTGGATCCCCTGGAATTGGAGTTACATTGTTGAAATGCCATATGGGTGCTAGGTCCTCTGGAAGTGCAGCCAATGCTCTTAACTGCTGAGCCATCTCGACAGCCCCCTGACTTTATTCTGTTTTTAATTATGTGCATGTGTGTGCATATGTGAGTACAGATGCCCAGAGTCCAGAAGAGGGCATAGGATGCCCTGGAGCTGGAGTTACAGAGTGAGTCACCCAATGTGGGTGCTGGGAACCAGACTCTAGTTCTCTGCAAGAGCTGCATGTGTTCTTGACTGCTGAACCATCTCTCCAGCCCTGTGCCACACCTTCTAAAAGCGTCTTCTGTGTCTGAAAAACAGACTGGCAACAAGTGAAGAGTAGAAGTGGGGACTCCTTGCACGGCCTACTTATCAGTTGCTGTGTAAGGCACCAGCGGAAAACATCACTCACAACAAACCCAGGTTTTGCTGTCTCTGGGGCTCCTGTGGGTCACCTGCACTCAGCTGGGTGGTTTTGATTTTGTTTTTTTCGAGACAGGGTTTCTCTGTGTAGCCTTTGCTGTCCTGGAACTCAGAAAGAGTTTGAGGCCAGAGGCCAGAGATCCCCCTGCCTCTGCCTCCTGAGCATTAGGATTAAAGGTGTGCACTCCACTGCCTGGCTGTCTCCTGTTTTGTTTTGTTTTGTTTTGTTTTGTTTTTTGTTTTATTTTGTTTTATTTTGTTTTTTGAATCAGGTTTTGGCTATGTATCCCAAACTGGCTTTGAAGTCAATTGTAGTAACTCAGGCTGTTCTTGAGTGCAATCCTCCTGCCTCAGTTTCCCAACTGCTGGGATTATAAGGTATGTGCCATCACACACAACTTCACATAGTCTTTTCACTCAGAATCTCTAGCAAAGTATTTAGACTTCCCCTAAAGAAATTTCAGCCTCTCTGGGCTTCTGCTTCCTGACCTAGAAGATGAAATCAGTGGCTTGTTGCTCCCTGTCAGGTCAGTGAAAATCACGATGTAACGGCAGCTGTCTGGAATTCGTTACCATGCACCCTAGCAGTGGGAAAACCACCCACGCTGCAATCCTAAAATGTCTTTCCAGGCACAGGCCCGAATGAGACTGACTGAAAGCCCTTGGCCAAGTCACTCCACCTCGCCCTGTCTGTGAAGGCCGCCTCTAAGTTGGCTGCTGTGCCAGTCATTTTTTGTGACAGTCAAGCACAAGAAAAGAACACATTCTTGAAAAGGCATAGTGTGTCAGATGGAAGATATTACTATCATGTCAGCCGTTACCATGTCCGCCAATGCCTAGGTGAGGGGTGTGGTCGTGAGAATGGGGTGGGTTAGAATCCACCCTTTTGCTGAGACCCAGGAGTTCCAGCTATGCGCAGGAGCAGCCTGGAGGACTGTCATCCAGCTGTGGGCAGGAGCAGCCTGGAGGGATGTCCTAGAGAGCTGCTGTAAAACACAGCCCAGCCGTGCAAGTCAACCGTCCACATGACACCAGATTCGGTGAGTTAATCAGCTGCAAACATATATGCAAGCTCAGAGAGAGAAAATGTGTTATTGGATTTCACACACGTACACACACAGATACACACAGAGATACATACACACACAGTACCGCTAAAGGGTAAAATGTAGCAACCACATCATGGAAGGAAAGAAACAGCAGGCAGTAAGTGGAGACAGAGAAAAACCCAACCAACACCTGTCTTCAAACTGGAGATGTTTCTGGGTCCAGACCGGCTCTGGAATACAGGGCAAGGTGGTGAGACAACTCCAGCGTCCCACTGGCCACAGAGACATTCGGGTCTTAAGGTCTCATCTGAAACACAGCCACACAACCAGACAGCCTGGTGTTCAATTTATTCTCTGCAGAAGGATAAAAGAACCATGTAAAACTTGTGTGGATGTGAAGGTGGGTTCTAAGAGAGGGGAGAGCAGCCGCTTACACACCCAATCATGCCCTTCAGGCAGTGAGCACATGCACACTAAAGACAGAAATGGTCCTTGCTCTCAAAGCGTTCTTCTGTTTTCATTATTATTTAAGGCTATAGTCAGTGTTGACTGGGGAAGGGGGGATGCGCCCAAATCAGAGGCATACACAATAAAAATGCTATTATGGACTTTTGTGAATATAAATAGTTTTTAAAATGAGGTGCTGAGACTGGCATCTTAGATGCTACCTGGAAAGAGTCTGGGGTATGTACTCCAGCATTCGCACTGGTCACCAGGTTCACATAGATGCTGCAAATTGCGCTGGCTAATTCTTTTGCAATGAATAGCAAATGTAGTCTGGTCTTGGGGCAAAGAAAGGAGATGTGGATTAAAGTCAAGGGCAGATAAGGGGCAGAGGAAAGGGGCTTGAAGCTCCATGAAGGAAAATTGAAGAGGACAAAGGAGTAAGAATAAAATGGAGCCAGAACTGTTTCCCTAGGGACTCTGTCAAACCCTTTGTTCCTCGTTGGATCTAAAGGTGACGGTCAGCTGCCTGGCTAGCTGAGTCAGCAGAACATGGACTCTTAACCAGGGCGGTGAGTTTGAGCTCCACACTGGGCAGTGTCTGCTTTTGTCTGGCCAAGTTTATGCATGCATCTCAAATCCATAGGGCTGGATATTGGCTCAGTGGTTAAGAGCACTTGTCCTAAAGGGCTCAAGTTTGATTCCCAGCACCCATATGAACGCTCACCACTTCCTCAGGCACCAGACACACATGTGGTACACAGACCTACCTACAGGCAAAACACTCATACATAAAAGAAATAAGGTTTTTGGTTTTTTTTCATTGTTTTTCAGCCTGATCTCCAGAGTAAGTTCAAGGACAGCCAGGGCTACCCACACAAAGAAACTCAGGGTGTTCTTTTTTGAAAGATGAGCATCGTAAGATAGTCTTAGCCACCATCCTGGGCACCCAGGGCACCAGTTTGTCTCCCCTGCGTTCTGGGAAAAGAATTGCAATAATTCCTGTGTACTCGACAGAAACCAAATAGTCTCAGAGCAAGTGCTTCCGCCAAGATTGTTAATCGTATCACATGTGCAGAGCTCCAAATTGCTAAGGGAAAAGAGGCCTCTAAGGAACTCCACCATGGAGGTCAAGGTCCACAGAACAATGTAAACCAAGCCTAAGAAGGGGGTTTGTGGTGGGGGCGCAGTGAGCACAGGATGTGGGGGTCAGGCCAGGCTGGGGATCCGTGCAGCTGACTCAGTGGGTAAGGGCACCTGCCGCCCAGACTGACCACCTGAGTTCAACGACCAGAGCCCGCATGGCGGAGCGGGAGCGCCACCTGTCAAGTAATTGTCCCCCGATATCTGCACTGCATGCAAGCGTTCCATACCCCAACATAAGTAAATATAAAAACTTCAAAAATAATAGTAGGTTGAACCCAGAACACAGAGTCAGCTCAAGGCTGGAAAGAAGGACTAGAAAGACCTCTGTGCATCTTTTAGATCACCAAGGCACAAAACACCTGCTCAACTCTGCCAGGGTGTGAGGTGGGTGGTCTTGGGGACCTAAGACCTGTGGCTGGCAGTTGAAGGAGGCCTGGAGTCTGCCAAGGGAGTTTTGTCATCTCTATCAGTCCTGTCACCTACTGGTACCAGATCCTCAGGGTCTAAGGGATGAATAGTAAGAACCAAGCCGGTGGCACATCCTTTAATCCCAGCCCTCTGGGAGGCAGAGGCAGAGTCAGAGTTGCTGTGAGTTTGAGGCCCGCCTGGTCTACAAAGGGAGTCCAGGACAGCTAAGGCTATACAGAGAAAGCCTGTCTCAAAATAATAATAATAATAATGAGAACCAGGGTCCCCTGAGGACTGCTAAGTAGGACTCAGCCCAATCTTCTCTTCTGGCCTTGACTCTTTGACCATTGGTGCCATCACTGTCCAAGTGTCTATCCCTACACTATGCCACACACTCATTCTTACTGTTTCCTGCTCAGCCCCCTAATGCCCTCCCTGTGGTCCCCACCGCCACCTCTCCTTCGTTTCAAGCCCCTTGGCCCACTCCTTCTTCATAGTTTCTTTCGTCTGTCCAAGCCACCATGATGTGACCTCTGGATTGATCTCCTATCGTTTGGATCACAGCAGTCGTCTGCTCTGAAACTTCCAGGGATCAAGAGAAAGGCCATACAGGCTGTATAGGCAGCAACTGGCGAAGTCATACAGCTGCAGCTGCCCATCTGTTTGGGAGCTCACAACATGCCACCGTATTCTCCAGAGGTGAGACATGGAGCTGCAGGGTTTGGTCTTGCCTTGGCCCTCTCTTGCTGTTCTCTTATTCTTCCATTTGGACTCAAAGATGAATAGCCTGAGCCAAAGTATGCTGAAAATATGTAACTCAAGGTTTTTGTTGGTTTATGGGTTTTATTTGAGCGTGGGAGTATGGAGACAAGATCAAATGTAGCCTGGGCCTCTTCCTCCAAAGTGCTAGAACTATAGCCACCACACCTGGTTTGTATGATGCTAAGGATCAAATCCAGGGCTTTGTACATGCTAGACAAGCACTCTACCAATTGAACTACATTGCCCCCTTCCTCAAGCCCTGTGACTTGTTACTTATTATTACTATTATTTTACAGGACCCTGAGAGTTTGCCTGGTGTCTTAAAGTTTCTACTGCTATGATAAAACACCATGACCAAAGGCAAATTGGGGATAAAGGGGATTATTTCATCTTACAGCTTGCAGACCATCATCCCATGAAGTCAGGAGGCAGGAGCCGGTGCAGAGGCCGTGGACAAGTGCTTCTTGTTGACTTGCTTCTCATGGCTTACTCAGCTTGCTTTCCCCCCTCCCTTTGAGACAGTGTTTCCCAGTGTGGCCTTGACTGTCCCAGAACTCACTCTGTAGACCAGGCTGACCTCGAACCCAGAGATCCACCTGCCTCTGCCCCCAAAGTGCTGGAATTAAGGATGTACACCCCATGCCAGGCTGTTGCTTTCTTATACCAACTAGGACCACCTGCTCAAGAATGGCACTGCCCACAGTGGGCTGGGCCCTCTCTTATCAATTACTAATTAAGAAAATGCCCCACAGGCTTGGCCACAATGACATTTTTCTCAATTGTGGTTCCCTCTTCTCAGATAACTCTAGTTTGTGTCAAAACAAAGCAAAACAAAACCAACCAGGCCAGCTGGTGTCTAGAGGAGACCCTGGGCTCCTGAGTCACCTAGAATTATTGAGACTGTGGCAGTGATTCGGCTATGAGTCTTCCTGGGACCAAAGGAAGAACGTTATGGTTTGAGCAACGAATCTCCACAGTAGGCTCAGCTATGTCCAGCAAACTGGTGGGATTTGGAGAAGTGGTAGGCTCCTGAGGACTCTGACCCAGCCAATGCATTAGCCCCTTGATGGAGTCATAACACAATGGTGCTATTAAAAGGTGATGAGAAGTCAGAAAAAGCAAAAGGAGGCCACTGGGTGTGCGTGCTTCAGGTCTATGTCTTGCCCTGGCTCCTTCCCATATTCCCTTGTGCTCTGCTTCCTGGCCGCCATGATGTGAGCTGCTCTGTTCCACCTTGCCCTCCCACCCACCACAGCAAACTGACACTCCCCCGCAAACCGTGAGCCAATATGTCTTTCCTTTCCTCCAGAAAAATAATAAGTATTCTTCCTAGGGTTCTCCACTCCCCAGAACAACCCCAGACTTGGTGTGCTGACACTAGAGACCTTTCCCAATCCTGCCTTCAACTTCCTGACCTGCATTCTGTCACAACTCAAGCCATGTTCCGTATTGCCACAGACACGTAACTACTGCTATTTCTTCTCCTTCGCCTATATTCGTGTCAGCCGTGACCTCTGCTACTCAGCCATCAGGCACCTAAGGTGATATTTCTCTTCTGAGTGTACAGACTGCAGAATCCCTGCTTAAACCGTTGGCTCTCCGTACATGCAATCCCTTGTCTACCTTGCATTGCATGCTGCCATTGTTCAACACCTTTTCACTGTATATCCTTATACTCCTTAGGCTGAAAGCTTTCCTGTTGAGGCACCATCCACATGATTGGCATGTGTACAGTCATGCATGTCCATGGACATGTTTGTGTGTGCTTGAGGAGACCAGAGGTCAGTTTCAAGAATCTTCTTCTTATTGCTCTCCGCCATATTCTTTGAGTCAGGGTCTCTCATTGCACCTGAAACTTGCTGAATCAGAGACTGACTGGACCGGAAGACCCTGGGATCTGCTTGTCTCCATGTCCCCAAACCTGTGCTGGGGTGACAGGTGTGTGCTACTACACTTGGCTTTTGTTTCTGTTCTTAGAATCCTCATTCTGACCGGTAAGCTGGCACAGAAGCCCTAAGCTGATAGATTCATCCCCCTATCCCCACGTGATGTTTTTGAATGTGTCCTATGCTAGAGCCCTGAACAAGTTTTCAGTTAGGAGAGAGCCTGAAGAAGAAAATCACATATTTTCTGTACATTGATTTGGAGGGTACGGGCTACACCATGGCACACATGTGGAGGTCAGAGGACAAATTACAGGAGCCTGGTTTCCCCCTCACCACATGGTTCCCAGGATATTGAGCTCAGATGGCCAGACTTGGTCATAAGGGATTTTACCTGCTAAAGCATGAGTTTTTAAATTTTATTTATTCATTTATTTATTTTGGGGTTTTTGTGTGGTGGGGGGTAGACAGGATTTCTCTGTGTAACAACCTTGGCTGTCCTGGAACTCAGTTTGTAGAACAGGCTGGCCTTGAACTCATAGAGATCTGCCTGCCTCTGCCTCTCCAGTGCTGGGATTAAAGGCCTGTTTTTGTTTGTTTGTTTGTTTGTTTGTTTTTTAAAGAGTCTCTTAACCCCAGTTCTCCCAGTTACTATGTAGCCAGTTCCTATCTTCCTGTCTTGGCCTTGAGAGCCGGGATTAGAGGAATGCACTAAGAACATGCTAAGAATATTCTTCTCCTTGGCTTCTGGGAAGCCTCCAGGTAAGACAGCATTCTCTAAATCCAAGGCAAATGCTCTGTGTCCTCTGACCTCCACCATCAACTCAGATTAAAAATTCAAGAGCTTCACCAGAAACACCTGCCATGGGTCACCCCAGCAAAAAAATTTTGCAAAGCTGCCAGCTTCTAACTCAATAAGGTTGAGGGCAACTTTGGCTCATGACGTGAATCTCTACCACTGGGGCTATGACAGGCACCAGTCCTCATGGAGTAGCAGCATGTCCATGGCCTCACGAGGACACACACACATCCCTATACACAGGCAGAGACAGCTTAATAAGCCCTGGCGGGATTTTGAAACTTCTTTCCCCAATAGCCCATGGAATTGAATTTCTGCTCTAAGTGCGTATGTGGATATGCGTTTTCCATTACTTGTTTAGGCAGACTATAAAACATTACTGTTGGAGGAGCCACCGATTTATGAACAGGTTGCAGGCTGTTGTGAGCTATTTGAAACTTTGAATGTGTTCTTTCCCTGGAAGCAAGAGTGTTTAGGTCTGTCAACAGGAGCCCACTTAACCTGTAAAGTGCTGTGCTCAAATGCAAAGATGAAATCTTCATTTTCCTCATTTGGGTTTGCAAGCTTCGCACAGATGTCTTCAGCGGCCAAGGTGCAGTGCGAAGGCAGAGGTGGGGGTAGGCGTGGGAATTGGGACTGACAGACACTGCGTCACATACAGACCTTCCAAAGGGCCAACCACCCTCCAGTCTCTAGTACACGGCTGCCACAGGAGAGAACAAACCTAAAGCACCAACCAGGAACAGCCAAAACACAAATTTGTATGTGAAAAGAATTAGTGACTAATTGGAAAATTTTCTCAACACAATGCCAACGAAACATGAAACACATCACGCATGCTCAATGATGTTGCTGGTTGGGAAGAAGGTATTTTTATTCTACGTGTCAACAGCAGAGAAGTGTTTCCTCACTTCTGGGGAGGTGGGTGGCTCATCCTGGGCCAAGACAAGGCTCTTCTTTACATGGAGAAGTTTCATGCATCAAAGGGCTCCTGGCTCTGAGCTATCCCTCTCTGGTTCCAAAACCAACTTTAAGGATATAAGCTCTGCATCTGGAGGCCAGAGGTTAAAGTTGAGTGTCTTCCTCAGTCTTTTTCCACCTTATTTTTAAAATCATCTTTACATTGGTTTATACGAGTGTGAGTATTTTGCCTGCTTGTATGTATGTGTACCATGTACATGGCTGGTGCATGAGGTCAGAGGAGGGTATCAGATCCCCTAGAAGTGAAGGTGCAAATGATTGTGGGCCACCAGGTGGGTCTAGGAACCAAATCCGGGTCCTCTGAAGGAGCTGCAAGTGCTCGTAACTGCTGAGCAATCTCTCTGGCCCACCACACCACACATAGACCTTTTTTTTTTTTTTTTAAGATTTATTTATTTATTATGTATACAATGTTGTGTCTGTCTCTTGCTGAACCTGAAGTTCACTAATTTTGCTAGAATATTCGGCCAGCAATCCACAGGGATTCCGTCTCTGCTGTCCCCGTGCTGAGATCTCAGGTGTGCTGGGGACCTGAACTCAAGCCTTCATGCTTGTGTGTCAGGCGCTTTACCCCCTGAGCCCCTTCCGAGGTCCCCTCCATTGCTTTTTGATCTGTCGCAGTCTGGTGTTTATGGGTTTGTGGAGGTTAGGATGCCATGCTTCGCTTTTGTTGTTGTGTTAGCCTCTGTTCCTGCTTTGCCATTATTGCTCTGTGCTTTCTGACTTGTTGTTGGTAGCGGTTTATCAAAATGGGGTCTGCCGTGTTGCCAATGCTGACATCCATCTTCCTATGCAGCCCAGGCTGACCTGAACTCAAAATCCTCCTGCCTCTGCCACCCAAATGCTGGAATCACTGGCATCTGCCACCAAGCCCAGCTGGTTTATCTGATTATAAATGTGATATGGCTTCATTACAGCAAATTTAGAATTCCTCTTAAAAGAATCATTGTTAGTACTTTATTTTTCTTTTAATTTTGTTCATTAGATAAGCACAAAGGACTAAATGATATCTCATGCATATGTGTTCCTCTTATCTCTGGAGTCTGTGGACATGCCCTAACTTAAACAAGGGTCTTGGGAGATACAGTTAAGTTAAAGATGTTGAGATCAAGAGACCATGCTGGGTTTTCCTGGCAGGTTCAAAGTGCACGGGGAATGTTCCCGCCGGACTGTCTTGACCTGCCAGCTGCCCACGTAATGACAGGCAGATGTTTTATTAACATGAAAGCTTGGCTTTCGCTTAGGCTTGTTCCCAGCTCATAGAACTTAAATTACCCCGTTTGCTAATCCATGTTCTGCCACGGGGCTTGTACCTTTCCTCAGTCCTGGCACCAATTTCTTTCTCCTTATCTGGCTGGCGAATCCCCACCCCCATTCTTTCCCAGCATTCCTCTCTCTGCCCAGAAGTCCCACTTCATCTCTCCTGCCTTGCTATAGGCTATGCCGTTTAGTTGTTTTTCTTTTCTTTTTCTTTCTTTCTTTTTTTTTTTTTTTGGGGGGGGGGTGTTTTTTGGTTCTTGGTTTTGTTTTTCCGTTTTTTGGAGACAGGGTTTCTCTGTGTAGCCCTGGCTGTCCTAGACTTGCTTTGTTGACCAGGCTAGCCGAGAACTCACAGAGATGTGCCTGGGATTAAAGGTGTGCACCACCTCACCCAGCTGACCAGACAGTTCTTCTGTGTGTGTGTGAGTGTGTGTGTGTGTTGATGTTTTGCCTGCATGTATATCTATGTGAGGGTATCTGATCTTGGAGTTACAGACAGTTGTGAGCTGCCCTATAGGTGCTGGGATTTGAACCTGGGTCCTTTGGAAGAGCAGTCAGTTCTCATAACAGCTGAGCCATTTCTCCAGCCCCTGACCATTCACTTCTTTATTAAACCAATCAGAATATGTTGGAGAAGAATGTTTACAAAACACTAAGACAGGTAATGCTTCATAAAAATAACAATACCAAAGTCTGGCCTGCACAAACCTCTGTCAGGTTCGTAAACCAGCACTGGAGTAATACAAAGACAACCTTTACATGGTGCACAAGGAGATTATCCCAACAGAATATCTTTACAAAAGGCAGACATGAGCTGGGTATGGCTCATGGGTGAGGAACACTTGCTGAACAGGCATGAGGTCCTGACTTCAGATCCCCAGCCAGCATGGAAAAGCTGGGTGTGGACGAACGTCTGTAAAGCCAGCATTAAGGGGAGGAGGAGGCAGTAAGACAGGAACACTGCAGGGCTCCCTGGCCAGTCAACCTGGCGAAGGCACAGGTTCAGTGAGAGATCCTGTCTCATAGGAATAAGGTGGATCGTGCAACAGAAAAGCACGCCATGACCTGCGCTGACCTCTGTACCCATGCACAAGCATATTTGCAAGCACATGCACACAGAAACGCAGAAGAGGAGGGTGCCCTGTTACTCTGAGACTGGCAGAGTGGAAGGGTGCTGACAGTTCTGTCCTCAGCAGCTTTGGACACGAGCGTGGTTGATACCATTGCCCAGGACCTAGCTGCTCCGTCAGCAGGAACTGAGACAGTTATGAGTTACCCTGTAGCCGAACATGTGGGGCCTGAGCCACTCATTGGCCACCGGAGGTGGTGTGGATTGCCGACCGGTGGCTGAGGGCCTCTGAAGCAGCCCACGGGTCTTCAGAACTACCCCATCCACTTGATGGCTTGCCTGCATCCTTTGAGCTGCTTGGCTGTCACTCGGGGCCGGTGGTACCACTGCCCGTCCACCCTGAGGGACTGGAGTCACTGGCTACTTGGTCCTGCTTGGTGACTGCTTAGGTCCTACACTGGTGCTACCATCCCGGTGATCCAGCATAGCAATGTTGGCCGAGCTAGCCCTCCATCAGGCCACCCAGAGCTCAGAGGGAATTCCTGCCTGGCTTCCTGACACTTGGACTCTTAGCCTAATTGAATGGACTGACCATGGGCCAAACTTGCAACGGTTCAGATGAGAAGGAGATTATCTTTCGGTCTGGTGTTTAGAATCCCCTCCTCTAGTCATGGTGGGTGGTGGGTGTACATGTGTGTATAGGTACATGTATGTGTACATTTTGAGACCAGAGGACAATCTTCTTGATGGTCATTCCTTAGGTACTATACACATTGGTTTTTTTCTTTTCTTTTTTTTCAAGAAAAGGAAAAAAAGACTTTTCTGTGTAGCCTTGGCTGTCCTGGACTCTCTCTCTGTGTAGACCAGGCTGGCCTCAAACTGACAGAGATCTGCCTGCCTCTGCCTCCCTGAGAGCTGGGATTACAGGCGTGCGCCAAGCTCACATTGTTTTTTGAGGCAAGGCCTCTCATTAGCCAACTATGCTTGGCTGACCGGCCAGCAAGCGGCCACAGAACTGTGCCTCTTTGCCTTCCTGCCTCTGAGATCACATTCACACCCAGGCTGTTTTCTTTTACACCTGGTGTGGTGGTTTGAGTAGGTTTGGCCTCCATAGACTCATGTGTCTGATTGCTTGGCTGTAGGGAGGGGCACTGTTAGGAGGTGTTGCCTTGTTGGAGGAAGTGTGTCACTGTGGAGGTGGGGCTTTGAGGTCTTAAATGTTCAAGCCATGCCCAGTGTGAAACACATCCAGTCTCCTGCTGCCTTCAGATCCAGATGTGGAATTCTCAGCTCCTGCTCCAGCACCAAGTCTGCCTGCACACTGCCATGCTTCCCGCTATATGGATAATGGCTAAACCTCTAACTGTAACCCAGCTTAAGTTAAAGGTTTTCCTTTGTATGCATTGCCTGAGTCATGGTATCTCGTCACAGCAATAAAACCTTAACTAAGGCTTATGGATTCTAGGGATCAAACTCACTTGTGTTTACAAGGCAAGCTCTTTCCTGACTAATCCATCTCCTCAGCCCTCAGTCTCAGAATTCTGAATTACATCAACAGATGTCTTTGGAACTCTTGGTCTTTCTTGGAGCCCCATGGACAAGCTCCAGCTTTGCAGTATGTCATTCACACCTTGTCCTTTGAAAGTTGTCAGCAGTTTCCCTAAGTCTGTGTTGGCCTCGAGGAGAGCTTAGGACTGACTGCTTCCTGTGCTGAGAGAATACCTAGACATCCCCACTCCGCTCCCCAATACAACCACTCCCATCACCTCCTCTTTCTCTTTGTGGAGCCTTTGGAAAGAATCCTGCCAGACTTCAGATTTCTGATCTCCAGAATCATGACAGAACAAATCTATGTTTTTCCCAGGTCTGTGGTAATTTGACACAGCAGTCCTAGGAAACAAATCTGAACAACTCACAAACATTTGTGACAGACAGGTTTTCATCACCATGACAAGTCCCCAAGGGAAATGACTCAAACAGCAAAGAGTGATTTGGGCTCATGGTTTCAGCCCCTGGTTGGCTTCTGGCCTGAGGTGAAGGAAAACAACATGGTGTGAGCAAGCAAATTGGGGTCCATAGTTACTTTTCTGTAGTTGTGGTCAAATATGCTGACAAAAGCAACGCAGGGGAGAAAGGGTTCATTTGAACTCCCAGCTCAAGGGTATCATCCTTCATGGCAGAGAAGTCACAGTGGCAAGAGCATGAGGAGGCCAGTCATATTGCATCTACAGTCAGGAAACAGAATGATGAATGCTGGCACTCAGCTCACTTTTTTATTCCATCTAGGAGTCCATCCCATGGAACCGTGCTGCCCAGAGGTAAGGTAGGTCATGTCACCAAGGTTAACCTAACTACCTAGTCCCTCACAGGCATGCCAAAGGCTTGTCTCCTAGGTGATTCCAGAGCCTATCAAGTTGACAACAAACAACTATCTTTTTTTTTTGTTTTGTTATTTTTTGTTTTTTGTTTAAGACAGGGTTTCTCTGCAAAGCCTTAGCTATCCTGGACTCGCTTTGTAGACCAGACTGACCTCGTACTCACAGCGATCCACCTGCCTCTGCCTCCCAGAGTGCTGGGATTAACAGGCGTGGGCCACCCCACCCAGTTTAAGTTAACTATTCCTTGAGGACACATGGAAACATGAAGATCTGCCTTTTCCTTCTCAGTGAATACAGTATGGTCTATGAGTGTGCTCCATCATTGTTTTCCTGGATTTTAAGTGTTTAGGGTACTAATACTGCAATGATAAGCTGGAGTTGGCCCTCTTTCCTTTGCTACCGTGGAAGTCATTTTCACTACCAATGCACTCAGTGTGTATGTGTGGATAGACATATGTATGGACATACACATACAGATATATTTAAGGTGTCATTACCTCTCCACCATGTCTGGCTCAAAGCTGAATGTGACTGGGTGACTGCTTTGACTAGTGACGTGACACTAGTGACAAAAGTCACTGGTGTCCTTCAGCACTGCAAGCCTTAAGGAGGAGTATCCCACCTGCTTCATTCTTTTCCCCTGAGGCAGAGAAGGAGTTCCATCTGCCAGCTCTCCTGGGGCGTGTGACAGATGGACGAGAAGGACCACGGCTTTGATTGAGAAATCGACCCATAATGTTGAATCCACAAAAACTTGAGGGAGTTTCGTTACTGTAGCACATCCCAGACAGCCACCGTGGATTATAATGCATAGTCACCTCACTGCACATGTTCCTGACCCTTCAAGACAGAAGCACCTCTCCCTCAGACACACATTTCCAACAGAAAAGAGCACAGTGGTCCACACCCACAATCTCAGTACTCTGGAGGTAGAGGCAGGAAGATCACCACAAGTTCAAGGCAAGTTTGGGCTACGTAACAGGTTCTATTCCACTAGTGTGATAAAGCAAAATACTGTCTCAAAAACAAAATATTCTAATATTGAATAGACTTTAAAAAATGTCCTCCCCCGAATAGTCACAAAAATGCTTATACTATTACACATAATAGTGGAAATTTTCTAAACATCCATCAACAGTGAATGAATGAATAAAGCATGGTTTATTGATAAAATGAAATGCTATTGAACAGCTTTTAAAAAATAAAATTGATGACATATGACATGGATAGACCTTAAAAACATTGTGCTTGGAGCTGAATGTGTGACTTAGTGGCAGACAGAGCACTTGCCTAGAATGCACAAGACCATGGGTTCGATACCCAGTAGTGAAGAAAAAGAAAACATTCTAAATGGGAAAAAAGGCAGTCACATAGAAGTAGATACTTCTAATTTTATAAAATGACCATAATATGCCAGTTATAAAGGCACGAAGTAAAATTATGTGTGCTTGGGTAGAAGGGAGTGGGGGGAAGGGGAGTGGGGAATAGTGTGAAGAATGGGGTAGAAGGGAGGGGAATAGCGTGAAGAATGGGGTAGGAGGGAGGGGGGTAGAGTGAAGAATGGGGTAGGAGGGAGGGGGTAGAGTGAAGAATGGGGCTGCGCTGCGTTGGCACAGGGCCAGGTTGAGTGGCCGGCACCCACTGGGCTGCTCGTGACAAGCGGACAGGGGTCTAACATCCACATCTGGCTCCCTCAAGCACTGCACATAGGTGGAACACATACAGGCAAGCAGGTGCACACATACACAAATAAAAAGGTTTTGAAAGAATGGCGCTTCCTTTTCAGATAGTCAAAATGTGTTAAACTTATCTATGAAGAACTGAGCACGTCTGTTAATAACCCACGAATGACATACCTAACCTATGTCTGTAATTAGATAGGCATGGTGCCTGTGGCATGGGAATATAAAAGGTGTATAACCATAATAAATGTGGTTATTTGTATTGCTATTTAGTCCAATATATAATTACATGTGTTTTTCTTTCATTCCCTTTTGGTGCTGGGCCTTGGACGTGCTGAGCAAGTGCCCTACCACTGAGCTACACTCCCAGCCCCAGAGCACCTCTGAAGGGAGCACCGCGTCCAGAAAGCTGCTAAGAAATTCAGTGGCTTCGGGAAGGAAGCTTGCGCACTGTGAGTGATATGCCCTGGCCTGCTTGGTGTTAACCAGCTGTATCCGTTTATTTGGTTTTCCTTCTTACGTTTCACCCAGGTGATGAACGTAACGGGCCTTGGACAGGAAACTCCACGTTACCAGGATCATAAATCTCATGCCAGCATTAGCCAATAAGTAGGGTATGGGACTCCAGTGCTGCATGTATGGCAGTTAAGTCTGCATCCTCTAATGAAGAGGCTTATTCAGGTTATTGTCTGCAGATTCATATGCACTAAAATAACAGCACTTCCAGGGCTCAAAGCCTGCCCCTTCCCTCCGACTTCAGGATCAGGGACTGGCAGGTGCTGGGAGCTTCAGAGAAGGGGAGTGCTGTTCTGAGATCACTGTACTGCCTCGAGCTAATTAAAGAACAATGTGTGTAGAACTGGAAGGACACCAAAATGCCTTCCAGTCACAGAAGATAAGGCCTTGAGAGCTAAATGGTAAACACGATCAGATTATTCAGGTTTCTAAGATCTAAGACCGTTCTCTCATCACAAAAGACAATGTTTTTAATGATAATCTCGTGTGTGTGTGTGTGTGTGTGTGTGTGTGTGTGTACACGTACATGAGAGCGGGGTGAGGAGAAAGCCTCTGCATCCTTCCACCCAAACACTACAGAAACGGGCCCTTCACAGTCTGCCCAGGGCAGCTCTGCAGCGAAGGTGGGCTGCGCATGACCCAGAGGCCCACTCTGTGAGGCTCCATCACCACAGCCACCAGATGAAGGAGGGCTCAAAGTGCTCACGTCTTAAATTTACAATTCTGATCTTCAAGAGATGCTGGCTGTCCTTCACCTGTCACAGGGGTGCTAAGAATGGACCCTGACCTGGAGGACACAGCCCCCCTCCTCTTTGTGAGGAACTGCTGGTCAGAAGTGTGACCGTGCCGCCCTCCCGAAGAGGGCCTGTGCTCTGGGGGAGAGTAGGACTAGCTCTGTACAAGGAAGGCTTCAGAGTGAGGTCTGGGCCTAGGGTGATTCAGCTCTGAGGTATGCAACCGTTGCTCACTGAGCCATCTCACTAGGCTGAGATTGTTGTAAATGATTTTGGTAGACAGAATTCTAACGTATTCCAAGATTCTTGGCCCTGGGGTGTAGACACACTTTAGCCCAGGTACTTCTTCAAACGAGACTCTTGGCAGTGGTGTGCAGGGCCTTGCAGAGGAGATTCAGATCTAAGTGTGGGGCCTGTGCCTTTAATCCCAGGGCTAAGGACACCAAGGTACATGCATTTTTGGGAGTTCAAGGCTACCAGACTACACAGAAAGACCCAAAATTAAGAATAACTGCAATTTTTTTCTTTATTCACTTCGTATCCCGAATAACTGCAATTTTAAGTTCTCTTGCTTTATAACTAGATATAAAAGTATTAGTGTGCCTTTTAATTTACTTATTAAACAATGAAAATAAGTAATGTTTCTAATATCTTATTTAACTTATTCTGGAGGTTCAGAATTCTGGTTGAGTATTCCTTGTTTTCTTAAACTTTCTGTTGCATTTCCATAAACTTTCTGTTGTATTTATCTTGATTTCAAAATTCTTAGTCTATTGACACAGATGTAAAATGGGATTTGTTCACCCCAGCTCAGATACATTCAGTAACAAAATAGAGTAGAAAAACTTTGTGTGATGAATTTACCTTTGAAATAAGTATTTATCATGACCCACAAAAACACTTCTACAAGATGGGCAAAAACTTAATCTCATCAAGGAAAAATCAATCAAAAAATTAAACCACAACAGCAATGTTTCTATTTTGGAATTGTAATTGGCAAGCCAGGTGACTGAATTTCTTTCTGTTCTGCCTCGGTTGTCTTCTCCCTTTCTGTGTTAATCAATGAAGCTTAGCTTCTAATTAATGTTGAAGTACCCGGACCTTTGAGCTCCTTGAATGAAGGTATTGTTAAAACACAAACCGGTTTGCTTGTTTCTTTTTTGTCTCCAATAATTGGATACATTTTAACTGTGGTATGTGAAAGGCCAAGGTTTTCACTATCAGATATTCCCATGAAGGGGACTAGGTGAGGCACGCACTTTGAAAAAGAAAAAGAAAAAAAAAAAATCGATGAAACAGCACCTCCTAGTGGTAGAACACTGGAGTTATCAGTAGATACAGTGAAAATCTGGTTCAGATAGTTACAAGTGTAAAATCATTTACTCTTAAATTAGATTGAATTAAACCAAGTGCAGACACACCTTTAATCCCAGTACTTGGGGGAGACATACAGATCACTGTGATTCTGAGGCCAGCGTGGTCCAGGACAGCCAAGGCTACACAAAGAAATCCTGTCTCGAAACAACAACAACAACAACAAAAAATAGAGTGAGTTAGCAGAACATCTCAAAATAATCATTGGGAGGTGGGTTATTGGGGTTCCTTGAGTGTTGTGAATGCCAAGGCAAATATCAATATTAACCTTCAACATATAGGAAATGGATTTTTTTTTCCTAAGCTGCTATGGGGTACAAGTGATAGTAGTTGACTCCTGAGGTGATGGAATAAATGTAGACATTCACATGACCTTAGAACCACTGATTCATTAGCATCAGGACCAAGTACCATTGTGCAGCCATGTCTTACAGCAGAGACTGCTAACGCTGCAGAAGTTAGGGAAACAGTAAGGTCAATGCCTGCGTGTCACTGTTTCCTGTAATCCTGTCACTGTGCTCCTGTGGCCCACTGTGGAACGTGCCCCTGTCCCACAACTCCCCATGTTCACTAAGCAGGAGGTTGTACACCCGGGCCATTGCTCTAAGAATTCAACAGCCTGCTTAGGTTCAAAACCGACTTTGCCACTCACTTGGTGTGTGGCCCGGGCGGTTGAGTCAATCCTTCCTTCCTCACTTCTTTTCCTGGAAAATATAATGTCTAACAGTAACATTGTCAAGAAAAAGTGCTTTTAGAACTAAATGTGAGAATACAGCAAGCACAAACTGGGCACGAGGCTGCACAGTAGAAGCTGAAGTATCGGGAATGAAATGTGGAGGCCCTGGGCTACACAGCAAGCCTTTCTCCTAAAAGAAAAAGGAAGGAAAGAAGATGAACAGAAGGGAAGTCTGCGGTCAATCTCAGCAGTCAGCTTGGCGAGCCCCAGAAATCACGTGGAGAGGTGGCCCGTGGGGGTGACCTGTGGGGAGGTGGGCCTGTGGGGTGACCTGTGGGGGTTCTCTTGATAGGCCGACTGGGGTGAACAGCCCCACTTCGGCAACACCGTTACCTGGGATGGGATGTGAACACAGCACCACACTCACCCTCTCTGATCCCTGACTGTGGACAGGGGACCTGCTGCCTCGCTCCCCAGCCACCCTGTCTCCCCTGCCTTGATGGACTGCTTCCTGGAGCTGTGGACCAAGACAACTCCTGTCTCCATTAAGATGCTTCTGTTGGGCATTTTATTACATTTTATTTCGTTCGTATGCATGCGCATTCCCCAGTGCGCCTGCCACAGCACACATGTGATGTCAGGGGACAACTTACAGGGGTCCACTCTCGCTGTGGGCCCTGGGGATCAAACCTGGGTCCTCAGTCTTGGCAGCAGGTTTCCTTGTCACTAAGCCATCTCACCAGCCACGTTTGAGTATTTTATCACAGCAACAGAAAAGGAAGAGGACAGGAAAGGGAAAAAGAGAGAGAAAAGAGGAAAAGAAAAGCCAGAAGCTAGAAGCCAGGCGTGGTAGTCCCAACACTCAGGGAGGCAGAGGCAGGCAGTTCACTGTGAGTTTGAGGCCAGCCTGGACTACAAAGCAAGGGGTGGGGGAAGAAAAGAAAAGAAAAAGGTGCTAGAACAATTGGTGGCCAAGAAGCCCCAGCTGTGACTAACGAGTACAACACAGATTGCCCAGCCCTTCAAAGAGTTGCAAGCTTCACATTATCTTTAACTCTTGGGATCATACAAGCTATCAACAGTACTCACTTGATCTAAGCCAAATGGCCGAGAAGCAATCAACAGTAATGTACTGCTTGAGAGCAGACTGCGGATGAGACCAGAACCTCTGCGTTCTTACTTGGCATCCTGCTGCATTGTTTGACTGTTGCAGTAAGCACGTTGTACGCTAGTCAAAATAAATCAATAAGAAGTAAATAGACACGAAATATTTCAACGCGTGCTTCTGCAATGCACTCAAGTCCTTAGAGCGCATCTTCTGAAATTTCTTCTGCACATTTACCATGCTGGGTCTCTCAGCCCTTGGCAAGTTGCTCCTTCCCTCCCAAGGTTAACCTTTAGATGAGACTTTATGATTCAGCGACACTGAGTTCTGCATTCCCGAAGTGCTTCTGTAAGAAGGCTTGTTGGTGTGATGGCTGGTCCGCAGTGTAAACACACTGATGCTCAGACAAACAAAGATGGAAGCCGTGCACCAGGGAAATGGAACTCTGGCCAGAGATTTCCCTTGGCCACTTTGTGCTGGAAGCTGCCACAGTGC
The DNA here is from genome assembly GCF_907164565.1 of Psammomys obesus. Lineage (NCBI taxonomy): Eukaryota > Metazoa > Chordata > Mammalia > Rodentia > Muridae > Psammomys > Psammomys obesus. The sequence continues at coordinate 1,927,294 of NW_026585691.1, read as the reverse complement.
ACTGCTATCTGGGCAGCATTCAGTCCATCTACACTTAGGTTGTCAGGAAAGAAGCAACTAAAGAAAGAAGCAGGGCATCGGATGCCCTGCCCGATGTGGCACTGTTGCCGAACAAAGCCAGAACCCCACCGCTAGAGAACTGTACAGTGTGACATGACTGTAGAAATCACCAAACTGCCCCATGGTGTTCAGTATCTGTTGAGGGGTGTTTGCTCATTGTCTGTTTTAAACACAGCCTTGCAACTATTAGACAAGGATCTTAATGTCCTCCACCAAGCCACACCTCTAGCCACCTCAATCTCTTTTAACTGGAAGTATATTTTGGTAATGACAGCTGGCCTTGAACTTGAGCTTGCTTTTCCTTCCCCTGCCTGCCAAGTGCTGGGATTCTCATGTGCTCAGACCCACCCATCCCCCACCACCCCCATGGAAGGGTTTATTTCTCCTGTCCACTGGGTATGGAGAGGCCAAGCTCTACTCTGCTCTACAGTCTTTCAGGAACCAAAGCAGACAGGAGCTTTACTATCTTTAATGCCAGTTTGCCTATGCCCTAGGCTGTGGCATCCAGCTGATACAACAATTAGAAAAGGCATGTAGGTAGGGAGTTGGGTGGGGGAGTATTACGAGCCATTGCAGGAAATGGTGCCATTACGACATTCTGCCAAAAGGAACCCAGACACATGGCCACCACTCATCTACCTGTGAGACAGAACATGGCTCATCCATGTGCCTCGAGAAAATGTGGACATAAATTTGGCAGAGAGTTCGATGATCTTATCTACCATAAGGGGTTGCATGTGAAGTAAGAAATCTAGGTGTAGAGATGGGGGCTTCCGCCCAAAGAGATAGAACACCCAAGCAAAGGATAGACAGTGAGCTGGGCTAAAATTGTCCCAAATAATGAGGGTGAAGTTGGTGGTGAAACGGATTGACTCATTTAGGGTTACTGGGTTTGGGCCTGGTTTGTTGCTTGTTTAGTTCAAAAGGTTCATGGTGTCAGCTTTCAGACCCTGAAGAACACACTTCCTCCTCTAGCTGTGTGGTCATGTAACTAGTTCTGACAGCATTTCTCCGAGGCAGAGTTGGTGTGAGCTCTCTAGGGGACTCTCTAGAGCCCAACAATGTTCCAAAGAGAGTCTTCCTCCATTGGCCTGAGTCCTGCAGAAAGTTAGATAAGTGATGTTCATCACCCATGCAGCATCTTGTCCTGAGAAACCGAGAATGTTTTTAATTAACTATATTTTATTTAAAGTATATGAGTGTAGTACAGCCGGTGTCTTTACCTGCTGAGCCATCTCACTGGTTTTGTTGGTTGATTGGTTGATTGGTTTGGTTTGGTTTTCAAGACAGGATTCCTCTGTGTAGGCTGTCCTAGAACTCACTCTGTAAACCAAGCTGGCCTTGAACTCAGAGATCCACCTGCCTCAGCCTAGAATTAAAGCCATGAGCTACCACCACCCACCCTTAAAAACTAGTGTTTTTAACTAGTTTCTTCTGCCTTTTTCAATCCAAAGGTCTCAGATAGCCAACAAGACAAAACCCAACCAACCAATCAAGAGACCCTTGCTTATTATAGATCATCAGTTCTAAGAACTAAGGAATCATACGGGTGTGGTAACTCATGCCTTTAATCCCAGCACTTGGGGAGACAGAGACAGGCTGAGCTCTGTGAGTTTGAGGCCAGCCTGGTCTACAAAGTGAGTCCAGGACAACCAAGGCTACACAGAGAAACCCTGTCTCAAAAAAACAAAGGAGTCATGTTTCCCAACATAATGTATAAAGCCAGAGAGGAAAAGGAGAGGGTGGGAGGGAAAGAGAGGCTAAGGATATGGCTCAGTGTTTACCTGGAATGCACAAAGCCCTGAGTTCCATAATCCCAGCACTTAGCTACCGGAGGGATGATCAGAAGTTCAGCTACATGACAAACTTGAGGCCAGCCTGGGGTACACGAGATGCTATCTCAGAAAATAATTACAGCAATCCAAAGCCCACTGCATATCTCCTGTGTTTGTATTAGGACGATAATGTATAAATTACTTATTTATGAGATCGTCTCAGGTACCCAGACTGGCCTCTAACTGATGGCCTTGAACTTTTGTTTATATTGTTTCTACCTCCCAAGTGATGGACTTATAAGCCTGTGTGCTACCACACCCAGTTTTGGGGGGCTTTTTTGGCGCTTAGGACAGAACTCTGTGCATGCTCGGCAAGCACTCTACAAACTAAAGCTACATCCCTGCCTTATTTTAAATACTGATAAAAATCAACTCTCAATAGAACCCTAGATATGCTCTATTCCTTAAAGGATTGTCCATTTGCAGACAATTTCAAGCTACAAAGTGCTGAAGAGAGATATTAAGGGCAGATTAGTACCTAATCAAAGTCATTCCTTCAATCCCATAGAACCAGCAGCTTTAAAAAGACAGGAAGGGAACTGGGGACAGACTTGTGGACAGTTGTGTAAAGCCTTTTTTATTTTTATCTAGGGAATAATTTGGCCTACTCGCTGTCCTCTGGGCTTTCTGGAACGGACTCCTGCCTGAGAGGGCCTCCCTCTTTGCACAGTCGCCTGCGTGCCAGCTCTACATTATTTTCCCACCTGTGCAGGTCTCCCTTGAGCTTCACCCTGAGTAATTTGACACATAAGTACAAAGAGGAGGAGAAACTGGACCTGGTTCACTTAGACAGCATTGGAAGAGCCCCGAGTTTGCAGCCAGCTGGGCCCGCTTGCCAAGCAGTAAATTCCTTAGGCGCAGGCCCTGTGTTTTATTCACCTGTGAATAGATACATGAGTTGAGCAGTCTCTAGTTTGAACATTGGTTCTGCCACTTAATAACGAGGTATCCTTGGGCGCCTAAGCTCCTTAATGCAGCCTCACAGCCTATAAAACGGGGATACAAGCAAACACTTTTGATTTAAGGAAGCTAAACCACACTCCGACACGACACTCCGCTGTGAGAAGCTGCTAATGTATCTCCAGTGGCCTGAGTGCTTGGAGAAGAGTGTGTGGTCTCCGAAGACACTGTCCTTTTTGTCAAGCACAGTACGTTGTGATTGTGTCAATGGCGGTTTTAAGAATCCCTTTGCCAGAGGCTGCCGACGCTATAAAAGTTGTACAGTCTTTACCCCAGAAGGACTGGCTTTCATTTTATGTTTGAATGTTTACATGTACTGAAATTTAAAATAAGCATATTTCGAAGGAGAAAACATGTTTGACCAGCAGGGTTACCAGCTTATTTGCTGAGCCTTTCAATTTTTTCAGATGCTGCAAAAGCAAGGACAAGAAAACTCTAGTTATTATCCCTGCTAATACGGCAGCCTTTCCCACACCCGCCTGTGGCTAGATACAAAGTAAAATAATCTTTTCAGTCCGGACTTTTAGACTAGCGGCCACATCCCACTCCATGCCCGAAGATCCTTCGGGTGAACAGGTTATCTACACTCATCCCGGCCCTGAGGCGATTAAGGCTTGGAGAGGCGGCAGGCGCGGGCGGGGCCGGGCCCAGGCGGCTCTCCGCCCGGGCGAGGTGGAGCCCGGTGGCGGGAACGCTTCTGCCGCTGCCGGACGGACCAGGCCCGAGGGGCGGGCCCCAAGCCTCGGCCTCGCCTCCGCCCGCCGCCCGCCGCCCGCCGCGCCGGGCGACGCGGCCAGCATGCTGCAGAAGCGGGAGAAGGTGCTGCTGCTGAGGACCTTCCAGGGCCGGACGCTGAGGATCGTGCGCGAGCACTACCTGCGGCCCAGCGTGGCCTGCAACAGCCCGCTGTGCCCGCAACCCGCCGCCTGCCGCAACGGTCAGGGCCGGGACGGACGGGGAGGCCGGGGCGGAGCGAGGGAGGCCGGGGCCTGACGTAGCGAGGGCTGCCGAGCGCGAGCGAAGGGAGCCGGGGCCCGAGGAGCCAAGGCAGCCCGGGCCTGGCGTCGCGGTGTGAAGCGAGCCGGGACCTGAGGCGCGGGGGCGGCTTGGGCCTGGCGTCAAGGCCGGAGCCGGGCCCTCGCGGGACCGCGGGCAGCCGGAGCGAGCTGGGGCCGCCGGGGAGCCGTCCCGGAGCGTCCCAGTGTCCGGTCGGCCCTCCTGCTGGTCGGAAGTAGGCGGCGCCGGCCTGCTGCGTCAGGGGCGCCTCTCTCAGGACTTGCCTACCGCAATGGCCGGGTCAAACGGGAGGCCCCGAGGGCCCGCAGGCACCGGGTGCTTGGGGTTCCCGAGGGCCCTGGGGCCGTGGGCACCTCCCTCTTTCCGCCCGCAGCTCGGTGGCAGTGAAGCAGGAGAGGCCCGCCCGAATGTGGCCGCCCTCGTCTTGCTCCTGAACACACCGCTGGACATTTGGCACAGCCTGCTCTGCTCCACTGCTGGCCCTCCAGCGTGACAGCCTCTTCGTCCAGGATTTGAGACGTGGGCTGGGGACTGCTGAAGGCCCGACTTCCCCCCTTTTTCAGGCTGCAGGGTTGCTGTTTGTTGCCCCTAGCGAGAAATGAGCGTGAGGGGTCTTTTCACAATGTCAGATTGAGGTCACAGCTTGACCAGCTGAGTGGAAGCCCTACCCACAGCCCCTGGATTGTACAGCACAGCCTTTCTGGTACATTCTCTTCAACCCTTAGGAGCAGTGTAGCCATGTTCAGAAGCTTCCGACAGAACAGCCTTGAAATTTTTGGGTACACACAAGTAATTAACACATATACACTCTTGCACTTTTACATATGTGCATATATGTGTACATACATGTAGAAATAGATGTAGATGTATAATGGACATGTAAGTATCCGATACAGTTCTCATGCACGTCAGTGGTCCGTTAACAGAAATTTAGCTTCTTCCAAGGATGTACTTGTTTTTAAAATATCAGTCATCCTCCCTCGAAGTACAGGCAACAGCATAGACCATGTTCGGCTCGTATTTAATCACGGTTGAGAGAGAGAGAGAAGGCGGCAGTGAATCTGCTCTGAACTTTGGGCCTCTACCAAAATAGATTTGTCTTGTCTTTTAAAAACTTGAAGGTGAAATTAAGATGAGAAGTTATTTTGCACACCAGGGGCACTGTGACATTGAAATAGTCATAAACCAGGTTTGCCAATGTTACCTAATCGCTTCCGCTCTGAATTATGTTTCAGATGGGAAGCTCTTGTCTGCTGAAGTGACTCATTATATGATCCCAGACTGGAAAGTTGTCCAGGATTACCTTGAGGTCCTCGAGTTCCCCGAGTTGAAGGGAATTATTTTCATGCAAACGGCTTGTCAAGCTGTGCAGCATCAGAGAGGCCGGAGGTATCTGTTTTGCATTATTTATTTATTTATTTATAGAACAGGTTCCCCTACCCTCTTCAGAAAAGGTCCCTTGTTGGCGGGGAAGAGGAGGAATTCATTATTTTGTCAGAAAGGAGTTTGAAAACTAATTTGGTATTCTCTTTGCTGCTGAGGAATGCAGTAACATTTATATGTGCGGATCAACACCTGGCCAAAAGATCTGACTGTAGATCAATAATCTGCAGTGTCCCCAGGATGTAGGTATTTAAGATTCTATGGTGAATTGGCTTCTGATTTACATATTTATAGGTAGCACAATTATTTTGCTAGTAATGCATATTATTTAATCCTATTTATAGATATATTGTTTCAGGAGCATTCTTTTCTTGGGAAAAGAATACTTTTAAATCTTATCTTCCTTTGTGGATACAAATTGTACTTACAGTGATTTATTCAATACAATTAAAAAATAGCTCATTCTTATTTTTAGATTAGTCCTGTAACTATCAGCCACAGTAATTGTATTTTCTGAACAAAACATTTCTAATTGGACCAGTTTAAAATACTTGCCTTGTACCTAAATGAAAGAGTAATTGCCCCTTTCTGTGCAAATACCCTAAAATACAGTTTTGCTTCTTTTAACAATGGAAACTTTTATGACCTGAACTTAAAGACTATGGGAAAAGCATGTTAGAATTTTATACTCAAACCCTCAACACCCCAAGTTATTTAACAAGCAGAAGCTGTATTTATTCTGTTTTTAAGATGTTTTGGTTTCTTCAGACTTTGGTAGTAAAAGATAAAGTTTTTTATATTTGTATATGAAAATGATAAATTGTCCTTATGCTCAGTTCAGAAAAATATACATTAGCTGGGATGTGCATGGGCTTTTTTTTTTTTTTTTTTAAATTGAGTTTTTTAAAATGAGCTTGAAGTTTATTTTATTCAGACACAGATATAGATGTTTATACACATCCAGGTTTAAGCACTGCTGCAGGTGTCGTATTTCAATTTCTTTTACTAAAATCAATTTGTTGTTACCGTTGTGAGGCTCGCACACTGCAAGCCTCTTCAACTTCTGCTTTCTAAAGTGTTTTTAATATTAGGATTGTTTTGAAAACCAATTCCTGGGACAACCGAAAGCAAAGAGTTAGAATTTAAATGTCCTTTCTCCTGAATGTTCATAGTAAACTTGATCAAGAGCTACTGCTGTTGGGTTTTGCTGTGTTTTACCCTGTGTCTTAATATTTGTATGATAAAGCAAAAGGCGAGAAGTTGGGAAGTGACCTGCTGCCCCTGGTTCTTCATTAGGTAAGCGCTTTGCCAGCTTACACTGCTGATGGCTTTAACAGGTGAACCTAGCAGAAAACGTTCTCCTGGATATCTTATAGCCAGGCATAGTGGTAGACACCTGTAATCCCAGCAGTTGTAAAGTAGAAGGGTCAGCTCTAGGTCAGCCTCGATTATACAGAAAGCTTGAAGCCAGTATAGACTGTATGAGACTCTGTCTTAACAAACAAACATGCATAATTTTGTTGGTATTTAGCTATAAATCTATTTATATTCTTCATCCTTAATAAACCTTAAAACCAAATTAGACCTTTAAGTTTAATAAACAGCACAATATTATAAAACTATAAATGTATTACAGTAGTCCTCTGGTTTATAAAAGGAGTTGGTCCTAGGAACCCAAGGCTACCAAAATCTTCAGCTGTTCAAATTCTAGATATAAAATGGCATGGGGACAGCTGGGGAGATGGTGCAGCAGTTAAGACCATTTGTCACTCTTACAGAGGACCCAGGTCTGATCCCCTCAACCTCGGGGTGGTTCACAACCATCTAAAACTCCAGTTCCAGGGGATCCAATGCCCTCCCACTTCTGACCTCTGTGGGCACCAAACATTTTTGTGGTATGCAAACATACATTCAGGCAAAACAGCCACACATAAAATGAATAAATACAATTTTAAAAATTTTTAAATAAATCAATACATAAAATGGCATTGGGCCAACAAAGTGGCTCAGCATGTAAAGGAGCTTGCCACCAAGCCTGAGGACTTAGTTCAATCCACAGGGTAATGTAGATACAGAGGAGAGAGCCTCAGATCCCTCCGATTGTCCTCTGACCACATGTACACTATGACATGCCCATCCCCCCAAAAGATAAGTATACTAACAGTTGTTTTAAATAGCATGGTGTTTGCATATACCCCTCACTCATCAAGGATGAGGCTCTGAATCATCTCTAGGTTACTAAAGCACCGAAAGCAGCCCAAGTGCTGTGTAGACTGTCGTCATACTGCGTTGTGAGGAACAAGGACAGAGAAAGGCACCCATTCTTGCTGCAGCCAGCTCTTTGGCTTCTAGATGTTCTGTAGATGAAGTGCTCTCCGGTGTGGAGCATGGGTGCACAGGGCGGCTCCCGGGGAAGTGGAATTGTGTCATTTTAAGGAAATGAAAGCACCAGAGTTAGATTTAACAACAGAGAGATATAACCTGTAATCCTGTTGTGTGTTTTATATTTTGATCTCAGGAATACCAATGCAGAGAGTGCCTGTTCGCATAAATAAACTGCAGAGAACAATTGAATAATGTCAAGTCTCTGATTGTTCAGGATAATCACACATCTGTCACCTAGCAATCCTCAACTGCTTATTTAATGAAGGGGCACTCGATGGCTCTGAGAGCCTCTCACACAGTCACGCATTCAGGTGTCATGTGTTCATCCAGATGTTTATCCAGAGACTGCTAGACTGAGAACACAGCAATACAAAAAGGCAGATCCAGTCCTAAGAGAGGACAGATGCGCTCAAATAATCTCTCACAGATGTAGAGCCACACCTGTAGCAGATGTTCTGAAGTACCAGGACATGGCTAGAGCAGAGCCCCAGCCAACCAGGGAGCAAGGAAGGGCTTTACTGAGTGAGCTGCCTACAGTGAGCGTTTACGGACAAGGAGGAGCAGACCAGGCAAAGTGAAAAAGCTCTCTAGGAAAAGGAGAAAAGGCACACTCAAGGAACTAAAAAGACACTTGGAAGGCCTTGCAGGCTTTGGGGATGTCAAGGAAGGGTTTTATTCAAGATAGTGTGACGACAGGTTACTGTTTTAGAAGATTGCTGGGTTCGGGTGAAAAGAGTCCTGAAGGAAAGAAAATGGAGGCTGCAGCTGTAAGAGATGAGGTGTTTTATTAGCCTGTTGTGCGTTACTCTGACAAACGCTTGAGGTAAATTACTTTTCTCCTTTGTATAAAGCCACCAGCAATTCAGTCCTGGGACTCTACCTGATGACTTTTGAATCCTAACTACTTCCTGGAATCACTACTTTTATGCATAGGAGTTTGGTTGACTTTCTACACTGAATATCTCACGAGGGGATGAAATTTCAATGCACTAGAGAACACATTGAAACCTATAGTGAGGTAACTGGCAGCTTAGATATAGGCGGAAATGGGTGCTCCCAAGACCTATTCAGTAGGTGGGAATCAATAACATTTTCTAAGTATGTAACCATGGGAACTGGAAGTACATCCGTAACCATGGGAACTGGAAGAATGTCCATGTTGAAACCGAAAACACTGGCTTTATTCCTAGTGGATTTGTTTTACGTTAAAATTTTTATTTGTTATGTGTGTGTGTGTGTGTGTGTGTGTGTGTGTATACACAATGAAATATATGTGCTATGAGTGTGTGTGAGTGGAGGTCAGAAGACAACCTTTGGGACCCACTTCAGGAGCCAGGGATTACACTCATGTTATCAGTTCTGCCCAGCAAGTTATTTTTTATGGAGCTCTCTCATAGCTTAATTCACGATAGCCAGTGAGTAACAACAACCCAAGTGACCTTCAGTTGGTAATGTTTAGGAAAACATGGTATATCCAAAAAAAAAGGACCGAACATGTTAACACTTAGATGAACCTTGAAAACATTGTGCTAAGTGAAAGAAGCCAGCTATACACATGCACACACACACACACACACACACATATATATATTTATGCTGGAGCCAGAAAGAGGCTCAGGCAGTTGCCACCGAGCCCAATGGTTAAATGAATTTGTGTGTGAGTGAATTATATATGGATAAAGTTATTTTATAAATATTTATTTATTTACTTATTTTTGAGATGGGGGTTCTTACTATAGCTCTGGCTGACCTGGAACTTACCGTGTAGACCAGGCTGGCCTAAACTCATAGAGATCCTCTTGCATCTTATGTCCCAAGCAGTGGTATTGAAGGTTATTGGTGGTATTAAAGCAACCATGCATGGCTTTAATTTATAGAACTTAGTAATGATTTTAGATGTATGATGGGGAGAAAGTGGTGTCAAGGATAGCACTAAGGTTTTGGCTCAGGTAACTAGACAGAGGGAGAACACTTGAGGCAAGAACAGGAAATTCTACATAGATCCTGGGTTGTCTGAGGCCTCGAAAAGAGTAGCATTTTAGTCAGCATTGCGGACACAGTGGTGTATTAGCCGGTTTTCTGTTGCTGTAACAAGTTTACCGAGATCATTGACTCACAAAAAAGGAAGATTTGTTTTCACACGTGATTTGATATGTTCCAGTCTGTGATCTCTTGGCCCTGTTGCTTTGGACCTGTAATGAGATGGCACATCAGGTTAGGAACATTTGGCAGGGCAAAGCCACGCCCTCATGACTGGGAAGCTGAGACCAGAGTCCTGGAGTCTTCTTTAGGTGCACATCCCAAATGACCTGAAGACCTCTTCTCTGGGGGAGTCCGCGAGGTCTGCTACCTGCAAAGAAACTAACCACAGGAGGCAAGAAGGAAACTTAGTTCAGCATGGCTTGGTTAGTCCAGCTGATTCAAAATTCCAGAATCTGACCCCAAGCAGTTTATTTTTTATGTATTTAAACACAGTAAAACTTTGGGGAAAAGTTTCCTCCTGACAGTCCTCACAACAGAACTTAAAGCATGACTGCATCGAAATTCCCTTGCAAAGTGCACATCTTTCACAGAGCATCTGTGACCTCTTCCACAAGAATGGGTTCTGTTGGCTGAGAAACAATGCTCAGGATAAGGGCCTAGGGATCCAGGGTTTTTAATAAGCATGAGAGCAAACGCTGTTGCAAAATAAATGGGACATCTTTCATAAGAATGGGTTGTATAGACTGAGAAACAGTGCTCAGGAGTCTGGGAGATTCAGATGAAGGCTGGCTGCATAGACTAGCAAAAGATTGCCAGGTTATCACCAACATCCACTCCAGCCTTCCAGGTGAACAGGTGTCAGTTTCTTCTGTTGAAGAAAGAACTTTGTCTGCATGTATAACAACTCTGGTTTCTCTAGTTGTGTCCGTACGCATGTGGACCTCGAGTCTTGTACGCTCCTTAAAGGTCCCACCATTCCTAAAGAGCGTCACTGTGGGTCGTTTGACATAACCTTGGGGGACATTCAGATCCGAGCTGCAAGTGGGGAGTGCTAGCACAGCCACACCCTAACACTCGGGAGAGGCCAGGCACGGTGGGGCACGCCTTTAATCCCAGCACCCAGCTGCACAGTGAAACCTGTCTCAAAAAGCATTTGAGTGCTGGAGAGATGGCTCAGTGGCTAAAAGCACTCACTGCTCTCCCGAAGGGCCTAGTTCAATTCTCAACACCCAAATGGCAGCTCACAACTGTCTGATGTTGCCTTCTGGTGTGCAGATGTACATGCAGACAAGTGCCCATTTACATAAAATATGTAAATAAATCTTTTTTAAAAAAAGAAAAGAAAAAATTTGTAACCAACCTGAGTTTGATTTATGGGCGGGCATTGGCTCCATAGCAAGAGCCTGTCTCAAAATGTTCTATTTTGTTTTTTGTTTTAAAGCCCAAGCATTAGCTGGGTGTGTTGGTATGTCCCCATCATCCTAACTACTTAGGAAGCTGCAACAGGAGAAATGATAGTAGGTCAAAGCCAGCCGAGGCAATAGACCAAGACTCTTAAAAATAAAAATAAAAAAATTAAGGTCAGCAGATGGCTCAGCAGGTAAAGGCACTTGCCACCAAGGCTGACGACCTGAGATCAGTCTCTGAGACACAGATAGAAGGAGAAAAGCATCTCCTGTAAATTGTCCTCTGACCTCCATGTGCCTGAGTAAATAAATGTGTTGGGGTTTTTTTTATTATTATTATTCATATTACAGCATTTGATTGTTGAGATACTTCAAAATTCACTCCATAAATTCCATAAAAGTATTGGCTAATAGGACTAGAAACATAAACATTGAAATTGTAGGAGGCCTGAAAGTGAATCTAGGAGACCCTAGAGTGGCACTGCGAAGCCTAGCAAAGAAAGACACTGCTGAATTAATTTCCCCATTCTTCCTTTTTCTAGCCCTCGGTGGGTATTACCAGCAGAGGGGGCTGCTGCACCTGTAGGCAAGGCCATCATCAAATAAAAATAATAAAAAGCCATCAAGCTGGGCATGGTGCCATGCTCGTACACTCCCAGCACTTGGGAAGCCGAGACAGAAGGCTTACTTGAACCCAGGAGTTCAGAGCTAGCCTGGGCAACATACCAAAACAGTATGCCTCTTCCTCTCTACCCCATCCCCAAAATTCAGTCTAAAGAAGTTACTTTAGCCATCTCCAGGATTTGGAAAACATCTAAGCCTGTCTATGTTTTTGTTTTGTTTTGTTTTTTCAGTAAGACTGACACTTGTTTTAAGAGAATCTCATGTAGCCCAGGCTGTCTCAAACTCCTTGTAGCCAAGGATGACCTTAGACATCTAATCTTCCTACCTCTCCCAAATCCTATGGTCAGAGCTGTTCTCCACAGAATCTGGCTTAAGACTGGCATGTTTAAGATTGAAGATCTTGACTGTCTAAACCACTGCCATCACTCTGGTGAAATTTGTCCAAGGTGCTACGAAGCTTCTCTCTGCTGACTTCACACAGGCTGCTGTCTACCGAATGCTATCATAAACACTGCAAAGCCTGACTAACAGAAATTATGACTGTATTGTATGGGTGCACTACTAAATTATAACCATAAGCCTGCACCTCTCCAAGAAGCCCTGACTGTCGCACTTGGAGTGATTCACTGCTGAGTTGCCTTCTTCCCATCAGTATTCTCCTGCTGTTAGTCTATTCCCTTTATCTGGCTGACAAACGGGAACACACAGAACCCTTGTAAAGTGGAACAGAGTTGTCCTCTGCCCTCTACACAAGCCCCCCCCCATCACACATGTACAATAATATCAAATACAATTTAAAATGAAGGTGATGCTGGGTATGGCCTTTAATCCCAGCACTTGGGAGGCAGAGGCAGATTGATCTCTGAGTTCAAGGCCTGCCTGGTTTACATGGGAAAGCCTATCTCAAAAAATGATAAATGAATAAAGTGAGGGCGATGTGTGTAGAGCTGGCAGAGGTAATGGATTGTGAAGATGGCACTCTATTCAGACCCCAAAGCCGGGCTTACAGCAGTGCTGACCTCAGTGCTATGCCTACCTTCCTTATGGCCCTGCCATGGTTGACGACTGAGGACAGACGGAGCAATGTGTCTGCTGCCCTGAATGTTCTGTCCCCACTCGTCACATTTGGGCTGTTTCTCTGGCTTTCTTCCATGTGTACTTTAGGTCTCAGGCCTGCTCCAGGGAGCCACACCAGCCTTCCCATGTCCTTTCATCATTTATTCCACCAAAGCGAGTGATTCTGTGGGGTTTCTTTGTTGTTGTTGTTTAGCAAAGTACCATAGCTCCTTTTTTTTTAATTTTCATAAAATATATATACATACATAAAACTCAACATTTTTGGAGGGCAGAGCAATTTGCAGAGTGCGTATCAATCATGTGTGAAGCCCTAGTTTTGGTCCCCAGCACCACATAATCCAGGTAGGTGGAGGCAGAAAGATCATTCCATCATGTTTGACATGAGCCTAGGCTATATGGGATGCTGTCATTTGTTGTTGTTTGGTTGCTTTGGGTTTTTTGTTTTTTGAGGCAAGGTTTCTCTGTATAGCCCTAGCTGTCCTGGAGCTCAATTTGTAGACCAGGCTGGCCTTGAACTCACAGTGATCTTCCTGTTTCTGCTTCCCAAGTTCTGTGGGTGTTTTGTTTTGTTTTGTTTTGTTTTGTTTTTGAGACAAGGTCTCTCTACATAGCCCCAGCTGTCCAGGAACTCACTATGTGGACCAGGCCAGCCTCTAACTCACAGACAGACATCTGCCTTCCTTTGCCTCCTGAGTGCTAGGATTAAAGGCATGTGCTACCATGCCTGGATGAAAACCTGTCTTAAAAAAATTGATATTTCCTTAATTCTTAAGTATATAGTTTAGTGGCACCATTGTGCAGCTAGGTCCACTACCCCAAGCTTCAGAGTCTTCATCTCCCCCCCCTAAAAGTCTGGACTGCTCAAATGCCACCTCACCCTTCCTGACCTCAGCCCCTAGAAAGGAATCTGCTTTCAGCTTCCGTGTCTCTACTCTAGCTGCCTTCACAGCTGGAGCCACGTGTTTGTTCTTTTGTGACTGGTTTATTCACTCAGGGTGGTGCCCAGGTTCACCCATGTGACAGCAGGTGTCCGAGCCCCTTTGCAAAGGCTGACTGATATTGACACTGGGTTATTTATTCTTTGTCATTCAGTTGTGTCCACCTTTTGGCTGCTATAAAAGGTGCCACTGTGAATGCAAGTGTTGAGATAATCAGTTGAACCCTGTTTTTGTTTGGTTGAGTTTTGTGGTTTTATCTATGTGTATACTTACTTAGTAAACTGGGTTCAGGGTTTGCCCCAGGGCCTCGGGCATGGTAGGCAAGTGCTCCACCCTGAGCTTTGTCATGAGCCTCCAGTTCTCTCTTTCTATTTCACCCAGAAATGGCCTTGCTGAATTATAAGGCAATTCTGATTTTGAGTTTTATCTGGTCAGAATAGCTGTTTGGCTTGCGGTAGTCAGGCTGCTGCACGTGGGGCCTGGCCTGTCTAGATGGTGTCTCCAGGGCGTGTAGTGAAGTAGTGCTCACCCGCTGTAGCCAAAGGCCTGGCCTCGGAAGGTGGCAAACACTTGCTGAAGGAAGGGTGTATCCAGGGTGATAACCAAAGTGAGCGCAAGGCCTTGGCTTGGATCCCAGCACCTCAAAATCGGCAACCCAACCAATTCCCTTTGAAGTAACTGCCTGAATGTTTTCTGTAATCTCTTGATTACAGGCTCTTAGAAAGCTCTTTTCCAGAAGCTGACCCGTGGTAGACTTGCTGTTTGGGCACAGTTCTGCCTCACATCGCTAGAAGACTGTCTTGATGGGGAAACTTAGACTTTGTGTTACTGTCTCACAGATGGGTCTCTCTCTATTATCATGGAGGCTGCATAAATACAATTCACAGATAAACCTTTAATCTTTTCATTTTACATGACCCTGTCTAGGCCTACCAGCTAATGTGAACTGTATTCATGCTTAAAAGTACCATTTGCCAACAAAATAGGAACCAAAAAAGGTGCCAAGCTCTACTTGCCTCTGTGTGCTGCAGCTACAAGAAGGCAGATAATGTAACTGCATAGTAAAATGGCCAGACATCTCCAAGGGAAAGCAGAAGGCGTCTAATCGATCTGCAAACTAATTAATGAGGCCTTCCCCAAGTGCAGGCAACTAACAGGCACAACTGAGAACCACTAACACCAAGCACACCAAAGTCAATACAAACAGTTGCTTCTCAGGGATGGGTTGGTTTATTTCCTTCCTTTTTATTATTATCAGTGTGCGTGTGTGTGTATGTGTGTACACGTGTGCAGGTGCGCCCGCGATGTCACAGCATGTGTGGAGGTCAGAGGACAACCTCGGCTGTTGGTCTCTGCCTTTCCCGTTGTTTCCCTGCTGCCCACACCAGACTCACTTCTGGAGCTTTTCCTGTTTCCACCTATCTCCCAGCATAAGCACGGGGATGGCAAATACTCTCATCTGGTTTTATTTGGGTTCTGAAAAATTTGAACTGAGGTCCTCTTGTGTGTGTGTGGCAAGCGCTTTACCTACTTGCCATCCTCCCGGCCCTTATTTTGTCTTTCACCACCCTCAAACTCATGATTGCTCTGCCTCAGTCTCCCGAGTGCTAGGACATTTCTTGGGTTTTAAACAATCCATCTCTCACTCTGAAGTGCCTCATCTGTTTTGATCCTTGGCAGGAGGTGGCAGGAGATGAGTACCTGCTGAGTTAGATTTATTCTGCCCCCTGTGTTGCAGACAGTATAACAAACTGCGAAACCTGCTGAAGGATGCTCGCCATGACTGTGTGCTCTTCGCCAACGAGTTCCAGCAGCACTGTTACCTCCCCCGGGAAAAGGGGGAGGCCATGGAGAAGTGGCAGACCAGGTGTGCAGCAAGTCCCAGCCCTCTCCATAGTCTGTTCTCTTTCCTTACCTGTGGCCCTTCGGAGTTGCTCTGTACTGGACCAGAATGCAGCAGCAGCTACTGTAGACTGTCAATGTTTTAGATATGCCGTCTGAATACAGGAGTGTTAGATTTGGGATTAAGGAGGCGAAGGTACCCTCCCTGAGATTGCCTAGACCCAAGCCAGGACTGGCCGGTCCTACCAGTGGTGTAGAAGGCTTACCTTTGATGCTTTGAGTAAAAACATGACTCGATCTAATGTCCTTGGCCAGTCTCACTAAAAGGAAAGTGTTCTAGAAAATGCAATGACTTAGTTTAGGTCTGCCCAGAAGTACAGTGTGAAGCCAGCACTTGGGTGTGGCATGCTTGCAGAGAGTGGTTCCCGGGGCAGGATGGGAAGTGACGACAGTAAGGTCCTGCTGGGAACTTGGAGAGGCCCCTTGGAGTACTTCACAAGGTAGCCCAAGTGCAAGATCCCAGGCGCTTAGCTAATTGCCCCTGAGTGTTAACTTCAAGGTTCCTTGGGGTGGAATGTGAGTGCCCATAGCACCGCAGAGGAGACAGACACTGCCACTTGGACCTTCCGGGTTTATGTACTTCACTGGGAATGTGGTGCAGTCTTGAACCCAGGTCTCTAGACCCAGACTTCAGCTCTTAGCAGAAGATTGCAGGCCTATTATGTGGTTTCCTTTCAGGTCTTAGGTTACCAGCTAAAGCGGGTTTTGTCTTATCTGGGTCTTTATTTCTCATCTTCAGCAGTGTTGCTAGTCATTTCCCATGTGAGGGTAGCTCAGCCTCCAGTTAGAAGGTGTTATAAGTGACAGAGTCTGGGGCTTTCTAAACAAAAGCAGGAACTAAAAGTTGTTTTATGGGGTGTAAACATCTAGGAAGAAGAGATGGGAGGAGCTTTCTGATTCCTTTTTGTCTCTCACAGAGGGCCCAGCCCCCTGGTCCTCTAGAGTAGATACCCAGGAAGTATTTGTTATATAAAACAAGAACAAACAAACAAACAAACAAATGAATGACTGATTATGGGCACAGGGTGAGAGATAGGGCGGCTGTGTGCTGTGGCTGAGGGTCTCACGGTGCTGTGCTGTTCCAGGAGCATTTACAGCTCGGCTGTTTGGTACTATCACCACTGCGAGGACAGAATGCCCATCGTTATGGTGACGGAAGATGAAGAGGCCATCCGACAGTACGGCAGTGAGACAGAGGGCGTGTTCGCCATTTCTTTCAAGGTATTGCCAGTGACGCATGCCCAGGCACGCACACACACTCAGTATAGACTCAGTATAGAGCCCTTGGCAACACGGGTAAGACAAAGACTTCAAACCTGCAGTCCTAATACTAGAGAGGCTGAGGCAGGAGGCTTGCTGAACGTTTGAGGCCACCCTGGGCTACAGAGAGTCTGACTTAGAAACAAATAAGGGGGGGGGTGCACACCTTTAATCCCAACACTTGGGATGAAGAGGCAGTTATATCTCTGTGATTTTAAGGACAAATCGAGTTCCAGAACAGCCAGCGCTGTGCTGTTACACCAAGAAACCCTGTTCCAAAGGAAAAAACAAACAAACAAAGATGGTGGAGGGGAGTTGAGGGGGAACATAGAAGGAAGACTTTAAGATGGTCCATATTGGGAGCTGGAGGGATGGCTTGGTGTTTTGGAGGACTTGTTGCTCTCACAGAGGACCTGGTTCCCAACACCCACAGGGACTTCTGACTTCCGGAAGCACGAAGCATGTGTGTGGCGCACACACACAGACAAGTTAAACACTCAGGCACATAGAGTAAACATGTCTCCAAAAATGGTCCATAGTGTTATTGCTGACCAAGTGGCCTTGGCTTGAGCAAGTCCAGGCTGACTCCTGGAACTATGGGGAACACAGAGCTCAAGAGCACCCCAGTAAGCCTCTGCTATCAGTAAGCTGTGCTTGTGTGTGTTGTGTGTTTGGATTCTATGTCACATGTGTATGGTGTGTACATTGTTGTGTGTGTATGTATGTGTGTGTCAGTACTGGAGATTGATTGAACCCAGGGTCTCACCATACTAAGCACACACTACCACTGACGTTCCGCCCCTAGTTGTGTGTGTAGTTTCCATAGGTGACGATGGAATGAGGAGGAAACAAATAAAGCTACCATTTTGTAGGTTGAAAAAAAGAGAGAGATCACTGGCAATTTTAGTGTTAACCTGCCTTCGTTTCCTCCTCATTAGCAGTAATCAACATGTTTTTGTGGCCAGCGTAAGTATGTTACTAATAGTGATATAAATGTGTTATTTCCTCCAGTTCTTGCAGCAGGTCACTGAGGTCGATCAGAATCCTATTGTACTAGTAAGAGAAATGAAGCACGGAGAAGCTAAGTCACTTGCCCACAGGCATTTGCAACAAAATGGCTGGGGTCAGGCTTCAAAGCTTTTAACCACGTGCTGACCTGCCTTCCAGACTATTATTATAATTATTATATACAAAGGCAAACTGTTTTAAATCCAGTCTCCCTTTTCTCTTTCGTTCTTTCACTCTCTCCTCTCTTCTTCTCACTCCATGTATGTCTTTCTGTCTTCTGTATATATGTATATATGCACATACGTGTGTATGTGTATAATCTGCCCTGCCCCCAAGGCTATGTATACCAGACAGACCTCAAACTTCCTGCATAGGTAAGGATGACCTTGAACTTCTGATCTTCCAGTGGAAAGTGAAGACTTGCAAGAGCTAGGATTATAGGTGTGCACCATCACCCAGTTTATGTAGTGCTAAAGATGAAACCCAGGGCTTTGTGCATTCTACCAGCTGAGCCACGATCCTACCCGTTAAAGCCATTCTTGTATGCCAGCCACCCCTCACCCCATCAGAACTGTGTGAGGAAGAGTAGGGGCACTTGAGGAGTTGGGATGAGGCATTATTTGTATGCAGGGTCACAGGCACGTTGTTTTATTAGTGTCAGTTGCTTCAAGCTGTCATAGCAACACCATCCTCCTAGTTCTTAAAGTCCCTTCTGAGAGGTCAGACTGACTGTTGACCTCTTCACAGGTGGCAGGGCTCTCCTATCTGTCCAGTTGGCCAATCAAATCTACTGGCTTATTGCATTTTCTGATGCAAAAACCAAAATGCAGCCTCCATTATCCCTGTCAGTTTATAGAATGTCCAGCTTGATTTTGAATTGTAGATTCCATAAGGGTTCTCATGTGCATGTATTGCTAAAGATTTGCCAATAGAATTTTCTTGACTGTGCTATAAAAATGTGTTCTGGAGTGCCAGAGAATTCCAGGGGCGCTAGATATTAATGGCAGTGTCACTTGCTTTTTCTGTTGCAATATATCATGTCTTGTTCCCACAGAGGACAGTTGACTAAAATTACATTTTTCTACTTTTTTGAGAATTACTTTTTGTAGTCCAGTATTATAGGACAGTTTTATTTTGTAGAGCAGTTCTTGAGCAAATTTTGTGACCAAGGGCCCCATGGAGGTGAATGATAGCAGAAAAAGAGAGACGGTCAAGTTCAGATGAGAGAGCAGCACTCTTTGGGGACTTCCAAGTTAGATGCAAGAACCAGTTCTGCATGAAGAGGTTGTTTCCTAACACAAGTGTGGCGTTAAGTGACACATGAGTACAGAGTTGCCATGCTGACGTACATGTGGACAGAACTTTGAGGTGAAAAAAGGGAAGAAAAGTTGTACAAACAGGATGTGAAATTGACAGGAGAAATGCTGGCTTCCACACAGGGATGCTTTCTTTCCTTTATAATTTGAGAAAAGAGAATGTATCTTAGCCTTAAACTAAGTTGAAATCACATGTAAGAAGGTAAAAATACATAATAGATTTTCCTATATATAGATAGGATTCCTTGTAGACCATCATGTGCAGATGAAAAACAGATTGTGTGTGTGTGTGTGTGTGTGTGTGTGTGTGTGTGTGTGTGTGTGTGTTCATCTGTGTGTGCAGGTACAGCCACAGAAACCAGAGGAGGACACTGGCTGTCTTGCTCTATTGCTCTCTAACCCTATTTATTCCCTTGAAATAATTTACTTACTGACCCAGAAGCTAGGCCGTTGGCTAGCAGGCCCAGCAATCCTCCTGTCTCCTTAGTCCTCACTGCTCAGCACAGGCATATCTGTAGCCAAGCCACACTTTTTATGCAGGTGCTGGGATTTGAACTCAGGTCTTCATGCAAATGTTCTTACACTCTTGGTTTTGTGGTAGTGCTGGGATGCAGGATCAGCATCTCACTGCATTTCTCTGTGCCTTTACTAAACACAGAATTACCTGGACAACTTCTGGCCGGATTTAAAGGCTGCCCATGAGCTCTGTGATTCCATCCTTCAGTCTCGCCGGGAAAGGGAGAGTGAGAGTCAGGAAACCCATGGGAAGGAGTACCCAGAACACCTACCCCTGGAAGTGCTTGAGGCAGGCATCAAATCTGGACGCTACATCCAGGTGAGCGTGGCAGTGAAGGGTGGGGTCAGTAACAACCGGCGTACTTTTTTCTCCTCTCAGCGTGTGTTTCACTCCAGGGCTCTGAGTCTGATGCCTGTCTACAGGATGGGCTTCAGTAAGCAGGGGTGCCCAGCTCAACATTGTTTGGGAGCCATTTTCCCATAGTTCTTAACTGTCTAGTTCTAAGCTTTCCATGTGTCATACAAGTATACCGGTAGCCTCAGTCACTGAGAAAGACACATTTTTGCATTAGGGTGTGGAGGTAACAGCAGCATCCTCACATCTGTGAATTTGTCTTCACTCCTTTGCAATTTTCCTGCCCAGCTAGAGGATTAGAATCTTTGTGGTTTCCCAGGACCTGGAACCCAGGGGCTCTCAAAGTTTGGGGAAAGATGTGACTACAGTAAGTCCTCAGCTTTGACTTGTTTACCCACATCCATTTCCTGTGTTCATGGGTGGCTGTGTGCAGTCTTGTGCTTCCACCACAGTCAAGAATCAGAACTACTCTATTTTTCAATTCTAACCGGCAATTTACAAGTCTCTGATGGTAGCCAAAGCTTGAGGGTAGCAAGCTGAAGTCCATGCCTTAGTATAATCAGTATGTCTGGCCCTTGGTGTAGTTCAAGCTAGCAGTGTATTCCTTCAAGGAAAGAGGCCATAGTGGTTAAGGCAGGGATCACAGTCTGCTAAGAATGTGATCTTTTTCATGATTCCTTAAAAACTGGGTCAAGAAAGAACTTTGTTCACACTGATTTTTGCTTATGATTTTAGGGAATTCTGAACGTCAACAAGCATAGAGCTCAGATAGAAGCTTTTGTTCGCCTACAAGGAGCCAGCAGTAAGGACTCAGGTTCGGTACCAACCACACATTTCCGTGCTGCTTTTCTGGTTCTGGCATTATACTGTGAAGGAAGCATGAACTGTCGTGCAGCCTATATGCACTGGGCTTTACAGATTTAGGGGTCCCCATGTTTACGTTGTCTACAGTTGGTGTGGGGTTAATCTAGGAACTGAACCTAGAGCTTTGCTTAGACTATTTGTCTATCATTTCTGGCTTTTTTTTTTAATTCTTTAAAAGCTAAGCTGGGAATGATGGCACATGCTTTTAATCCTAGGATTTGGAGTCAGAGACAGGATCTTTGTGAATTTAAGGTGAGCCTGGTCTACAAAGAGAGTTCTAGGACAGCCAGGACTGCATAGAGAGACCCTGCCTCAAAAAAAAAAAAAAAAGTCAAGATAATTAAAGGAGCATGTAATACTGTGCACATCCACTGCAGTTAGTCTGACTGTGCTGCAGATTTTAAACCACTGCTTCTGGGCAGCTGCAGCCCTAGCCTCTGCTTTGTTGCAGTGCCTAAAATACTGTACAGGGAGAGGCGGCTTGCAGCCCAGGCTGCGGTATGAATGCTCCTGCACTGCCTCTCTGTGCTCTCCCATGATCACTTCTCAGGCAGAATGAGGAAACAGATGAAATACAAAGAGGGGGAAGAAGAAACCTTGGTGATGAGAAGGGGTGTCTGGGTTGAAGGCGGCTAAGGAACAGTGGCTCCAGGGCTTTTGTTGTCGGCCCCTCTGCAGGTTTGCATCTTGTCTGTGTGGTTCATCAACACGCTGACCATTCCTTTGGCTATGCAGGGCCCTGAAAGGATGAGCATAATTCTAGTGTAGGCTCACAGTTACATGCAGAAAAGTAATACCAACCTTGAAAGCAATGGGATAGAATCAAAACAAAAGAACAGAACGGTGAAATGTGGTCATTATACATTATGTACCTGTGTGAGACTGTCTCAAATTTAATAACTTTTTATTTTAAAAAACTGATGGATGGTGCCTTGTACGAGCTCATTATCCAGAGTGGCATGGGAGCAGTCTAAGTTCACCCCAACCAGGTAGAACACAAGTTTAAGCCAAACATGGTGGCACCTGTAACCCCAGAGCTCAGGAGATGAGGAGTACGGTCTCATGTCTGAGGCCACCCTGGAGCCGGGGTGTGTGTGTGTGTGTGTGTGTGTGTGTGTGTGTGTGTGTGTGCGAGCGCTATAGGAACAGAACTAATAGAATGGATGTATACACTGGCTTGCACACACGGTCCTAGTAGTCCAACAATAGCTGACTCACACTGGAGAGCCTGAGCATCCAGTGACTGCCCTGTCCATGAGCCGCTTGTCTCAGCAGGCCTGTTACGGTGCTGAAGGCCTGGAGGGTTTCTGCAGGGCTGCTGGCCTTCAGTGTGCACCGGAAGCCTGAAGAGGTTAGCTCTGATATCAGTGAAGGCTGCTGCAGCAGTAGGACAGTGGACTTGCCATCCAGGGTGAAGAGAGCAAATCCACATCCTTCCATCTGGCTCCTGCCAGAAGGTACCACCACAGTTAGGTGGGTTTTCTTGCTTCCAATAATCTATGAAGGACATACCTCACAGCGCCTGGCCACTTGTGTTCAGTTGATTTCAGAAGCAGTCAAGTTGACAGCCAAGGTTACACAGGAGAGCCATGGGGCGTGTCCAAGTACACTCACCGTTACGTGCACTTTTGGAGGTTGATGTTGAATATCTTCCTGTGTCGTTCTCTACTTTTATTTGTGTGTGTGTGTGTGTGTGTGTGTGTGTGTGTGTGTGTGTGTGTGT
>NW_026585691.1:1677446-1904672 GCF_907164565.1 Psammomys obesus | reverse complement strand
TGTGTGTGTGTGTGTGTGTGTGTGTGTGTGTGTGTGTGTGTGTGTGTATAGTAGTATATTGCATGTTTGTGTGCCCCTGGCTTTTATGTGGGTGCTGGGATTCAGGACTCAGGTAGTCATGCTTATAAGGCAGGCTGACCCATTTTCCCAGCCTCCTCCTCATTCTTTGAAACAGGATCTCTCACTGAATATGAAGCCTCTTTTGGCTAGACTGACTAGCCAGTGAGCTCCCAGGATCCCCGTCTCCAGCCCTCCAAATGCATGGGTTCCTGCCTCACTATACCTGGCATGTTACATGGTTTCCAGATCTAAACTCAGATCCTCATGCTTATTTGGCAAGCACTTCACTCGATGAGCCATCTCGAGGAAACTTAGCAGCAGTATGACTCGCGTTGGGGTACAGTGCATTTGAAATGCCTACTGCTGTGGCAACCGCCGACTCAGAGCTTCTCTGTGCTGTGCACACAGGCTTGGTCAGCGACATCCTCATCCATGGCACAAAGGCTCGGAACCGCTCCATCCATGGAGATGTGGTGGTAGTGGAGCTGCTCCCCAAAAACGAGTGGAAAGGAAGAACTGCTGCCCTGTGTGAGAATGACAGTGAAGACAAGGCCTCAGGCGAGTCCCCAAGTGAGCCCATGCCCACAGGTGAGCCCCCCAGGAAGTAGAATTCTGCCCTGATTTTGTGATTATTTAATGAAAATTGTGTCTCTTCATCCTGTATAATGTGATGTTCTGATATTGGTATACATTGCTAGTGGCTAAATCCAGCTAATTGGCGAATGTATTACCTCACACACCATGATTTTAGAAAGTAACCTTATATTTATTTTTATGCGTAGGGGTGTTTTACCTGTGCATGTCTGGTGCCCACTGCGGCTAGAGTAGGGTATTGACGGCCCTGGGATTTGAATTATAGATGCTGGTGAGCCATCACGGGTGCTGGAAACTAAACCCAGATCCTCTGGAAGAGCAGCTCTTAACCACGAAGTCCTCTCACCAGCCCCCAACTATGATCGTTTATTATATGATGTGTCTGTGTGTGCCTGCTCATGAGCGCTGGTGAGCATGCCATGCCATATGTGTAGAGGTCAAAGAACAACCTCCAGGGTTGGTTCTGCTTCTGCCTACTTAGGAAGGCTACCTGGCTTTACATGAGTTCTGAGGATTTGAACTCAGGTTCTCATACTTGTGTGGCAGTGCTTTTATTCACTGAGCCATCTCTCTAGCCACCTTGTGTGTGTGGTGAGAACTTACAATCTGCTCTTCTACTGATAGGTAAGATTCAAAGCATTGCTGTTACTAAAATAAGACATGCTCTCTACGTTATCTGCAGTTTATTTCATTGTTTTTTTGGCATGTTTTTTGTTGTTGTTGTTTTGTTCTTTGTTTGGTTTGGTTTTTTTTGAGGTGCTCTAGCTGTCCTGGAACTCCTCCTGTCTCCACCCCCATAGCAGTGGGATCATAAGTATACACAACCATACCTGACCCCTTGTGGGTTTATTTTAACTTCTTCAGCACCTAAAGCAACAAAAAGTTACTCATGGCATTGTATGGTTCCCAGCTTCTGCCTCTTTTCTCTGCCTCAGTTTAGGATGACATTTTCCTTCCACATCCTCTCTTTTTTTTGCCCTACAGGATGTTTTCTTGCCAGTTTGACATTCCTCTCCTACTCCTCTAAATCTGCTTGTGTCCAGTGTCCCAGGACCCTCATGCCCAAATGCTGGTGCCCAAATAATGAGCACCCTTGTGGATGTGCTGCTCTGTGGACTTCAGGGAGCCCAGGCCCCCTTACCTCCTGCCCTCCTGGCTGCCTGTCTCAGCCTCTTTCCTGGCTCTTCTCTTTCTGCCACTTCCTGGGTGTGCAGCGCTCTGCCCTGGGCTTCTGTTCTCCGCACTCTCTAGACTGTCTTTGACTTTGTGTCTCCAGCCGGTATCTCTTCCTCCAGTTGCCTTTATGGCGTCTTTTCCTGTATGTCCAGTGGATGTCTCTGCCTGAAGATGCTTCATAAGATTCCTGACTTCTCTTTGTGGAAGACAACCCAGCACCAATGTGCATGAGAGTGTTTACAGGGCACTGTAGAAGATTAGACATGCACCTGCAGCCAGATATGCTGGAATAAAGAATGAAAAATGAGTTGTTTGTAAATGGATAATTGTTTGTTTGTTTTGTTTTGTTTTAGATTTTTCAAGACAGGCTTTCTCTGTGTAGCCTTGGCTGTCCTGGACTCATTTTGTAGACCAGCTGCCCTCAAACTCACAGCAATCTACCTGCCTCTGCTTCCCCAAATGCTGGGATTACAGGTGTGCACCACTGTGCCCGCTTGTTACTGTTTTTAATTCTTCAATTATTCTTCAATATTCTTTAGAATTCTTCAGTTCTTTGATGGTGATCATTTGTTAAAGTTATATAAATTACTGTCAAATTTGAAAAAAATGATTCCTGACTTCTTCCTAAGCCTGCTTTCCCTGCATTGTTCCTCATCTCAGTTCTAACAGTTGGACCACCCAAGAGACTGGAACTGTCTCAGACTTTTTACACATCCACAGTGAATCTGCAGGCACTGGTTACTAAATCAGGTACCCTGTGGTGGGATCATCACATTAGCCTCCCAGTATTTTCTCAGTAATCCTTTAAAATGAGTTGAGTGGCAAGTGGCTGAGTTAGTAACACGCATGCAGTGAGGAGGACCTGAATGTGATAGTGAGAACTCAGGTTTGAAAATAGGCACAGCGGCACATGCTTCAGTCACAGCACTGAGGGGGTGGATCACACAAGAGGATTGCTGGGACTTGCTGGCCACCCACCTTAGTCTCAGGTGGGCCTCAGATCAATGAGAGACCGCACCTCAGACATGAAGGTTACTGGCTCTCATAGAATGATGCCTGAGATTGGCTTCTGCTCTGAAAACACATACACGCACACATACACACGAAAAGTTTTTGGAAGAAAAGGAAAAAGAATTTGTAGTTACTGTGGTTATCTTTTCCTGGCTCCAGTGCTATATATTAGATGTAGGATGTGTATTCTTTGCTGCACTGCACCGAGAGGAGCTGTTGAGAGAACACAGGTGACCGTGGAAGCACAACGGTTAAAGACAAGTGACAAGCCAGGCATGGAGATACACACCTTTAACCCCAGCATTGGGAGACAGAGGCAGGTGGATCTGAGTTTGAGACCAGCCATTCTTCATAGTGAGTTTCAGGACAGCCAGGGCTACACAGAGAAGCCCTGTCTCAAAAACAAACAACAGGCAAATGAAAGGCTGGGCCCACTGGCCACACTTCTGTCTTAGCACTGAGGAGACAGAGGCAAGGGATTACCTTGATTTCTAGACCAGGTCTATATAGCAACACCTTGTCTGAAAAAAAGCATTGGCCAGAGCTGGGCTTGGTGTTGCATATCTTTAATTCTTGCATTTGAGAAGCAGAGGCAGCCAGATCTCTGTGGAGTTCAAGGCCAGTCTGGTTTACATAATGAGTTCCAAGACAGCCAGGTTTACATGATGAGACCCTAACTCAAAAAAAAAAAAAAAAAAAAAAGCAGTGACTAAATAAGTAAGTCAGGAGTGAAAAGCATTAGCTATTCCTGGTATAGACAGTCTGAGTTTGGGGAGATAATGGCAGAAGAGTCAATGAGACACAGTCTGAATGTCATGTTGGGCGCTGCAGAAAAAGGAAATGCTGAAGTATTTTTTGTTGTTTTTGTTTGAGACAGGGTCTCTCTATGTAGCCTTGGCTGTCCTGGAACTCTCTTTGTAGACCAGGCTGGCTTTGAACTCACAGAGATTCACCTGCCTCTGCCTCCCTAGTGCTGGAGGTGTGAATGGTTTCGTTTTTTGTTTTTTTTAAGTTATTCATCTTTTTTAAAAATTCACATTCAAAATGCTAAGAAAGCAGGTCTTGAACTGCATCTGAGCTGTGTGGATGAGCTTAAAAACAAGGGATGTGCATTTCTCTTTTTGTTTTACTTTATTTTTTATTTTTATTTACTTACTTACTTACTTATTTTTTGTTATTTTGAGACAAGGTTTCTCTGTGTAAGAGCCCTGGCTATTCTGGATGCACTTTGTAGACCAGGCTGGCCTCAGACCCAAAGAGATGCCTCTGCCTCTTGAGTTCAGGGACTAAAGGCGTGCGACATCACCACTCAGTGGACTGTGCATTTCTTGTTCACTTCCTTGCTGCTCTGCCCTCACAGCCCAGAGGTAATACTATGTCTTTACTATGTTTGTCTTCCTGAAGGCCGAGTAGTGGGCATCCTTCAGAAGAACTGGCGAGATTATGTAGTGACATTTCCATCCAAAGAAGAGGTCCAGTCTCAGGGCAAAAATGCTCAGAAGATCCTCGTCACACCATGGGATTACAGAATCCCCAAAATCCGCATCAGCACTCAGCAGGCAGAGGCCCTCCAGGTACTGCCACTGCGCTCCTGTTCTTCCTGTTTTTGCAGGCTTTTGAGCAGCACCAGGAAGCATTGTTAATTCTTTGCATAAGAGGAAATAAATTATTGATGGTATCTAGCACTCTGAGATACTGTTTTTAAACATTCTAAATATATAAGAACCATCTATTAAGTAGTCCATGGTTAATAAATGAAGGCCAGAGAGAAATTGTCCTAGAAAGAGCTGTCTAGGGCAATCTGATGAACATACATTATCCAGCTGTCCAGCTCAGAAACTTTGAGTACACAGAGTTTGCCAACACTAACAAGCGTCCTTCCAGGGAAAGATCCAGATACGATCCGAGCATTCTGCAGGGGTGATGTAGTATGTCTGCACAGATCAATTGTCCATGTAGGACAGAGCATCAGAGAGAAGGTGTAAACAAGAAAGGCAGAGGTAGCTTTTGCTCGGGGCACAGTGGAGTCAATGCGTGACTTAATTCCACTAGTGCTTTGCGGTTTG
Organism: Psammomys obesus; assembly: GCF_907164565.1. Lineage (NCBI taxonomy): Eukaryota > Metazoa > Chordata > Mammalia > Rodentia > Muridae > Psammomys > Psammomys obesus. The sequence continues at coordinate 1,899,765 of NW_026585691.1, read as the reverse complement.
TAAATGAGACACTGAAGCAGAGCGTCCTCAAGCCTTGTCTGTCAGCCTTCTGTGACCCTCAGAGGCCAGTTAAGACTATTGTACTTTCCATTTCCAGGGTGTCTGGAGTTGCTGGGCAGTGGAGAGGTCCGGCTTACACTGATACCATCTTTCCTGCCAAGGAGCAGCTTAAGACTAAAAAGAAATTAGAAAGTAATCCCCATACTAGAAACTGAGAGCATTGTTTTAGTTATTTTTTAAGATTTACTTTACTTTTAATTACATGTGTGTGGGCATGTGTCTATGAGTGCAGGTGCTCATACAGCAGGAGTGGGTGTCGGGCTCCTGGCACTGGACTTACAGGGGATTGTGAGCTGTTGTTTTAAAAGTTAATTAGAGCCGGGTGTGGGGGTGCATGCCTTTAATCCCAGCACTGGGGAGGCAGAGGCAAAGAGCTCGGATCTCTGAGCTCAAGGCCAGCCTGATCTACAAAGCTATTTCCAGGCCAGCCAGAGCTATCTCAGAAAACAAAAAAGAAAAAAAAAGTTAATTAGGTCCTTACATTATTGGGTTGTTCACCTTGTATTTCAGGTGTTAACTAAAATGTATTACAGTTGGCTTTAACAGACTTAAGTTTCTGTCCCAGTTGTTTGAAGGAAAGGGATAATACCTCCTTGCAAAGCATCAGCCAAAGGTTTGCATACCATCAGGCCATCTGGAAGAGTGGCGAGAACAACAACCGGGAAGCAAAATAAGCTACTGCAAACCACTGTTTGAAGACTGGCCTCTCGGTGCTCTGTGTGGCTCATCTGGGCTAGTTTGATGCTTTAGATTGGACCGCTTAACTCCAGCTTTGGTTCACACTGTAATCTTTTTCTCTTTGTACAGGACTTCAGGGTGGTTGTGCGCATTGATACCTGGGAGACAACATCAGTGTATCCAAATGGACACTTTGTGCGTGTCTTGGGGAGAATTGGTGATCTGGAAGGGGAGATTGCAACCATCCTGGTAGAGAACAGTATTTCTGTTGCCCCCTTCTCGGAAGCCCAGGTCAGAATTCCCTTAGGTCTTTGATCCAGAGACATATATTTCTTTCTGTTTTTTGTTGCTGTTTCATCATAAAGAAAAAAGAAAATTGTGGCGGGGGGGGGGGGGGGGGGAGAGAAGGGAGGTAGAGAGAGTTAAATTGTGCATGCGATTGGAGGCCAGAAGTCAACATCTAGCCGTATTCTTCTTGATCCCTCTCTGCCTTATTTTATTTTTATTTATGTATGCATGTGTCTGTTTGTGCAGAGCCACATGGGTAGCAAGAAAAGGATATTGGATCCATGGATCTGGCTCTAGTAAGCTGACATGGGTGCTAGGAATCAAACTTGGGTCCTCTGGAAAAGCAGCAAATGCCCGTAACTGCTAAGCTCTCTCTCCAGCCCCTTCCTCCTCAATTTTTGCGACAGGATGTCCCACAGAATGTAGAACTCTCTAAATCAGTAAGGCTGGGAGCCGTTGAGCCCCAGAGGTCCTCCTGGCTCCACCTCCTCAGCCCTAGGATTATAGGTGTGCACTGATGCTCCCAGCTTTTTATGTTGGAGCTAGGAGTCCAAACTTGGGTCCTCATGTTTGTATAGCAAGCCCTTTCCTCACTGAGCCATCTCCCCATCTCTGAAAAAAAACTTCATAGTATTAACAACCCATTGTCTAAAGCCACAGAAAAAGGAAAACAAAATCTCACCCATCCCAATTCTGAACTTGGACCAAACTAAAGTCAACTCCAAGTACAGCCTTACAACTTTCCAACTGTGCTCAAGATGGCATGTCAGAGCCTTGTAGTCAGTGTTCACCCCCCCAGCCCTAGGCCACCATGATCACCCCCTCCCTCCTCCTCTTTTTTCTTGTCCTCCTCCTCTTCTTCCCTTTTTTTTTTTTAATGTTGTTTGGAGACAACGTCATATTATGTAGCCATGGCTGGACTTAAACTCACAGAGATCGACCTGCCTCTGCCTGAGGAGTGGTAGGATTAAGGAAGAGTGCACCACACCTGTCTTACATATCTTTACAGACCCAACAGAGCTCTGCCCCACCAGAGGTGGATGGGTCAAAAGATGAGGCTCCTTGTGAAGTGTTTTTTGTAACCTTTACAGAAAACACATGTCCAATGGACATGAAATACCAGGAATTCTATTACTTTATGGCCTTTCACAATCTCATAAATCTCCTTTATTGTTCTCTCATGGCCATATCCATTGTATGCACTTATATTACATTCTGCCTTTTTCACATAAAATTGTTTCTATATATTGACATAGCCTACTTATTTTTAGTAGTTAAGACAAATTGTTGAAATTAATTTACCCTAGTTTGCTTAAACATTCCTCAATCGTTGGACATTGGTAGTGTTTAATTTTTCAGTATTAGGGAAAAATGTTACTTGAAACATTTTTTTAATCAGTTGCCTTTTTATTCTTTTTGATCATTCTCTTGTAATGTAATCCTTAAAGTTAAATTACCAAGTCAAAGGGCATAAAAATTTAAATAGGTTTGTTATATATTGGCTGATAGTTTTCCAGAAAAACATTGCCCCAGTGTGAATTACCATCAAGAGCATATGGGTGTTCCTATTTTTATTATAGCTTCTGACAGAACAGGAGCCACAGTAAGAAAATATTTTAAACTATTTTACATTATTAAATTTAGAATATTTTACATAATTAAAATTTTATGTTTAACATTAGTTTCTGAAAATTATTTGTTGGTTTGCTTGGCACCTCTTCGTGGAAATGTTAGACTAAAAGGAAGTAGGACTCCGACTTCCCCAAGACTACAGCTCTCTCTCCCCTGTAGCCTACTTAGCTGCAAATTGATAGTGGAAACAGGTAATCATAGAGAGAAAGTGCCCCAGATTGCTCGTTTCAAGTGTCTTTAAGGAATAAACTTTTTTTAAATTTTTGCTTTTTGTTTGTTTGTTTGTTTGTTTTGGTTTTTTTTTGTGTGTTTGTTTTTTGGAGACAGGGTTTCTCTGTGTCACCTTGGTTATCCTGGACTCACTTGGCAGACCAGGATAACCGGCAGAAATCCACCTGCCTCAGCCTCCCGGAGTGCTGGGATCATAAATGCGCACCACCATGCCTGGCTCAGGAATAAACTTTTTTTAAAAAAGATTTGTTTATTTATTTTGCATTTATGCCTGCATGCCCGAAGAGGGTACCAGATGGTTGTGAGCCACCGTGTGGTTGCTGGGAATTGAACTCAGGACCTCTGGAAGAGCAGCCAGTGCTCTTAACCTGTGAGCCATCTCTTTAGCCCAGGAATACACCTTTTGGGGGGAAAAATCATGCAGATTTTTTTTTTCTCCCCAGGACTTGGCTTGAATTAAAAGCTCAACTCAGGGAGCAGGGCTTTCTCTGATATGAACTCAGTAGCTGGCTGTTTGATTACCCCCCCTGAGGGGGGAACAGCCTTACCAGGCCACAGAAGAAGACAATGCAGCCAGTCCTGATGAGACCTGATAGACTAGAGGCAGATGGAAGGGGAGGAGGACCTCCCCTATCAGTGGACTGGGGGAGATACAGAGAGGGAGAAGAGGGAAGGAGGGTGGGATTGGAAACGAGGGAGGGGGCCACAGCTGGGATAAAAATTGAATAAATTGTAATAAATGATAATAATTGAAAAAGTTAAAAAAAATAAATGCAGAAAAAAAACTCTAAAAAAAAAAAGCTCAACTCAAGGATGCATTGTCACCTGTTCACTCTTGCTGACAGAAGTCAGGGGACATTTCCTACAAGACCACAAGGTCTTCAGAACTGTCTTTTCTGCTGACTCCTGACTTCCAGAGCCCAGCCCAGTACCTGATTCTTACGAGCCACTTAATGTAGTTATTAATCAAAAGAAGACAAATAAGGTAGGGAGATGCCTAATCAGTAACATGCTTCCTATACAATCGTGAAAATCTGAGTTCCAATCCAAACCCACTTAAATAGCTGGGCATGATGACACATGCTTGTAATAATCCTAGTTCTGCAAGAGACAGGAAGAGAGTTTTAGGGTTTAATGGCCACCCAGTCTAGCATAATTGGAGCATTCCAGGCCAGTGAACAATGACTATCTCAAGGAACAGGGTAGGTGGTGTCTTCGTGGATGTCTGATGCCAGAAGAGTCCAGAAGAGGACATAGGAACCCCAGGAATTGGGGTTACAGACAGTTGTGAGCCACCATATGAGTACTAAGAATTGACCATGGGTCCTCTGGAAAAGTAGCCATTGCTCTTAACCACTGGGCCATTTCTCCAGCCGCTTTCAAGAAAGTGGGGTTTTGTTACTGTTTGGGGGTTATTTTTTGGTTTGGTTTGGTTTTTGGTTTTTTGGGTTTGTTTTGTTTTTTCAAGATAAGGTTTCTCTGTGTAGCCTTGGCTGTCCTGGACTTGCTTTGTAGACCAGGCTGGCCTCAAGCTCAGCACTCTGCCTGCCTCTACCTCCTGAGTGCTGGGATTTCAGGCATGTGCCACTGTGCCCAGCTAAGAGTGGGTTTTTAAAGAACCTGTGATGCATGGAATTCTGAATATTTGGTCTCTGGTGCAGATGTGTGAGATGCCAGTAAACACACCAGAAAACCCTTGGAAAGTGAGTCCCAAGGAAGAGCAAGAACGGAAGGACCTGAGAAATACCCACCTTGTATTCAGCATTGACCCCAAAGGTTGTGAAGATGTAGATGACACACTTTCAGTCAGAACCTTGAGTAATGGCAACCTGGAGCTGGGGGTCCACATAGCTGACGTCACACACTTCGTGGCCCCAAACTCTTACACTGATATCGAAGCCAGAACAAGGTAACCCTGTTGGAAGTCAGCACTGTATGTGTGTTTGTGTCTGTGCTAGTTTCAGATGGTTAGCTCTCCTGTTTGTGCAGTTCTAAAAGGCTCTTCTGGGTTTTCCGAAGGTCCCCTCCTTCTGGAAAATAGAGCCTTGCTTAGTTTCTGTCCTTTCTTAACCTTTTTTACTCCTGGTCTCCTCTAAAGTTAAAATGAGTAATTTTCACATGTAATACAGAATTCCATATAGATGCTAGATCGTTACGCCAGTATTCTTCTCACACAGCCAAATTCATGTCACTGTTACTGTCTCCATCAGTGGGAGAAGATTGCGCCGAAGCAGTGTGACGTGGTCAAGTAGGCACGCGGGAACCATTTAATTAGGCAGCCGCTCCGCTTTATGAAAAGCAGTAGCCCCAGGGGAATCCAGCTCGGGCTCGGCTGTTTACCTCCTGGCCCACACTGTCAGCACTTCCCTGGGCTGCTGAAGGTCGGTCACCTCCTGTGTCTTTCCAGGGCCACCACTTACTACCTAGCAGACCGCCGCTACGACATGCTGCCCTCCGTCCTCAGCGCAGATCTCTGCTCCCTCCTGGGAGGCGTGGACAGGTGAGCCTGAGTCTCCGCCCGCAGCCTCTCCGTCCTCTCTCTGCCCCCCACTTCCTTCTTCCCTTCCATATATGGTTTCAGGGAGCGTCTTTTTCCAGCCTCCTCCTTTCTTTCTGTCCTGATGCTCGCTCTCTGAAGCTGGCCAAGGCTGAGGAGAATGCAGTACGCTCCCCAGTGGTGCGCCTCTTCAGAAGGCTCAGGAGCTTAGGAGTTTGCGATAATCAGTGAATACACAATTAAGTCAGATAGCCCAGAACTAGCAGGCTCGAAAAGATAGAAGAAAGATCCCCTTCCTGTTATTTTTCTCCTCAGGCACTGATTTCTTGGATGTTTTTGTATAAGCCTGACTTTGGTGGCACAGACCTTTAATCCCAGCACTCAGGGAGGCAAAGGCAGGCAGATTGCTGTGAGTTCAAGGACAGAAACCCTGTCTCCAAAAACAAAGCAACCATAAACACACATACACAGCTGGAGCAATAGCTCAGAGGTTAAGAACACTGACTGTTCTTCCAAAGGTCCTGAGTTCAATTCACAGAACCACAAGATGGCTCACAACCATCTATAATGAGATCTGGTACCCCTTCTTCTGGCGTTCAGGTGTACATGCAGGCAGAACACAGTATACAGAAATAAGTAAATAAATAAATCTTTTTAAAAACCAGATATGGATTTGTAACTTTATTTTTTATGAAAATACTCAAATAAAGTAGGTATAAAGAGCAGACTCACGTTAGAAGTGCTGACCTTTCTAAGCAAAGTGCTTCTGTTTCTAACAAAGAAAATGTATATATATAGGTAGAAACAGAGCATGTATGTGTGTGTGCCATTATATATATAATTTATGCACACACGTTATTCACTTAAATTTATTTCCTTTTTTTTTTTTTTTGAGAGAAGGTAGCAGGGATACTGTTCTCAAACTCAATTGGAAGCAAAGGATTACGTTCGTTGAACTTCTGATCCTCCTGCTTCCACGCGTATACCAACATACCTGGCATGCACAGTGCTGGGGATCCAGGCCAGAGCTTCATTCAAGCTCAGCAAAGCAACTGAGCCTCCAATTCCTTTTTTAAAACATTCGTTTTATTTCACTCTGTGTCTTGAGTATTTGGCCTGCATGTATGTATGTGCCCCTTATATATGTATAGTGCTTGCAGAGGCCGGAAGAGGGCATCAGCTCCCCTGGAACTGGAGTTACAGACAGTCGTGAGCCCCCGTGGGTTCTGGGAACTGAACCCGAACTGCTGCTCTAGAAGAGCAGCCAGCTCTGAGACGCCTCACCAGCAATGTCCTCTCCTCTCTCTTAAAGTACTTAAATCTCTTTGGAGAAATTCATGGAAGCAGAACTTATGTCAGGGTGTTTAGGGCCATACAGTCAGATTGCCCTCACAGAGGCGGCAGCCATCTGTTCTACAGCAATAGACTGGAGAATGCTTTCCCACAGCCTTTCCCGTCTACCCTGCTATGTCCTTTCATCCAAGTCAGTCTTCTGGACAAGGAGTATGTTAATTTTAGTTTCTATTTTTCTGTTATGTGTAAAGTTAAGCATTTTTGTTAAAGGATACTTATATGTTCTTTGCTGTGAATGACTTCATATTCCTTTCTATTTTTATTTGGGTTTGTGATTTATTACTGATTTGTAAAAATTCTTTACATACTAGGAATATTGGCCCCTTTAAAAATGTATGAGTTGTAAATATATTGGCTTTTTTAATAAAATGTTTTGGTGGAAGAATGGCTCTTTGCTAAATGAGCTTTTTGCTAATTAACCTATCATCAAGATTGATACTGAGCTGGCTGTCACCTTGTAGGATTTAAAGGCTTTGCTCTAGTTTCCTGGGTACCAAACAGACTTGACTCGGTGCCAAGCTATTCTCATAAAATGAAGAACTGTAAGGTTTTTCATATTGTGTGTGAACTCCTTTCAGAGTTGTTCAAAGTTTAACAGAGCCCAGTCAGACTTTGTTATTGACACAGGGCCTCACTATGTAGCCCTAACTGGCCTGGAACTCACTGTGTGTGGCTGGCCGCAGACTGTCGCAGACTGTCTTTGGGAGGCCTATTTTTGCCTCCCAAGTGCTGGAGTTAAAAGCATGTACCACCACATCCAGTCTGACTCAGTTTTTAATGTTAAACTGTGTGTATATGAGTGTGTGCATGCACATGTACATACAGATGTACGTAGAAGGGAGATTGTTTGTGTGATGGAGTGATTAAAGAAGTGGTACCAAAACTCTGTAGCAAGTCATTTCTTTCAAATTCGATTCAATATCAAGTTCTGCTCGCTTCTAAAATAGAATAGATGAGGGCTGGAGAGATGGCCCAGAGCTAAGAGTGCTGGCCACTCTTCCGGCCAGCTCCAGCAACCCAGGTTTGATTGCCAGCACCTATATGAAAGCTCACAACTGCCTGTAATTTCAGTTTCAGGAGATCTGACACTCTCTCCTGGCCTCCTTGAACAGCAGGCACAAACCTGGTGTTCAGACATACATGCAGGCAAAACAGCCGTAGACATTAAACGAAGAATAACAATTTTACAAAAAAGAATGGAAGCCCTGCAAGACAGCACAGTGGGTAAAGACACCTGCTGCTTTGTCTTGAGTTTGATCTTCAGGGCCAACATGGCGGAGGAGATCTGGCTCTCACAAGCTGTCCCCTGATCTCCACACGTCACAGTACTCATATGTGCACCCATACACATAAACACACATCAAATAAATAAAATGTATAACTTCCTAAGAAAATAAAATGGAATAATGATACTGTTGATGTCCCTGACTGTATAGGTATGCTGTGAGTATCCTGTGGGAATTGGATAAAACCTCGTATGAAATTAAGAAGGTGTGGTATGGCAGAACCATTATCCGATCAGCCTACAAACTGTTCTACGAGGCAGCCCAGGAGCTGCTGGATGGAAACTTCGACATCGTTGAGGATATCCCAGAGTTCAAAGCCTTAGAAGAGCAGAGCCGACAGGCCAAACTGGAGGAGTTAGTGTGGGCCATTGGAAAGTTGACAGACATAGCTCGCCACGTCCGAACAAAAAGAGACCGCTGCGGCGCCCTGGAGCTGGAAGGTGTAGAGGTTCGAGTCCAGCTGGATGACAAGAAGAACATTCATGACCTCATTCCCAAGCAGCCCCTGGAGGTTCATGAGACAGTGGCCGAATGCATGATCCTGGCCAACCACTGGGTGGCCAAGAAGATCTGGGAGAGTTTCCCCCACCAGGCTTTGCTGCGCCAGCACCCTCCTCCACACCAGGAGTTTTTCTCAGAGCTCCGGGAATGTGCTAAAGCAAAAGGCTTCTTCATAGACACACGGTAAATCCTCTTTTGAGGGGGCAGAGGGATAGCAGAGAGTACTGTACTTTTATTTATCTTATGGTTATTCCTAAAATATAGTGTGTAGCCAGGCACATTGATGTATTGGAGCCTGAGGCAGCCAGATCACCAGATTGAGGCCAGTCTAGTCTACCCAAAGAGGAGTTAAAAATTATGTTGTCGTCAAGCACAAGGTCCTAATTAAAATGCCTTTTCTCAGTTTAGCAAATGGGTTTATTTAGCTTCTGTCTTCAAGTCACAGAGTCTGGGGTGATTGGTTGAGTCACCTGCGCACAGATCACACAGACCAAGGGCTGTCAGACACCCTCTTGGTTGGTTTGTAGAATGCTGAGGTGGTGACCCCAGCATTCATAGTTTACTTCCGGGAGAGTTAGCCTAGCATAATTAAGTGCTTTACCATAATTTACGTGTTGGGCCAAGCAGGGTCAGGATCTTCATCCAAGCCATTGGGCCTAGAAGTTCCCCTTAGTGGTCATTTCCCAGCTCACCTCTGTCTTCCATATCTCTCTTATCCAGCTGCTCAGAATTATGTTACATTCCTGGTTTTATTTTTAACATAAAAATATGATCCTAAAGGTTTAAAATTTTATATTTAGAGTAAATAAATCTCTCTCTGGCTCTTTAAAAAACGGAAAGCGAGTTGGAGGTGGCACACGCCTTTAATCCCAGCACTTGGGAGGCAGAGGCAGGTGGGTCTCTGTGACTTCAAGGCCAGCCCGGTCTACAGACTTGAGTTCCAGCACAGCCAGGACTACACAGAGAAACCATGTCTCAAAAAAACAAAATAAAACCATAAAACAATGCAGGTCCACTTGTGAGTGTCAGGTTTCATTCTGCTTTTCCTTTGAGCTTGGTGTTGCTGTTCCCCTCAGCCTGTGGAGTGGCGGCGTGTGCCCCCAGGCAAATTGCTTTGCTTTTTAAAACTCCCTCTGGCTAAATGAGTCTTGATAAATAAAAAACAAAAAGCCCATTCTTTGGGCTGTATATAATGCTTACAGTTGAGTGTATTAAGAATGTAGCTCTCCAGAAGTGGTGGTGGACCCCTTTAATCCAGCACTCAGGAGGCAGAGGCAGACGGCCAGCCTGGTCCACAGAGTAAGTTCTAGACTGCCAAGGCTATACAGAGAAATCCTGTCTCAAAAAAACAAAATAAATAAATACATAAATACATAAATTCTGACTGTCTTTCTTTGTTTAAGCTTTAAAAGCAAACTATGTTTCTGTATTAAAAGAAAATTGTGGCAAAAATTAATTTAACTGCTGGCATATGAAGATATTTAAACCGTGGAGTGGAAAGTGCTACTTGTACATTGCCTTTGGGGACTCATCAAGGCTTCTCTGTTTCTTGTTAGGTCCAATAAAACCCTGGCTGACTCTCTGGATAGTGCAAACGACCCCAACGACCCTCTGGTAAACAAGCTGCTACGCTCCATGGCTACCCAGGCCATGTCCAATGCTCTCTACTTCTCTACCGGGTCCTGTGCAGAGCAGGAGTTCCATCATTACGGTGACTGACAGCTTTGTCTTACACAGGGCTTAGCCCTGAGCGCAGCCTCTCCAGGGTGCCCGGGTGTGTCTTTTATTCTGATGTCTTGATTTCCTTTTGAAGGTCTTGCGTTAGATAAATACACCCACTTTACTTCTCCAATAAGAAGATATTCAGACATTGTAGTACATCGACTACTAATGGCAGCCATTTCAAAAGACAAGAAAATGGAAATTAAAGAAAATTTGTTCAGCAACAAAGATCTCGAGGAGATATGCAGACATATCAACAACAGAAACCGAGTAAGAAGGAATTTCAAACTCTTACCCCTCATCTCATAAGAAAGTATCCACTTTGCTGTGTAAAAGAGTGGAGTACCATGTGTGTTTACAACGCCATAGTTATCGTAACCAGTGCACTTACGAGCATTCTGAGATAACGTGAATTTGAGGGCTTTTTGTTGTCGCCTGATGCTTGTTTGTGAGACAGCGTCTCACTCTGTAGACCAGTGGTGTGCACCACCGTGCCTGGCACTTCTGTTTTGTGTTGTGTTTTTAGATGAGGTCTCACTGTTTTTCTCAGGCTTAGTTTCCACTCAGGGGACTCAAGTGACCAGCTTGAGTCTCCAGCTCAGCCTCTCTGTGCACTATACCAGGCTTAGCTGAGGCTTGACAATGGAGTTGAGATCTGTCCCAAAAGGTAGAGATAAAAAGGTTTAAGCAGCTGGGTGTGGTGTAACCCCCACATTCAGGAGGCTATGCTGGTCTACATTAAAAAGACTTCATATATAATAAAAGCCAGGTATGGTGGCAGATGCCTTCAGTCCAGTACTTGGGAGGCAGAGGCAGGCAGATCTCTGTGAGTTTGAGAGATCTACAGAGTGAGTTCCAGGATAGCATGGGCTATATAGTGAGATCCTGTCTCAAAAAAAAAAAAAGTTAGCATTGGCTAGATTTAATAGTGGGTATCTCTGTGCAATAAGATCATAGGTAATAATTTTTCTTTAAATTTTCTTAAATTAAATTTAAGAATATATATATATATAAATATATATATATATATATATATATATATATATATATGTATATTCAAGTAAAAGTCAAAGGACAATTTGTAGGGGAGTTGGTAATCTCCTTCTACCATCTTCATCCCAAGGATGGCACTCAGGTTTGGCAATAAATGCCTTTAACCACTGAAGCATCTCTTCAGTCTTAAAATGTGTGTGTGTGAGAGAGAGAGACAGAGCACGAACTCATGTGTAACGGCACCTGTGGGTGTGCAGGGCGACTTCTGAGTTTGCTCTTGCCTTCCACCTTGTTCCTGAGACAGCCTTGCTTGTGCTGCTGCGCCGTGCACACTGGGCTGGCCAGCCAGTGTGGCTGGGAGCTTCTGGCCAGTTCTCCAGCTCTGCCTGTCCCTCCATCTTGTGGTAGGAGTGCTGCGATTACAGATGTGCACCCCACGGCCAACCTTTACCAGGGTCTGGGGCTTCACATGGGTGAGGAGGTTTGCATTTGCCACTGAGCCCTTCCTTCACGTCTCATCTGCTGCTTTTGTTTTGTTTTGAGGAGTTGCTCTGTCTCTTTTTCTTTGGTTTAGTTGAGACAAGGGCTTACTCTGGATGGCCTTAAACTTACGGTGATCCTCCTGTCTCAGCCTCCCAAGTGCTGGCATTGCAGGTATATAAAAGCTGTCTCTGTGGGAGTGTTTGGGGTTTCTTCCTGGACGTCAGAGAACTCTGCACTTTTTACAGGCGGCACAGCGTGCTCAGAAGCAGTCCACAGAGCTCTTCCAGTGCATGTACTTTAAAGACAGAGACCCAGACACCGAGGAGCGCTGCGTCGCTGATGGAGTTATTTATTCAATTAGAACAAATGGTGTACTTGTGTTTATACCAAGGTATGTTACTTCTCATGTGGTAGTTAGGAAGAAATCATAGGTAAACTTTTCCCAGTGTTGAATACAATTCTATATAACTTACTAAAGTATTTATTTAAACCTGGGTTGTATAGATCAAAGGTGGAGTGCTTGCTGAACACATCTGGAGTCTAGCATCACATGAAACCAGGTGTGGTGACACATGCCTGTAAAGCAAAATGGTTCTGGATTTTGATGCCACATTATGCTATATGAGACCTTATCTCAAAAAACGAATATAAACTTGGCATGGTGGCACAGCACTCCAGAAGCAGAAACAAGGCCAGCCTAGTCTTCAAAGCAAGCTCTAGGCCAGCCAGGGCTACAAACTATATATTCACATATGTAGATGTGTGTATGTATAGATACACACTACCTAGATATATATAGACAGATACATACTATAGACATATAGTAGTCATGAAGCTACTGTGTGTACATGGTGTAATACACGGTCAGGAAATACAGGGAGCAATTGGGAACACATGTAGACGCACACCTGTCAGCCTTGGGATTTTTTCTTAGCTGGAAAAATACTGTTTTTCATCTGCTCTTGTAAAAATGTTTTTGGAGGTAAACCACAGGAAAAGTGACTAAGCATACTAAGACCTGCGTGCTAAGAATACATCAACTGTTTTTCCCTGTCAATATTCAGGTTTGGGATTAAAGGTGCTGCTTATCTAAAGAATAAAGATGGCTTAGTGATCTCGTGTGGCCCAGAGAACAGCTCCGAATGGAAAGCAGGATCCCTGCACCGATCGCAAAACAAGGTCACCTCTACCACAGCGGGGGGGCAGTCTGTTACATTTCATCTTTTTGACCATGTGACGGTAAGTGTGCATTGTGTTGTTTCCAGCGGGAAGGGAGAAGAACAAGAGGTAGTAACACGCATTTCTCCGTACTAGGTACGAATTTCTGTTCAAGCCTTGCGCTGCCATTCTGATACAATCAGGCTTGAAATAATAAGCAACAAACCATATATGACACCAAACACAGAACTCTGTCATCAGAGCTCCCTCTTGCTGAAGAGTGAGTTAGTGAAAGAAGTGACCCGATCTGTGGAGGAAGCTCAGCTTGCCCAGGAGGTGAAAGACAAGGTTCTTCAGGAGGAGTATCAGGAATACTGCCAGACAAAGGGAAGAAGTCTTTACATGCTTCTGGAGGAGATAAGGGACCTCGCTCTTCTGGATGTTTCAGACAGCTGTGCAATGTGAAATACTTGTGCTTCATTAAAGAGCGTTGTTTTAGGTGTTGTGCTTCTCAGTCTTTTGTGTCACGTGATGCTCAAGATGGCGATGAAGTGGGTACCTCCCCTAGGCACGCTCTGCTCTCATACCTCATTGAAGTACAGCAGTCAGGCACGCTGGCACATACATGTGATCCCAGTGCTCTGAAGGCAGAGGCAGGTAGATCTCTGTGGGCTTGAGGCCAGCCTGGTCTACAAAGCAAGTCCAGGACAGCCAAGGTTACACAGAGAAACCCCGTCTTGGAAAACCAAACAAACATGAAGTAGAACTATACAAACTGGCCTATTTGGTTGCTTTGTTTTTCCAAGATAGTCTCACTATGTGGCCTTGGCTAGCCTAGAACACACTATATAGACCAAGTTATTCATTGAGCTCCTCCTTCCTACCCCTGCCTCCTGACTGCTGGGATTTAAGGTAATGTGTTACCACACTTGGCTCAAACCAATTCTTTCAAATGAAGTTTTGTTTGAGTTTGGTTAGATTGGGGGGGAGGAGGTGTCTTGTTTTTTTTTTTTTTTCAAGACAGGGTTTCACTTATAGCCCTGGCTGTCCCTGAACTCACTTTGTGGAACAGAACAGGCTAACCTTGAACTCAGAGCTCACTGAGCCTACCTCCTGGGGTGCTGGGTGGGCGTCACTTGTCCTGGCTTAGGAATGGAAGCCACTGCAGCACCCTCACCGTTCCCTAAGGCAAAGCTCAAAGACCACTCCCCCTTTCTTTAAAACGGCCATCTTTGTTACTAAAAGCTATCTCCAGAGTTTAGTTTTTTCTCCACTCATGTGGGAACTTGCTGCCAAGAAAAAGACCATACACTTCAACTCTAGTTAGTCCCTCCAAGCTCATAAAGCATGCAAAAGCTCCAGTCAAGTTCTCTCTTTATCTAGCCCCATCACTCCTGGCCTCCTAGTCCTCAATCCCAAATCTTTATTTCCTAAGTATTTCTTGCACACATGCTACCCAATCCTCAGAATCCCTTCTACCAACTGTTTCCTATGACCCTTGTTAACCACTGTCTCTCACAATACTCTCCAAGGCTCTTCCGACAAATCGGTAACATGAAGTAGCACCGTTTTCTGGAGGGTCTTACACACCTCCAAAAGCCCTCTAGCACATTCACAACCTGAAAACATTCTCTGAACTTGCCTGCCATCATTAATGGGGAGGCAGCATCAACCTTTTATGTGATATTTTAAACATTAAAGTGACTCATCAAAATACGCAAGCCAGGTGTTGTGGGACACACCTTTAATCTCACCACACTAGGCAGATAGACAGGCAGATCCCTTTAAGTTTTGAGACCAACTGAGGTAACAGTGAGACAGACCCTGTTTCAAAAACTGGGAGAAAAGACCAGATGATGTATACACTTGTGGTCCTACCACTTAAAGACAAAAGCAGGAAGTTCACCAGGAAAATGGAATGAGGTCTCAACAAAACTGTCAAACCCTTAATCAGCAAAAAGTTAAACTAACTAAACCATGGTGAGAAACTCAACTCCTGACAGTTTGCAAAATACATTTATTTCTTTATAAAAACTGACCTAATAGTACAGATTTACATTTTAAAACATCATTCAATTTAATGAGAAAGAATTCAGTGCAAACTAAAAATAACTTAAAAAGGCAGATTTATACACAACACCAAAAAGAATAGACTTACTAAAATAGGAAACACAATTATAAAGTCACTGTATTTTAAGGAGGAATCCACAGAAGTCTTGTGACACAAAGTAGAAAAAAAATTACAAATGACTCCAAATTTGCAGGAGTCTGTTGTGGAGGGCTGGCTACTTGTAACATTTCTGGATTAGTCGGAGTTACTATGGTCCAGCTGTGTTTCCTCTGCTTTGAACTGTTCCTCTTCATTTGTACTGGCAGAAGGAACATCAGGTGGACCATTTGCAGTGTCTGTGTTTAATCCATTTGACTCCTCTTGATCCTCACCAATACTGCTCTCAACTGTCTGTGCCCAGGATGTACTCATTAACACGTCTGAAAAAGAAATATCATTATTACTCATTATAAGCAACTGACCCAATCTTAGCAAATACAAATCTCTCTAAACTTAGTTGGTAGAAATCAAATCTATAATCACCTAATTATGTTACTAAGTCTAAATATAAGCCAGTTTCTCACACATGCATAACGCACACTTCACATGCCAAGGGTCCTGGGGAAGTGGGTGTAACTCAGTCATAAAATCAGCAGCTTAGCAAACATGAGATCCTGCAATCAATCCTGACACTCTCAGTGTCCTCAAGTTCAAACTCTACGCTCTTACTCAATCTTCAATCTTACTCAAATGTACCTTCTCATTCAAAATGAAACGAGATTCAAAAAATCAGAGGCAGGAGAGGCAAGATGACTCTGTGGGCAAAGGTCAAGCCTGATTGACCTAATAGTGGGAGGAAAGAACCGACTCCCAAGTTATCCTGACTTGTATACGAAAGCATATATGAGCACATGCGTGTACGCATGCAAACACACAGAGTGTCAAGAAAAATAGTTAAGCTTTATGTCAAAGTGATTGATAATTCAGAAAATTTAAGCCCGGGATAATGGCATATGTCTGTTAATGCCAGCATTTAGAACCCTGTCTGAAAAAAAAGAAACTTTAAGATAATAATTTGTATTTGGGCAAATTTATAGAAAGAAAACAAGCCGTAAATCCCTATTGTCTGGTAAACTTTGAAATGGCAAGAGGCCACTGGTATTTTTCATTACATCATATGAAGATTTTTAATATCATTTTTACTTATGTGCTGGTTATGTGTAGGAGCCTCTTGAGGTCAGTCATTAAATGTCCTGGAACTATAGTTACAATCATGAGCCACCTGACATGGGTGCAGGGAAGCCAATTCTGGTACTCTGGAACTGTAGCAAGTGCTCCTAACCAATGAGCCATCTCTCAATCCCATCACGACTTTTCATATTATAAACTTTTTTTGTGAAGATAAAAACTAAGTGTTACCTTAACTGAAAATTAAGACTAGGTCACAACAATGGCTTGAGAATTGTTGTATTTGATGACTTTTTTTTTTTTTTTTTTTTTTTAGTTTTTCAACAGAGTGTTTCTCTATGCAGCCTTGGCTGTCCGGGGAACTTACTAAGTAGGCCAGGCTGGCCTCAAACTCGAGAGATCCTCCACCTCCAAGACCTGGGATTAAAGGTGTGCACTACCACCACAGCTAGCTTTTCTTTTTTTTCTTTTTCTTTTTTTTTTTTTTTTTGAGACAGGGTTTCTCTGTATAGCCTCGATTGGTCCTGGATCTTCCTTTGTAGAACAGGCTGGCCTCAAACTCACAAGGATCTGCCCGCCTACCTCTTAAGTGCTGGCCTTGAACTCAACAGAGATCCGCCTGCCTCTGCCTCCCAGAGTGCTGGTATCAAAGATGTGAGCCACTGTACCCGGCTTGGATGAGACATTTTATAACATGGTATTTACTTACTATAGTTCTTCCTTTTTAGGCATTTATGTATTTATTTCCTTTCTTTCTTCTGAGATAGGGTTTCTCTGTGTGAAGTCCTGGTTGTCCTGGAATTCCTTTTTGAACAACTTGACGTCAAACTCAGAGAGGTTCACCTGCCTCTGCCTCCAGAGCAGGGGTTAAAGGCAAGTGTCACACCTCCCAACTGGGTGAGACATTCTGCAACATGGTTATTTACTTACTATCATCTTTTTTGGGTTTTTTTTTTTTTAAGATTTATTTATTATTATTTATACAATATCCTGCCTGCATGCCAGAAGAAGGCGCCAGACCTCACTATAGATGGTTGTGAGCCACCATATGGTTGCTGGGAATTGAACTCAGGACCTTTGGAAGAACAGCCAGTGCTCTTAACCTCTGAGCCATCTCTCCAGTTCCTTGTTTGTTTTTATTTATATGCACATGTGTCTGTAGCACAAGTGTGCAGGACAAAGGAGGCCAGAAAAGGGCACTGGATCTCCTAGAACTGCAGTTGTAAACACACAATGTAGGTACTGAGAACCAAACTCAAGTCCTTTGCAGGAGTAGCAAGTGCTTTTATTCAAGCAAAATGTATACATAAAAAAAATTTAAGGACAGTTTTGGGGCTGGAGAGATGGCTCAGGAGTTAAGAGGGTATACTGCTCTTGCAGGAGACCTGAGTTCAGTTCCAGCACCCACATCAAGCAGCTTACCGTACCCTAAACCTCAATGCCTTTAGACTCACCTGAACTCACATACAGATATATTTAAAATAATAATATATATGTTTAATAAACACACTGGTTCTGAAACCAGTTTGTTTAGAAAAAAAAAAAAAAAACAAAAAACAAACAAAAAAAAAAAAACAAAAAACAGATTTTTACTGATGTCCAGAGTAGAACATAAGCATTAATATGAATAAAGACTTGGGTCCAACTCCAAATATCAAAAATAATGAAATAAAAACAGGAAGTTGGCTAGCTGGTGGTGGTGCACATCTTTAATCCCAGCACTTGGAAGGCAGAGGCTGACAAATCTTTTAGTTTGAGGCCAGCCTGGTCTACATAATGAGTTCCAGGACAGCCAAGGCTACAGAGAGACACCCTGTCTTAAAAAAACAAAAAGGCGGACTGGAAAGATGGCTCAGAGGTTAAGAACACTCGCTGTTCTTCCGAAGGTCCTGAGTTCAATTCCTAGCAACCACATGGTGGCTCAGAACCATCTATATAGGAAGATCTGGTGTGCAGGCAGAATGTTGTATAAATAATAAATAAATCTTAAAAAAAAAAAAACAACTAGCTGGCTTGGTTTAAAACAAACAAAAAACTATGAAGTTTAAGGCAATTCTTAAAGTGAAAAAGAGATGCTACAGGTAAGTAAACTGTAAAAAGTACAACTCAAAAAAAAAATGTAATACAAAGCTTTTTAGTAGCCAAGTGCATGGTACACACCTGTAATCCCATCTCCAAGGAGGCAGAAGACTGTTAAGTGGGTAAGTGGGAAGTTAACTTGTGTAATGCAGGAAGACCTGAACTCAAACTACAAATTTAATGAAAGGATAAGGGTACAGTTCAGTGTAAGAGTGCTCACCTAGCTTGTGCAAGCCCATTTCAATCTCCAGTTTCTGCCAGTCCCTAAAAAAGCATTTAGTACCCTATTTACAACATAGGAAATGATTGCTAATCTTCAGTGAACACAGAAGACATTATATTTACTACTTTCATGAACTGCGGCTGTGGGGCAAGGCTATAATCTGAGCTCTCAGGAGGCTGAGGAAAGATAAAAGCAAGTTCAAGACCTGTCTACGTTACAGAATTAGCTTAAGGCTAGCCTGGGAAACCTATTAAGATCCTGTCTCATAAAAAAGAAAAAAAGGGGGGGGGGGGGAGGATGTAGCTCAGTATTATCCTGCCTGCCTAGTATGTGCAAAGTGGTGGGTTCAATCCCCAGGACTAAAACGTATTGACTCCACTATAAGAATTTTCCTAAGTATAATCCTAAAAATGAGTATAGAGTGTTTGAAGTCAAAGAAGAATATATTGTTGAAAAATTTGGCACTATTAGAGTTATTCAGAAAACCATCTTAAACTTAAAACATTCTTTAAGGATTCCAAATAACAAACATAGATACACTGACATACTCTCTAAAATACACATAAACTTAACATCATTTCTCTATTCCTAGAGGTATGTTATTTCAAGAGACAGTAAAGAAGTTAAAATTTCTAACATGCCCTTGATATTATATGGTAGCTCATAAAAAAAAAAAAAAGCATAAAATTTACCATTTTCTAGGGACTGGCTATTACTCAGTAGCTTTGCCTGCCTTCTTTCCAAGGCCAGCTGTTTATTTCTCTCAATTCTCTGTTGCTGCTCTTCTGTTAGGCTTCTACTTGATTCAGAAGCCAAATTCTTGCTGTCAGATGAACTTGTCACAAAGGGATCAAATCCAGCAATAGTTGCATCGAGGTTGTTAGTTTCCTCAACTTCATCTGTGCAGAAAATAAAAAAGTTAATACAACTATAGTAAAAGATATGCTAGAGAAAGAACTTACACAACATTCAACTGAAGAAGTTTTAAAGAGGCAAGTGGCCTGACCTAAAGAAACAATTTGTGAGGTAAGAGAATATAGCCAGTACTGGATGATTCAGGTAAAAGAAATAGTCACAAATCACTCTTATGGTAAGCTGTTTGTTACATCAAGTGAACATGTTAAACAAGTTAAAAGGGGTCTGGAGCAATAGCTCAGTTGGTAAGCATGCACAAAGCCCTGGGTTTGAGCCCTAGTACTTCATAAACTGGGTGTGGTGGCAAACTCCTGCAATTCCAGTACATGGGAGGTAGAGGCCAGGGATCATCATCAGTAGTGAGATCAAGGTGAACCTGAGAAAGACCCTGTCTCAAAAAGAAAAACACATAGGAAGTCAAATGTGGTAGCATAGACCTGTAATTCCAGCACACCAGAGGTGGAAGCAGGGGGATTAAAAGTTCTAGGCTCTAGGTTTAAACCCAGCAAGTTTAAAGCTAGCCTGAGCTACCTAAGCTCCCCTCCTCCTTTTCTTTCCTTTTGGTTTTTCATGACAGGATTTCTCTGTGTAGCCCTAGCTATCCTGAACCTCAATCTGTAGATCAGGAAGGCCTTGCTCTCGGAGATCCAAAAACTTTCAAATCCCAGACTATTTAAACAAGTGGTTCTTAACCTATGGGTCATAACCCCTTGCAGAGTAGCAAACAACTCTTTCACAGGGTTGCCTAATACCACCAGAAAGTAGATATTTACATAACAGGAACAAAATTACAGTTTTGAAGTAGGAGCAAAAATAATGTTAAGGTTGGAGTCACCACATCAACATAAGGAACTGTATTAAAGGGTCACAGCATTCGGAAGGTTGAGATTTAAACCATGAGAGGATGCTGAATGGAGCCTATTATTACCCACCATATATATTACTAGTTAAAAAAAAATAAGTATAAGGGACTGGAGAGACAGCTCAGTGGTTAAGAGTACTTGCTGCTCTTGCAGAGGACCAGTTTGTTTCCAGCACCCAAGTGAGGCAGTTCACAAACTCCTGTAAACCCAGCTCCAGTGTATAGGTAACTACACTCACACATGCACATATCCACATAACAGATGCACCCATAATTAAAAATAAACATTTAAGAAGGTTTTAAAAATATTTATGTATGGAACCATCGCACAGAAGATCTGACAACTCTACAGACTCTGTCGGCAGGAACCATCAGTTTTAATGTGTGTGACTGTCTATGGTTGCACTGTATAACTAACAATGCAATCAATACCAGGAACAGTCACATACAGCTTCCTAAAGTCCTATAGGCATGGATCTGCTTTTTTGGATTTTCTTTTGAAACATAGTCTTGTATAAACAAAGTTAGCATCAAATCCACTATGTAGTCAAGGATGGCCTTGAACTTTCGAGTCTCCTACTTTCCACCTCACACATGTTGGGATTTACAGGCATGTGTTATCACACATAGCTCAAGGGTCTATATATTGAGTGTAATGGAAATGTTCATTAACAAATTATCCTACCTAATTCTCCAGAGCCAGTTTTTCTAATGACTTCTATGGACATGAACACTCTAGTTTGATATGTGTATGTACTAACAAGAACTGTAAAAGATCAATAAAGTCAGCAGCTTCTCAAACAAGCTTCACAACCTTTCTTTAATCCCTGGAACCTATATGATAGAAAAACCAACTCCAGAAGTTTTCTTGATCTCCACACACACGCCATGGCACATGAACACAAAAATAACATAAATGTTTAAAAATTCCCTATTTTGTACATAAATACTTTCTTTTTTTAAAGATTTATTTATTTATTAAATATACAATGTTTTGTCTGCATGTGTACCTGCAGGCCACAAGAGGGCACCCGTTGGTATAATGTTCTTTTAGAATGTATATACCTTAGCCTTGTTCATTCAAATGCTGATTTCTCTGCCCCACTCTCTGGTTTCAATCCAAACATTGCATTGTGATACCTATTCTAAGCATCACCTGTCTCAACTTTGTGTAAACATGCCAAAATAAAGCAACCAGCCACAATGTTGAGCAATGGAGAGGAAGGAGTAGGATGTAGAGGGGAGGAGCCAGAGGACAGGAAGGAATGGGAGGCAGAGGAGGAGAGGAAGAGGTGCAGAGGTTGGGAGAGCAGAAGCTGGAAGAGGTCTTGGAACGAGGTGGAGAGATGGATGGGACCTAAGATATGACTAAAAGCAAGTATAATGGGTAAAATCTGAATGGTAGGAAACTACGTGGGCTTGGAGCTTTAGGATGGAGTAACTATTGCCCAGCATTGTGCTCTAGGTTAATCCAGCCCCATAAATACTTTCTATAACACATCTAATGACATTACAATCATATCTTTTTTGATTGCTTGTATGTATGAGACAGGGTCTCAGTATGTGGTCCTGGCTGTCCTTAGAGCTCCTTATGCAGACCAAGCTGGCCTCAAACTCAGAGAGCTCTGCTTGCTTCTGCTTCCTGAGTGCTGGGATTAAAGGTAAGTGTTACTACCATGCCAGGCCAAATTGGATTAGGAAATTTCAAAAGTGAAGGAGTCAAGGAAGCCAACATGGACTTGTGGAAAGTACAATGACATACATATCAAAATCTCATAATAAAGACAACTTTTTGGGGAGAGGAGGTAAGACAAGGTCTCTTTCTATGTAGCCTTGGCTGTCCTGAAACTCACTATGTAGATCAGGTTGGCCTTCAACTCCTAAGTGCTATAATTAAAAGCATGTGCCACCACACCTAGCTGAAACTCATTCTTTCGCATGCTAACTAAATATTTTAATAATAATAAACAAGTATCAAATATAAATACTCCTGGGCTGAGGAGATTTCTCAGTAGGTAAAGGCACTTGCTGCCAGGCCTGGTGACCTAAGTGCGATCCCCGGGATTGACAAGGTAGACGGTTCTCCTCTGTGGTCTATACCCACATAATAAATAGGAGTTTATTACACGCACACTTAACTGCATTCTAGATTTAACTCAAAGTACAGCGATTACTATAATTATATAAATATGAGCCTAGGTTGTATATATTGCCTACTACAGCTAAACCCATTTCTAAAAACTAAGTTATAATAAAGTAAATAAACTTGTAATTACCATTATTGTTAACAAAATCTTCATGTACAATAGGGAGATCAAGTCGAATTCGTTTTAAACAGGTCTGAAAAAAAAAGGCCATTTTTTTCCATTTTTATCAATAAGTTAGGGAGGGAACAATCACTTATTCATATCTGAAAGAGCTGTTCTTCTAATAATGACTATTAATTTTCCTGTCTAACAAGACAGATTTCAAAAGGAAGACTCCTAAATAGCAATTCAGCCTTAACTAAGCCCATCCTTGTACTACTTAGCATTGTGGAGGACATTCACGATAATCACACTTACCTGAACCTCCTTTTTATTTCCTAGGTTTTCAACTCTGTCAATAAAATCTTCAAACTGCAGTTTGGGGAATAGCCTATGTGCCCAGTGCTCCATGTGTCTGATTAGCGTTTTCAAGTCTTCAGCCTGGCACATAAAAATAAAAATGCTGAACAGAAGACTCAATCTCACAACTGACCCTGTCAGCAGATTTTAGCATTTAAAGGCAATGCCAAAGTCACTGCTATCATATTTATAAGGCTAAAAAACTTTTAGAAACAGAAAAATCTAAAGGCTTAAAGAATCACAATCTCAAAAAGCACTGGGTAAAAAAGCAGTGGATATAGATTTTGTTTTAGACACAGATTTTTAGAAATTCAAGGGAAAAATAGCTCTACAAGACTGGAAAGACAATTTGGTTGGTTAAGTGGCTGGGGAATAAGCCATCTCTAGCCCCACATTAAAAACAAAATAAAAATAAAAATAAAAACATAGTGGCTTGTTCTGGCTAGTTTTATGTAAACTTGAGGGAGCCTCAATTGAGAAAATGCCTCAGTGAGGCTGGGCTATAGGAAGCCCTATAGGGTATTTTCTCAATTAGTGATTGATGTGGGAGGGCCCAGCCTATTGTGGGTGGGGCCACCCCGGCAGGTGGTCCTGAGTTCTGTAAGAAAGCAGGCTGAGCAAGCCAGAGAGAGCAAGCCAGTGAGCAGCCTTAGCCTTTGAGCTTCAGCTCCTGCCTCCAATTCCTGCCTTGTTTAGAGTACCTGTCCTGACTACCTTCAATGTAACAGTGATGTGGAAGTGTAAGCCAAATAAATGCTTTGCTCCCTAACTTGCTTTTTGTCATGGTGTTTCATCACAACAACAGAAATAATCAGACAGTGGCAGATCTTATAATCTTAGTGCCAAAGAAACAAAAACAGGTTAATTCTGAGGCTCACTGGATAGAGCTGGAGGAAACACACCTGAGGTTGACCTCTGGCAACCACATCCACACATACATAAGCACATACAAACACTACGAGGAAACAGCAATACACAAATAGAAAAATGTTTTAAAATAATTATATGTGTGTCTTTTCAGAAGTGTACAGTAAAACCATGTCAAGGTACATTACAGGAATTACTAAATACTCTGAGTTTCCTGAATCAAAGAGAACAAAGCTTTGAGAATTCAGAAATATACTCTATAACCCCCTGGGAAAAAAAAGAGACTGGTGCTAACAGTTAAATACTCTCAAACCATAACATCCCTCTGCATTTAAAACTCAAATTAAGATTACTAAAAAATCAAGTCCCATAAACTTAACATGTTATAAATTCCTGGCCTTATTGTAAAATACCACATTTTTCACTAACAATACCATAATCTATAAGAATGATTAAAAGCACAGACCCTGGAATAGAAAACACAGATTTAAATACAAATTTCCTAGTTTTCTGTGCCTACTTCTTGAAAAATTTAAATAATACACATCCACAGGGTTATTGTGAGAGTTAAAACAAGCAAAGTACCCCACAGTGTCAACACTCACACATTGGCTAGTGCTCTAAGGTAAACTTGACTAGAAGGGGACAGTGGCACCCGTCTTTAATCGCAGCACTGAGGAGGAAGAGGCAGGCAGATCTCTGAGCTCAGGGTCAGCCTGGTCAACAAAGCAAGTTCCAGGACAGCCAGCCTACACAAAGAAACCCCGTCTCAAACAAACAAAAAAAACACATACTGCTCTTCCAGAGGACTGAGTTCAGTTTCTGCACCCACATCAGACATCTTACAATTGCCTCTAACTCTAACTCCATGGGATTAGAGACTCTGATGTAATTTTTTCAAAGCCATGTTAAACATGGTGGCAAAAAAATGAGACTACACAAGATGTTCTTTTAATTCTTCCACCTACCCTTTCTATGTCACTGCAGCTATTTCTCTAGAGGTGATGATTAACAATAGTATCTCTGATATATTCAGTGATTCCTACAAACGTAATAGAGCCAGTTTCAGTGTTATTTGAAAAAAAAAAAAAAAGCTCTAAAATAAGACAGATGTGATGACACAAGCCTTTAATCCCACCACTTGGGAGGCAGATCTCTGTGGGTTCTGCTCTATGGCTGTGAAGGGACACCATGACCAATGCAACTCCTACGAAAGAAAGCATTTAAGTGGTGTCTTGCTTACAGTTTCAAAGGCTTATTATCATATGGTTGGGAGCATAGTGACATGCAGGCAGGCACTGAGCAGCAGCTACAACTCTGACCCACGGGCAGACAGAGAGCAGGACTAGGTCTGGTATTAGCTTTTGAAACCTCAAAGCCCAACCACAACCACAGTGACATACTTCCTCCAGCAGGGCACACCTCCTCAATCTCTCCAATCCTTTCAAATAGTGCCACTCCCTGGTGAGTAGGTGCTTAAATACATGAGGGTAACATTCTTGTTAAAACACAGCTAGCCAGGGCTATATAGTGGGACTGTCTCAAACAATTTTTTATAATAAATAAATAAATAAATAAATAAATAGATAGATAGATAGATAGATAGATAAATAAATAAATAAATAAATAAATAGAAGACTAAATTAAAACCAGGACTAGGATGCACTCCAGTAGTAATGTTTAGTATATGTTCTAGCACTTGCCCTGGATCCAATGCTCATTACTAAGAAATAAAGATCAATCAGACATTTCTTACCTCATGGCCTTTCCCCTTGAATTTTACCTTATCAAATACATGCCTTAAGGCTGGAAGCCCTCTCTCAGAAGTTAATCTGTAGGAGAAATATATTTCAAATTAGGTTTTCTAGCCATGTCATAATGAAGACCATGAGAAGAAAACATTTCTTTCTGAATTGGAAAAGCAAATGTTTACAGGGGAAAGAAACATATTTACGGAACTCTATGTGACCACTGAATCATCCAACCAAAGCTTGTAACAGTAGAAGAAAAACACTAACTGTGTGAAAATCTGTAAGTGTATAAAAGCAAATGTGCAGGGCTCAGGCTGCTCTTACCAGAGGTCCTGAGTTCAATTCCCAGCAACATGGTGACTCACAACCATCTATAATGAGATCTGGTGTCCTCTTCTGGCATGCAGGTGCATATGCAGATAGAGCACTCATAAAATAAAGAAATCTTAAAAAACAAAAAAGACAGTAAATGTGCATACCTAGTGGCATCTAACTTGGGTAGATTCCTTTTAACTGTTCTCTTTGGCGGCACAGGAACAGGTGCTCCACTCCCTGATTCTAGTGAAACAGACCACAATTTAGTATTTAAAAATTTAAGACCTGGGCTATTAAAACAGCTCAGTGGATAAAGGAACTAGCCACAAAGCATGACTATCTAAGTTCAATTCCCCATATCCACATGGCGGAAGGGAGAGCTGGCTCCTGCAAGTTGTCCTCTATCTCCATGTGCACATAGTGGCACCTGTGTGCCCACATATATTCAGATCCTGGCTGTCCTTTAACTCACTCTGTACACAAGGCTGGCCTAGAGTTCACAGAGATCTGCCTGCCTCTACTTCCCAAATGCTGAGATTAAAGGCATTATGTCACTAGCCAGATTTTTTTTTTTTTTAAAGTTCAAGCCTTATTTGCAAAATATATCATTTCTAAGCTAATCTGACAGGTAACTGAACAAAAAACATTTCAGCAGGCTAAAGCAGGAGGACTGTGAGAACAAGCCTCGTCCGGGATACACTGTGAGACGACAAGCTTGGTGACACACACATTTAATCCCAGTACTTGGAAGACAGAGGCAAATGGATCTCTGAGTTTGAGGCCACCCTGATCTACAGAGAGTTCCAGGGCAGCCTGCGCTATATGAAGAAATTCTGTCTCATAAAACCAAACAATAACAAAACCAACAAATTAAAGGGAGGGGTTTGTAAAAAAATTTTTTTAATCTTTTCTGTATACGGGTGTAACATCTGCACATACGTGTGCACAGGAGGACATCAGATCCTGTAGTGGTGTGAACCTCGCTGCAGTTGCTAAGAACTGGACTCAGGGCCTCTGGAAAAGCAGCCAGTACTCTTAAACACTTAGCCATCTCTCCAGCCCCTGTGAAATTCTTGATACAGACCTTCATCAGGTTCAGCTTCTGCACGATCTCTCTCTGGAGAGGCTGGAGGTGGGAAGGGAGGAAAAGTTTCATCTTCTGTATGTTCATAATCTGGCATGTCAAAGAAACCATTTTCTTCTTGCTCTAACATCTTTTCCTCCAAGAGAAAAATAAAATTATTTTTACCCATCAAAACAGTCTTATCAAACAATCTAGTTCATCAACAGTGAAAGCTTTGTTCCAATCACTTAAGCCACATTTCAAATTCACACAAGATTTTTTTAAAGTAGAGAAGTTAGTAAGTTTAGAAAATGACTAATCAGAACCGAGTTGTAATACAGCCTCTACCACTAAAATAACTGCATTTTTTTAAATGTTTATGCACATGGGTGTTTTGCCTGCATAAATGTCTGTGTACCACATGCATACAGTGCCCGTAAAGACCAAAGACATCACAGCACTAAAATCTGAGTTATAGTTATGAACTGCCAAGTGGGAATCAAACCCAGGCCCTCTGGAAGAGCAGCCAGTGCTCTTGAATACTGACCCATCTCTCCAGCCCCAGGTTACTAACTGTTACTCTTCCAACCTAGACTACAACATAGGGCTGCAGGTCTCTATAGACTCACTTTTTTTTTTTTTTTTTTTTTTTTTTTTGCTCTTGGGAGACAGTTTCTCTATGTAGCCCTGGCTGTCCTAGAACTCGCTTTGTAGACTATGCTGGTCTCAAACTCAGAGGTCCGACTGTCTCTGCCTCCTAAATGCTGGGATTAAAGTCGTGCACCACCACCACCAGGGGAGATTGCAAATCTCTCCTGTCCATTTGCAGCGCTCAACTGTCTCAAGGGCATTTATTAACTAATATACAAAACTGCTTTTTTTTTTTTGTTTTGTTTTGGTTTTTTGAGATAAGGTTTGTGTAGTCGTCTGTCCTGGAACTCACTCTACAGAGCAGGCTGGCCTTGCACGCAAGAGATCTGCCTGCCTCTGCCTCCCTAGTGATGGGATTAAGGATGTGTACCACCACCACCAAGACTACAAATCTGAATTTCTAAATGTCCTCAATTCAGCGACACCCATCAAGCTGTTCAAGTTAAAAACTTACAAGCCATCTTTGACACTTTCTCCCTGTATTTAATATAACCTGTCTGTAGAAAGAATTGTGTTTAAAAAAAATAAATAAATAACAGAATGTTATGTGAATGTTTTTGTTTCTAACCCAGGTGTGGGATATGGGGCTGCTTCAGAGTGACCACAGCAGCTAACTAGCAGGGATGTGATCTTGCCAGCTGAAAATAGTTTACATTTGGAATTATGGGGACTCTTGAGAGGGTATAAATCCAAGAGCCCCAAGAGGTACTGGGGTGGCTGCTGCTCCCCCTGCCTTCACCACCGTCCTTCTTGCTGACTGCTGTTTGCTCCTGCTGCTGTTGCTGTATGCTGAAGAGATATCCTGACCATGAAGACCCAACTCACCCCAAGAAACGTAACATCCCTAATCAGCAGGAAGTAGTCTCACCATATCAATGGCCCTTTCCCTCTAACCTTCCTTCTCTCCTACCTAGTGTTGGAGGAGGATAGAAGGGATAGGGGTGTAAGGAGTAGGAAAAAACTCATAGTCAAAAGTCCAGCTAAGTTAATTTCCTAAATATTTCTTTAATATTTCTCCTTACCTCTATGATCACTTCCCAATACTTCTTGTTTCAAGCACACCATTATTTCCATTCCTCTGCCTCTTTCAACAAATTCATAATACAGCTGGACTGAACTTTTGTAAATGTAAAGCTGACATCACGCTGAATTCAGTTTAAGGACTCTGGTGGAACTGGGTGCTATGGTGCACATGTTAATTCCAGCACTCAGGAGGCAGAGGCAGACAGATCTCTGAATTGAGGCCAACAAGTCCCAAGACAGCTGGGGCTTAAGAGACACTATCTCCAAAAAAGAAAAAAATCTCAATGGGGAAAAACAAAGCTTTAAAATACACATTATCATAAATTTTGCCAGGCTACAGGAGGAACCCATTCTTTAAAAATCTTGGGCTGCAGAGATGGCTGGGGGTTGAGAACTCAGAAGGACCTGAGTTCGGTTGCCAGCACCCACAGCTGGATAGCTCACTAACGCCTGTAACTACAGCTTCAGGCGATCTGACACACCTGGCCTCCTCATGTGCACACATCCCTGGCCACACAACTCGGAAAACTACAGATATTAGACTCAGGACTTGTCTGAAACATCCCTAAACTTTTAAGCTTCGTTATTATATTTTTATTTATTTTTGGTGTTGTGTGTGTAATGTCCATGGACATATTGGCATGGGGAGGTCAGAGGACAACCCTGGAGTCAGTTCCCTCCACCTTTACCTGAGATCTGGATATCAAACTCAGTTAAGACTTGCTTCCCAAGCACTTTGTTTACCTTACAAGCTAGCCCCAATTCTATGTTTCTATGACCATAAAAACACAAAAACAAAGTCCTGCCTCCTGATAATAAACCCGCTAAGTCTTTGAGTAAGTTTTATGAAGCACAGAATTTGGGAACCGAGGGCTAGTGATTGTAGCTCTACCTACGACCACTCAGCCTTGGTAGGCACACAAGCACCCCAAGTCTCCAAACATCAAGTACATTGAATCCCATGCTAATGGGAGTTTAAAACTACAATAACCAGCAAATCACCAGTAAAGCGCGAGATTAGGAAACAGGTCTCCCTTAGTATTTGTAAAGAATTGGGTATTCACCTCGCTACTTTCCCTGACAATTCTCACAGCATTTTAGACACTGATGAGTATGTCTCTATTTCCTCTCCTGGTCCTCCTCCTGGAGAAGCGTGGGTAACAAAATCAACATCCGATCCACAATTCCTTCCCAGACCCGTTTCCAACGTACAACTTTTCCCCAGCATCCTAACTCAGGCCCCAGCCTGGCTGCCAGCTCTAAGCCCCCACAGCTCCCCTCCAGGCAGCTTCATCCCTCCCATTCTGCCCCGACGCTGGCGCCAAGGTCTGTGCGCCGCTGCCTCGGGTGCAGGTCCGCCATCTTCACCCTCGGGCGCCTCCCTCCCGCACCCCCGGTCCTTCTCAGCCCCACGTCAGCCTGGCTCTTGCGACCCCAGTTCCCGCGCCCCGTGCTGGACGTGGAGCACGGGCGCTCCTTCCAACACTGCCCTCACAGAACCCGGTCTCACCTCCCCTAAACGGCGACGGCGGGCGAGCGCGCGAACAACAATTCTCGCGAGAATTTCCCTCCGCGAGAACAGCTTGGCGCCAAAGGTGTGGGCGGGGCTCGTGACCTTAGGCCCCGCCCTCGGAATCCCACCTTCCCATCCGGCGCATCTTGAAAAGCGTGTCAAGTTCTAGGCACTTCATTAGCTTCGGAAATAGGTCTCCGAGACTGGCACGGCTGCGCAAGCCTGTAATGCTAGCCCTTAGGGAGGCAGAGGCAGGCGATCTCTGTGAGTTCGAAGCCAGCCTCGTCTACAAAGTGAGTCCAGGATAGCCAAGGCTACACAAGAAACCTTGTCTTGAAAAAAACAAAAGAAAAAAAAAAAAAAAAAAAAAGAAAAGAAAAATAGGTTTCTGGTCTTAGAAACCGAGTGGTGGAAGCCAGGCGTGATAGTGCATGCCTGGAATCCCAGCACTAGGGGAGCTGAGAAAGGAGGATCGTCAAAAAATAAAAAAAAAGGTAAAAGAAAGAAAATTACTGCTTCTTCAAAATAGCAAGATGTCTTGACTATGATTTTTACTTATTAAATAAAGATATGAGGAAAAGATTATAGTTTAGAATTAGAAGAAATATACCCAAAGAAATATATCCAAACTGTTTCTGTTTTCTTTTAAAGTATTAAGTCCAGGTCACCCCTTTCATCACAAGCAGATCTCTTGAAGTTCAAGCCTGGGTCTACAAGGAAAGCTCCAGTGCTACACAGTGATATCCTGTTTCCAAAGCAAGCAATAAGAAGGGAGGCCAGGACAGTGGAGAGAGCTCAGGGGCTGAAGTGCTTACCTCACAAACGCCTCTGACTGAGTTCAGATCTCCATTACCTAGTTAAAAATAGCCTGATAATGCCCATAATCCCAGTTAAGGGGAGGCAAAATAGGGTTTCTGGAGCTGGCTAACCAGCCATTCTAGCTTAACTGTTTAGCACCAGGTACAAAGAGAGACCCCCGTCTCAAAAAAAAAAAAAAAAAAATAGATTGGTGGACTGGAGAAATGGCTCAGAGGTTAAGAGCACTTGGCTGCTCTTCCAGAGGCCCAGAGTTCAATTCCAAGTCACCCACAACCATTTATAATCTGCTGCCCAATTCTGGCCTGCAGGTGTACAAATAAATCTTTAAAAAACAAAACAAAACAATGAGACTGTTAACAACCAATGCTCACTCCTCTTGACTCTGTACTCCCGCATCTACATACAAAATAAAAATAGAGCTGGGTGGGGCCTGAAAGATTGCTCAACAGTTAAGAGTATTTACTGCTCCGTGTTAATCCCAAAGATTCGAGGAAAAAGACACCAACCAATTCATGGCCAATGCAAGCTTTTTTTTTTTTTTTTTTTGGGGGGGGGTTTGTTCTAGACAGAATTTTGCACTGTAGCCTTATCTGTCCTGGAACTCTAAAAGCAGGCTATAGAGCAAGCTGGCTTCGAACTCACAAAGATCCTCCTGCCTCAGCTTCCTGAGTGCTGGGATTAAAGGAGTATGCCACCACACCTGGAAAAGCAAGCTTTTTTTTTTATTTTTTTATTCCTATGCAAGTGGGGTTCAAGAGATCAGCCTTAGATGTGAGAAAGACAAGGTGTTTAAAGCTCAGGAGTGGGGATTTCCAAATGGGGGGGTTGGTGGGCAAAATAGGGTTACAAGAGCAGAACATAAGCATGACAAACTAATCAAAATGACTTCCTAAAACAAACACATGGTCGTGACGTGGTCATAGCAAGGCAGCCATAACAACCTTTTGAACCAATAGGAGGCGCGTATGTGGCCACTCCGCAACGAGTTAAGGAGGGTACACCGTTCTTCCATCAGCACTTCTCTCTCTAACGGGGCTGCATCTATCAGGGCAAGAAAAGAGGTTTGTTCTCTTTGAAGATCTCTTTGTAGACCAGGCTAGCCTGGAACTCAGCGATCTTCCTGCCCCCCCCCCCCCCGAGTGCTGGAGATGGCCATTGTTGGATCACAGCCTATATGTCACTCTAACAAATCCCACATAATTTTTCATATATATGTTCTATATTTTCATAGACATATCTATGTATATATACTTTAATCCTATGTGTTCTGTTTCTTTACAGAACCCTAATATACACTACTAAACAGTGTCCTTGAAATGTCCTCTCTCATCTGGCCTGTCCCCATTTCAGCTTGTGTTTTTAAAATGCTATATCTGAGCTAGAGAGATGCCTCTGTAGTTAAGAGTTCTTGCTGCTCTTGCAGAGAACTGAAGTTCAGTTCCCAGCACCTAACTGAACTGCTCACATACTCCTGCAACTCCAGCTACAGGGCATCTATAGTGCTTGGAATGAGAAGACGTTGTTTGAATGTTTGGTCCCACTTGGTGAACCTGTTTGGGAATGATTTGGAGGTGTGGTCTCGTTGGAGGAGGTGTGTTGAAAGGGTTAGACTAACTTTGTAACCTGTATGTCTTCTAAAGCCTATAGTTTTGAATTTTAGGTTCAGGTTAAGCTAAAGCCTCTTAGTACCTTTCCAGAGAATGGAAAAATGTGACCCTATCTATGAGGACAGAAAAAAAAAAAAAAAAGGGCAAGCAAGCAATGACCTTCACTCAGCAAAAAAGACAACCAGACCCTTGTCTTTGAGATAGTGTTTCTTAGCAACAAACCCAGACTTTTTCTGAGTAGCTCCTGACCTCCAGCCAAAGGATGAGCTAATCACCCCCACCTTCAATTGCAGCTGCATCCATACTTGGCAGGACTGGCCAAGCTTAAGCACCTAAGACTAACCAATTATTTAACTTTATAGCTTCCTCATCCAATCCTAAATTGCCAAAACTGCAACTTCAAATATCCCACAACTTTTCTTTTAAAAACCTAAAGGCCTTTGTCTTCGTGTGTCACTCTTTGCTGACCGGCAGGGGTGACCCCATTGCGAAATGGTTAATAAACCTCTTGCTTTTGCAAAGAGTCTTGGTCTGGGGGAGTTTCTGGGAAGGGCGCGATCTTGAACTCCTGAGCCGTGAGACCCCAGGTCTTACAGTGTCACTGAGGGGGGAGCTTTGAGGATTCAAAAAGCCCACATCATTCCCAGTTAGTTCTCTCCAGCTCATGTTTGTGGATCAGAATGTAAATGCTCAGCTAGTGCCCCAGTGACATGCCTGCCTGCTCCTTGCCTTAACCCCCCAAGTACCCAACCATGATGCTGTAACTAACCTCCTGAGACCGCAGGCCCCAAATAAACTCTCTCATAAATTGCCTTGGTCATGGTTTCTTATCACAGCAATGGAAAAGTAACTAAAATCCCATATTTTGCAAGGTCTGTTGCTTCCAGGCTCTGACACTCATTCTCTGTGCACAGCTGCGTCTCTCTGTACTCTGGTGTGAATCATCACTTTCCAGGTATTTACTGCTGTTCAGAATAATCAGTTCTTGCTTATGGAATTTCTGATTTGATTTAAACAATTTTAAATGTGAAATTGTTTTAGAACTTCTAAAACAACTTTAGAAAGTTTATGCCTTCAATAAATACCTTTGTGGACCTCCAGATAACTCACTAGGATACAGGTTTGAGACAGACTTGTGTCCTCAAGATAAGCCTTCATTACAAAGCCTGGTATACACCACAAATATAGGCAAGTTGGTTTAAACTTCCCATGAACCCAAATTATAATGGGACGACGAAGCAATGTCTAATTAAGTACAAACCTTGAAGAAAGTATATACAAACTGTTCTGTTACAATTCCTTATACCTTGTCACCTTATGGCATTATATAGTGTCATTTTAATTTTACTTTGCTTCTTGGAATGAAAGACAGTTAAGATTATTACCCCAAAGGTAACTGAAAAATGTGTAGCCAGGTCAGTCTTAATTGAAAAGACAGATATTTTTGTAACTTTTAGTCCCTGCTAACCTTTAGGCCTTGTCAACCTTTGTCACTCTGAGCACACTATGAACTTATGTAATGGATACATAGATAAGAAATGTTTAGTTTTAAAACATGTAACCTGTTGGATTTTAGAATTCAGATGTGTTTGTACTTAATTGCCTTCTTTGACTATGAGGTAATTCCTTTTCTGAGTATAAATACCGTAAAAAAAAAAGTTTTAAAAGTTCTTAACTTCATCCATCCTCTTCCTTGAGCATGTGTGTGTACGAATGGTCTTGCTTACTTTCTCCCCCTTTTTCCTTTTCTTAGCAATTAACAAACAAGTTGACAGCGATTCACTATCCAACTAGGGCAAGCAGGAAAAAGTTACTTGAGCCTGTGGAGGCCTGCCCCTCGGCAGGAACTAACCTCCCATCAAAGAGTCCCTTTTTTACAACCCTTGCAGTTTTGGGTAGAAGTCACTTTTTACAGTCCTGGCTGCAGGGAAACGGTGACCAGTTTTCCTCCTTGATAGCAGTGTAGCCAGTCCCTAGACCTAGAGAAGGAATCCTGGGCTCCCTTCCCCACTTCTTTTCTTTCAATCATCCTTCCTGATCTGTTGCTCATCGGTTGCCTGAGCCATCAGCTTGACGACCCAAGAGATAAAGCGAACTGGGAACTCTGTATCCAGTCCCAGATCCTACCCCGGCCCTGGAACCTGGCCAAAGCAAAGAGAGACTTTGGCAATCGGACCCTAGACTTTAACATAAGACAGGATCTGACGCCTTCCTGTCTCCCACGCTCCTGAGTGCTGGGATCAAAGGCTTAGAATGTTATGTAAGTGGAGTTGTACACTAAGAACCTATTTGGCATACGGCTTCTTTGATTCAGCATGGTTACTCTAAGATTCACCCACGTTGCAGAGGTTAAAAGTTCTGAGTAGGATACTATTTTACAGATACACCACAATTTCTGACCTTGCAAAGGCTAGGCAAATGCTCTACCACTGAGCCATATTGACAACCACCGGTCACCCTTTCTCGTTTAAAAGATTTTTAGCTGAGTTTTGGTGATTTAGACCTTTAATCCCGGCACTCAAGAGGCAGAGGCAAAGCTCTGAGTTTGAAGCCAGCTTAGTCTACAATGAGTTCTAGAACAGCCAAGGCTGCATGGAAAAACCTCGTCTGAAAAAAATTTTAAGTTTTATTTTTAATTATTGGTGAGAGACGACAGAGACAAAGAAACAGAGAGACAGAGAGGGAAGACTGCATGAACATGAATGCAGTGCTAGGGGAGGCCAGAAGAGGGCAGTAGAAGCCATTTTAGATAAACAGTCTTTGTGGGTTTGAGGCCAGCCTAGTCAACAATGGGAGTTCAGGACAGCCAGGGCTACACAGAGAGACCCTGTCAATCTGGCAGCAGCAGCTCCTGATGAAGAGTCAAGGGTGAAGCCTAAATCTTCTGCAATGGCCTTTATCTGCTTCCTCAGTTCCTCAGGGCAGCCATTCCAACTGCAATGAAACCACGGGGGGCATTTTGATAACCTTTTGTTTGTTTGTTTTTCAAGATAGGGTTTCTCTGTGTAGCCTTGTCTTTCCTGGACTCGATTTGTAAACCAGGCTGGGCTCCAGCTCACAGAGATCTGCCTGCCTCTGCCTCCTTGAGTGCTGGGATTACAGGTGTGCACCACCGTGCCCAGCCTGTAACCATGTTTAACGGTCACTTATCCTTAATTTAAAGAGAGATGATCCACCGAGGTGGAGGATGATGTGAGCTCAGCCACTGTCTGAGGGCGTGGCCTAACCCAGTTAGGATGCCAGATCCTGTAACCTTCTTCGGGGGAGCCCAGGGCTTGTTAGATGTGGTGCCTTGGCACTTCCCCGCCCGCATTACTGCATAGCACAGTGAAAGAAGATACTCAGGACATTCCAGCTCCTTAAGGAAGTTCTTACTTCCTTCTCACTCCAAATCCCAGACCTCGTAGGTTATTCTCAAATCTGATTGAGATTAAACAGATCTCCATCTCTGCCCCGGACATTCACCAAAATGCTTGTGGTGGCAGCCTCCTCCTCTTTCACACGTTTTTCTACCCTGTGGGAAATTCCTTCATCATCCTTTTCCTGCCAAGTGCTTTGCAAAGATTACATACAGGAAATGTAAATGGAAGGAGTGACCATTTGAGCTGCAGCGATCTCGGAGGCTGTGAGAAGAGCCTCTTAGGCGGAAGTGTGCTGTGTATCTCTAAAAACACTCTTGCTCAGAGGCAGGTTGGTTTATATTTAGATTTTTATTTCCGAAAATTAACCACATGACACCTAATCCTGAACTTGTGCATATTTTAAGGTATTGTAAACTGGACTGGAGAAACAGCTCAGTGGTTAAGAGCACTGGCTGCTCTTCCAGGTGGTCCTGAGTTCAATTCCCAGCAACCACATGGTGGCTCACAACCATCTGTAATGAGATCTGGTGCCCTCGACCAGTGTGCGTGAAAACAGAGCACTCATGTGTGTAAATTAATTAATTAATTTAAAAAATATATTGGAAACTAATTATTGGTAGGTATCCCTGATGTATTTTATAGTTTTACGTGCCCCCAAGGAACAAGAAATCTCTCCACAATGTGCCAGATTACTGTACCAGAACAGGCCCATAAAATATGAAGTATCGCTTATTTTATGATGGTGATAACATCATGTCACTAGGTTTCTGCTAAACCATACAGGATTTATCTTTGCTCTTTTCTAGATTTTCTCTGAATCAGAGACCTTTGGGATTGAAGCCCACATCAGCATCTGAAACTGGACTTACAGTTAAAGAAAGAATGGGAAACTGGGGGGGCCAGAGAAATGGCTCAGCAGTTACAAGCACTTGCATACAAACATAGACAAACACACATACATGTTAAGAAACAAAAATAAAACTGCATGGAAAGAATCACAGGACAAGGGAAATGATGGTAAGAAAAGCATTTGGGCTGGAGCTGCAGCTCAGTTGGTACTGTTGGTATAATGTTCTTGTGGAATGTATACAATTCACCTTTGTTCATCCAAATGCCGATTTCTCTCCCCTACTCTCTGGTTTCAGTCCAGACACTGCATCGTGATGTTTATTCTAAGCACCACCTGTCTCGTTTCTGTAAACCTGCCACCATTTATTTGTTCTCTATATTGTCAATAAAACAACCAGCCAATGCTGTGCAATGGAGAGGAGGAAGGAGAAAGAAGCCAATGGGAAGAGTAAGAGAGTAGAGTTGGCAGAAGAGGACTTGGAACCATGAGGAGAGATGAACCAGACCCAAGATATGACTAAAACCAAATATGATGTGGGAAATCTGACTGGGAGGAAACTATGCAGACTTGGAGATTTAGGATGGAGTAATTATTGCCCAGCACTGTGCTCAAGGTTAACTAAATACATCCCAGTCTCTGTGTGGTGATTTGGGTATACAGCTGGTTTAGGAATAACTGCTATTTAACTAAAAGAATAAATATTAATATTTAACAACATGGTATAATGCTTGCTTAGCCATCAAGAAACCTTGAGTGTGAGGATCCCCATTACAATATAATCCAAAAGTGCTGTGCTCGTTTGTAGTCTCAGAACCCAGGAGACAGGCGGGAGGAAGAGATATCCAAAGTTATCCTTGTTTAGAGTACATGAGACCCTGTGTCAAATAAAGTAAATAAATGGTAAAACGCATCTGGCAGAGTCAGAACTCGTATACCATGACTATAGTGTAGGGTGTGAAGTATGATAGTGAAAGCAAAACCAAAAGTGCCATTTCCTCATATTAAATAACTTCTGATTGCAATAATCAGGAATTTCTTTTTCAGAAGTTTTGGGGTTGTGTTTATTTCTTAAAGGTCATTACTTTTTTCTTTTTTAAAAAAATAATTTATTTCGTTTTACTTTACGTTCATTAGTGTGAGGTATGATGTTGTGAGCCACCATGTGGGTGCTGAGACTGAACCCGGGTCCTCTGGAAGGGCAGCCAGTGCTCTTAACCACTGAACCATCTCTCCAGCCCCTCTGGTTTTTGTTTTTTTGTTTTGTTTTGTTGTTTTGCTTTCATTTTTGTTTTTCTTTTGAGACCATGTTTTCTCTGTGTAGCTTTGGCTGTCCTGGACTCACTTTGTAGAACAGGCTTGCCTCGAACTCACGGAGATCCACCTGCTTCTGCCTCTCTAAACACTGAGATTAAAGGCATGTGCCACCATGCCTGGGTTTTTACAAGTTTTTAAAAATATTTATTTATTTACTTACTTACTTATTATTTATGAGTGTTTTGCCTGCATGTATGTATATGTGTGTATGTGTGTGTGTATGTATGTATGTATGTACATATGTATTCAAGTGCACACCATTTGCAAGCCTGGTACCAGTGGAGGCCAGAAGAGATTACTGGATCCTCTGGAACTGGAGTCACAGACAGTTGTGAGATGACATGCAGGTGCCGGGAACCAAACCTGGGGTTCTGCAAGAGCAGCTAGTGGGATGGAGGTAGGCTCACCAGTGAAGAAAACTTGTTGCTCTTGCAGAGAATGAGTTTGGTTTCCAGGACCCATGTCAGCGGCTCACAACTGCCTGGAACTCCAGCTCCAGGGGACCAGATGCCTTGGGCTTCCAAGAACACCTCCACCCACATGCACACGCGCGCACAGGCGCACACACATCTGTACACAGTTAAGAATAATAAAAATGGCTGTTTTAAAGAAAGAAGGCATGCTCTTCATGCTGCTCCAGCTCTCCAGGCCCCAGTCAGAAAATTCTTCTTTTGGCTCTCACAAATGTATCTTCTCTAAAAGCAAAAGACTGTACTTTGTAAGGGAACAAAAATGAGCTGGCCTCTAAAATAAAACTTGTAGTGGGCTGTTGAGTAGCTGTGGAGAGCAGCTGCTCTTCAGAGGACCAGATTTGGTTCCCAGCAGCTTTGGTGGCTCATGCCCATCTGTTAACTCCAGTTTCCGGGGATCTGACACTGTTTCTGGCCTCCATAGGCACGAGGCGTGCAAATCATACACGGACACACAAGCAGTCAGAACACCCATACCCACAAAATAAAAATGGCTGGATGGTGGTGGCACACGCCTTTAATCCTAGCACTCAGGAGTCAGAGGCAGGCGGATCTCTGTGAGTTCGAGGACAGCCTGGTCTACAGATTGAGTTTCGGGACAGCCCGGACTACACACACACACACACACACACACACACACAGCTTGTGAGTTGGTAGTCTGTGCAGCCATACTCACTAGAAGCGGTGAGTCATGAAGCCAGCAGAGCTGCTTCCCGCCGTTCCAGCAAAGCTGAGTGGACTGCTGCACTTGCTGTTGTCTGTCTCCAACCTGCATTATGGTTCAAGTTATGTCTTTTCCTGAGAAAAGTTATGTCTGAGTACTTGTAGGAAAATTCTAAAATTAACTTTATCTGGCCACTATTTGGAAGAATTCCTTGTGCCCTGAGATCATTAAGCACAGATAAGCACATAGCTAGAGGAGGCCATTACTCCAGGAATTTTCTTGGGGTATCTGCCCCCGAGCTAACTCAAACACTATATTGCTGCAGGGTAAACAGAGACTATTGACAAACCCTGAGCAGCCAGGAGAATAAGTTACAGATTCAAGGCCTCTTTGTATTATAGGCTTAGAGGTCTCTAAAAATGGAGTTTAAAGATAGGGGGTTGTACAGGATACACTCCTGAAGGAATAAAATTCAGTAAATAGAGCAGATTGACTGACATAAACTTTTCCTACTTTATAGCATAGATGATGATATATTTAGTAGATGATGTTAGGTATTAGTATTTGCTATTCATCAAAAGTCTGGTTCGGATAGTTTCTGTTTGTCTGGAGTGCTCTCATACTACAAACATTGCCAGCCTAAAAGCAGGCTGTCATATAGTAAATGTGTTTGCTTTGGAGGAGACCTTCTTTAGATTCTTCAGATTAGAGTTATAGGGCTAAGAATAATAAAATCTGTCCTGTTTGTATTTCTAATTGTAACTGAACTTACAACCCTGGACATGTAACGAAAAATCAAATACATACCTGTACCACTTGATAATTGTTGGTTTGTCTTTGTTCTAAGAAGCTTGTATAAATAAAGTAGCACCTGGTGGCTAGTAAGTCAGAGCCACACAAGCGGCCTGATGATTCCCCGGACCATCTCGCCTGGCTCACTCCCTCCCCTCGCTGACTCCTTTCATCTTCGGGCTGCCCTGTCAGCAAAGACCTTAGGACTCTTTCCCTGTGCCAGGGAAGCCCTTCCCCACACAGGGCCCTGGGCAGGTAGCATACGAAGATTCAGTGATGCTGCGCTCGCTGACAGCAGTGATGTGAATGTGGCGGAGGGTAGTAAGCTCAGGCCTTCCTCAGGTGAACAGACCGTCGCTGACAATTAGGACAGTTGATACTGCTTTTCTATACTTTATGCTTATACAAACACACTAATTATACCAGAGTTTTGTGGCTTTGGGGCTTTTGCTTAGTTGTTAGGTTATGTTTTGCTGGGTGGTTTTTTGAGACAGAATCTCTAGGACCCAGGCTGCCCCCAACTCACCACAAAGCTGATTCTTTCCTGGAAACCTAGTTCTCCTACCACTCTCTCCTGCCAGCTGTGTAAATCTAAAAGCACGAAACGCTCAGAGCAAAGAATGTTTTTATTTTGTGTAACACGACAACAACACAGAGCCTTGCCATAGTTAGTGCTGGCTGACCTGGGACTCTCTATGTGGAGCAGGCTGGCTTCAATTAATTGCACAAGAGATCTCTTGCCTCTGTAGTGCTGGGGTTAAAGGCATGTGTCGCTATGCCAAGCTTTTCTTTATTTTTTCTTGTCACGGTAGAAAATATTTCTTTCATTAAATCATTTGTATAGCCACAAGGGTGGCAAATGCCTTCAATCCCAGTTCTTGGGCGGCAAAGGTAGTTGCATCTCTTTGAATTTGAGGTCTATGTAGCAAGTCCAAAGCCAGCCTGATTTAAAGCACCTTGAAAACCCTGCCAGCTCAACTTCCTGTTGCTCCTGAAGAAAACCACCATTACAGCTTCTGTCACTGTAGATTAGGTTTGGCAGTTTTTAAACTTCATATGCAATAAGAAAAAATGGGTGGCAGTGGTGCATGCCTCTAATCCCAGCACTAGGGGCAAAGAGGCAGGAGAATCTTTCAAGGCCAGAGAGTTTAAAAAAAAAAAAAAGTACTACATTATTGTGTCTAATTTTTTTTTTTTTCCAATTTGGGGGCAAAGAACATTTTCTGCTCTTCCAGAAGACCTGGATTTGCTTCCTATCCCTCACATCAGGTAGCTCACAATCACTTGCAAACTCTAGCTCCAGAGAGACCTGACACTTCTAGCCTCTGTGGGCACCTGTACTCAGGTGCATATACTTAACATATAGACAACAACACATAAACATAAATAATTGTGAATATATATTTTAATGTAGGGGGCTGCAGAGGCATGGGCGTGGAAGAGCAGACAAGCTGGCCCTTCCCCTCACCTGGACACCGGGAGAGCTGGGCCCCATGGTGTAGGCATGGGAGAGCTGGCAGGCTGA
Organism: Psammomys obesus; assembly: GCF_907164565.1. Lineage (NCBI taxonomy): Eukaryota > Metazoa > Chordata > Mammalia > Rodentia > Muridae > Psammomys > Psammomys obesus. The sequence goes on along the minus strand of NW_026585691.1, from coordinate 1,858,374 downwards.
CCAGCTTAGCTGCCTCCTGAGGCCCAGATCCAGGGCCTTGAGTGGCTCACCCCCAAATCTTCCCCATCTATGAGCTGCTGGAGCTCATGAAGTGGCCGGCCCTGCACATCCAGAGCTGCAAAAGCTCCATGACTCGGGGTAACAGCAAGAGGTTCATGAGTCTCGGTGAGGGTCTAGGATTGACGGTGCGGCAGAAGGCAGAGGCCTCAAACCAGCCAGTGACTCAGTGCGGTGAACATTGGCAAGTGAAGATGTTGGTGCCAAGCGGCATACTGTGTGACACACTGCAACTTCCAATGCCACCATGACAAACAAACATGTGATGGAGAGGTGGGAAAGATGGAGGAAGGATTGGCTCGGGATGGTACATGCACAGAAGGCTGTGGTTAATAGAGGAGCAGGTCGTTGCCCAGAGGGGTCACAGAGACGGGATTTTGTTTGTTTGGTTGGTTTTTCTTTTTTCTTTTCCTATTTTCTTTTTTTTTTTTTTTTTTTTAAGATTTATTGTTTATGCAGAATACTGCCTGCATGTACATGTACACACCAGAAGAGCCCCCAGGTGCTTGCTAGGAATAGAACTTAGGACCTTTGGAAGAACAGTCAGTGCTTTTAACCTCTGAGCCATCTCTCTGGCCCTTCTTTTCTTTTTTAAATTTTAAATTTTAATTTTCTTTTGGGGTGGAGATTTCAAGGGTGAAGGGCAGATATAGAAGGACTGGAAGATGAGGAGGATTGGGGTGCTTATGTGAAATTTCGAAAGATTCAATAAAAAATATGTTAAGAAAATTTAGGGGGCTGATGAGTTGATTCATCAGGTAAATGTGCTTGCCACCAGGCTGACAACCTGATTTCAATCCTGGAACCTACATGGTGGGAGGAAAGAACTGATTCCTGAAAGTTGTCCACTGACCTTCCTGAGTATTCCGTGGTACGTGCACACCCAGACAAATATACACAGCTCTGCATACCCATAGATGCTCTTGCTCTCTCTGTCTCTGTCTCTCTCACATGCACACACATGCAAGTATAAGATGTTCAATTAATTTAGTTTAGTGTGTACGTGTGTGTGATGTATGAACACATATATGTACTGGTGTGCAAGCTTGTGTGTGCACAAGGACATCAGAGGAAAACGCTGAGTACCTGTTCCATCACTCTCCCTCTGACTCCCCTGAGCTGAAGCCTCTCACTGACCCTGATGTGAGGCTGCCAGCTACCAGCCTGTCATCTTCCTGCCTCTCCTCCCCAAGCAGTGTTGGGGCCACACCTGGCTTTTATGAGGGTTCTTGGGATTCCATGTGCTTGAGCAGCAAGTGTCCTTACCCAATAAATCCTTTCCTCATTGTTATTTTTCTCTCTCCCCAATGGGAAGTTTGTGATTCACTTGCTGGCGTTTTGGTCACTTTACAGTGCCCTACGGCTGGGATAAATGGTGGATAAATGTGCTATTTACCTGCTCACTGTTAGTGGACACTTGAGCTGTTTCTCCAAACTATTACAAACAGTGTCGTTATGAACATGTTTGCCTGGACACGAACGTTGATTTCTATAGGTGTACAATGCATCAAACAGAATAGCTGTGTGGCAGGGGAGATGTGCAGTGTTAGTCTTACCAGACACGGTCAGGCAGACTTCCAAATTAGTTACACAAATTTCTTTACCTAGCCTTGGTGGGAGGGAGCCGCAGGGGTCTGTGTGATGAGTGTTTCTATGGCGGTGATGAAAGGCCATGGCCAAAATGCGACTTGGGGAGGAAAGGTTTGCTTTGCTTACACATCCACATCACAGTTCATCACTGGGGAAGTCAAGGCAAGAACCTGGAGGCAGAACCTGACGTAAAGGCCACGGAGGCATGCTACTACCTACTTCGTCCCTATGGCTTGCTCTGCCTGTTTTCTTACATCATCCAGGACTACCCACCCAGGAGTGGCACCACGCATGTCAATCACCAATCCACAAAATACACAGAGGCTTGTCAAAGGGCCAGTCTGGTGTGGGGGCCATGTTCTCAATTAAGGTTCCTTCCAAAGCGATTCTAGCGTGTGCTAATATAACAATCGGGCAGCACAGCCTTCCACATCCTTATCAATAGTTTTTCTGTTGTTCTTGTTCCATTTTATTTTGTTTTTTCTTATGATGCTGGGACTCAAACCAGGGCTTCTCTAATGCTTGACTAGCACTCTAATCCAAGCCACATGTTGAGCCCAGAAATTAACTTGGGTGAATGAATCTTTTGGGATGGGGAATTATGAATACTGGGAGGGAGAGAGAAGAAAGGAACAAATTAAAACAGACCCCCCCCTTTTTGTTTTACTTGAGACAGGGTTTCTCTGTGTAGCCTTGGTGGTCTTGTACTCACTTTGTAGACCAAGCTGGCCTCAGAGATCTGTCTGCCTTAGCCTCCCGGAGTGCTGGGAAAACAGACCCCTTTACCCAAAGATCTTTGGCTTACAGTTCTAAAACGTATTAATTTTTACTGGTTGAAAATTTTGGACAAGGAGCTGGAAAGATGGCTCAGAGCTTAAGAGCACTGGCTGCTTTTCCAGAGGTCCTGAGTTCAATTCCCAGCAACCACATGGTGGCTCACAACCATCTACAATGAGATCTGGTGCCCTCTTCTGGTGTGCAGGTGTACATGCAAACACAACATTGTATATGTAATAAATAATAAATCTTAAAACAAAAGATTGTCTGCTTTAAAAAAAAAAAAAAGAAATTTCTGGACCAAAAAGAGCATTCTTGCCTAATATTTCATCATATGGCTGTGCTCCAGATGATGTAATAATTTCTCTTTTGCTGTCTATCTAGGCAGTTTCAGCCATTTAAGCTATTCGTGGATCATTCTTTTACATGGTTTCCTAATTCCCCCACAAAAGATTCATCAAAATGGGATTACTGAGTCAAATTGTGCAAATATTTTTGAAACCAAATTGTTTCCCAGAATGCCTCCATAAACGATTCTTCTCCCAGGAGATTATGTTCACATGAAGAAAACCCACCCACAGCTATTTATGTAGCTCCTGTGTGTTAGGTTCTGTTCATGGTTTCATTTAGGACACTCCTCTGCTGTAGTAGCTAGCATAATTCTCATGTTATAGGTGAATTAGCTGAGATCCAAGAACATTACATGTCACACTGAAAGGCAGAAATAGAAGTACTCCCACGTACCACTGTTTCAAACTCGTATTCTTTGTACATTTTATCATACAGTGTGGGACAGTAATGGCCCAGGATTAATGGAGTAAGGCTCAAGGCAGCTTCAACCCTGGAAACCTCAGAGGAGGACAATCGGAGCTGGCTCCCTCCCACTCCCAGCCTTGTGACATACAGTCGGCTGCCCCACCAACAAGCCTCGTAAGAAGTTAGTACCTTGGCAATGGTCAGACTCTGTTTGACCTTATGAGGTCTTCCACCCGTAAGTATGCAGATGATGTGTGTCTTCCAACACTTCCACCCTGGCCGACCATACACAGCCGTACAAAATCTTGCCCCAGAGACCCTGGCTGCCTTCCCAAGGGCATAAATATCTCTCTCCAAGCAACAAACAAATTCTTTTTTGAAGCTGTTCCCAGGTGTGTACTGCCTGTGCACTGACTGAACTGAACCAAGATCACGCTTGCACCCACAGACCCGCTCTACTCCCCCACATTCCTCCACACCCCATCCCACCCAACCCTTACACCCATGGCTAAGCTTCCCTCCAGCCCTGCCTCATGTGCAATGGGCCTGGTGTTGTGAAATATGTGTGAGGGGGTACCTTGGTGGACCCATGCCAAGTATGCCCCTGAGAAATTACAACATGCAGCAGATCTGGTATAAGCAGGCTTACTGGGGGAAGGTAGAGGAGTGAGGGCCTGGAGTAGGAGTAGAGGCAAATGGGAGCAGAGCCATGAATGCAGAGAGAGGGGTCAGAGAGAAGGGGGCACTGAGGACAGAAGGGGGGGGGAGAGAGCTGAGGTGGCAGATGGTCCTTTTATCAGGCTGCACACAGCTGTCCCACCTGGTGTAGGTAAAAGGTTTTGATGCAATTGCTAGGTCCCTGAGGGCAGGCTAGCAGAACAGCCTGTGTGCTGACATTCCACCCTTTTTGCTTAATTAAAAATGAGAAACTAGGAAGGGATGGTGAGGGGGGAATGAAGGGTTATGTTCTTTAGACTGCTTCCTGCTGACTTGGGGCAACACATCTTTGCAGCCCCTAAGAAAATTGGGATGCTGGCCAAGTCCTGGGGAAGGTAGCTGTTTCACTGCTATTCAGGATCTGTGAGACCATCTGTAGCTAGGAAAGCACAGGACTAGCAGTCTGTGAGCCTGGACAGGAGCACCTGGGGCTATCCTGGATGTAGATCTTGGGGAAACACCTGGATTTGGCAGGATGCTCAGGAGTGGATTTGAGAGAAACTGCTGTGGTGGAAAAGGTGCAGCGTTGTCCCTTGTCCCATCTGGCTCTGACCTGTTGCATACTTGGAGAGGAGACATTTACAAAGCATGGGGAGGGAGAGCAGACAGAAAGAAACAGGGCTTGGAGAAAAGAAAAAAAAGTAATTAAAAAAAAGTTTTTTTTTTTTTTTCATGTTCCCCTGATTGGTGGTATATTGAAGCCAGACTTGGTACATTTAAAAGCTAGGTGTATCAGGACACAGCTTCCATGGATGAGGTACAGATGAGTTTCAAGCCTGGATTCCCAGATTCCCAAAGAACCCAGGGGAGACTAAACTGAGAAGGCACAAGCTGTCCTGGCAAATCTTCATCCATCCAGACAGGGGCCAGAGCTAAAAGCACAAGCAGGTATTGCTTATTCAGTACCAGGATTTTTGAGAAAAGCCAGGAAGGCGAAAAACCGTGCTGGAAAAATAAAGCCTCATCCAGGGAAGTGGTCAGACTCAGACAAGGATTTAAGCCAAGGTAGAGAGAGAACTCACTAAGTGCTGGTGTTTGGGTGGAATGCCATTGGTGGAGCAGAGACAGCCATTGGTGGAGCAGAAAGCCAATCTGTTGCAGGTGGGTATAGCAGCTGAAGAGAGCTCAGTGCGCCCAGATACCAGGAGAGGCCCAGAGGTCACAGCACCAATGCTAGGAAATATAATGTGGTGAGGCGGTACCGTGGTGGGCCCGTGTCAAGGTGTGTCGCTGAGAAATTACACCATGTAATAGATCTGGCATAAGGAGGTTTATTGGGGGTAAGGAGAGGAGTAAGGGCCTGGAGAAGGGGCAGAGACAGAGGAGTGGACATGTAGACAGGCAGACAGGTGAGAGCAGGGCCATGAGGGTAGAGAAGAGGAGTCAGAGAGAGGGGAGGCACCAAGGACAGGAGGGGGAGAGAGATAGCTGGGAACAGAGAGAGAGCTGGGGTGGCAGGCTGTCCTTTTATTGGGCCACACATACCTGTTGCTCGTGGTAGCGGCTGCAGGTCATGATTTTAGCTTCTTACTGACTGGGGACTACAACATCTTTACGGACTTTAAAAAAATTGTGATGCTGGCCAAGTCCTGCGAGAGCTGGATGTTTCACTGCTGTCCAGGATCTGTGATACCATCTGTGGCTAGGAAAGTGCGAGCCTAGCTGAAGCAGTCCGTGAGACTTGGGGCTGTCTTGGGTATAGATCTTGAGGAAACACCCATTTCCTTCCTATTCCTGATGGTGGGATCTATTCCCCTTTCCCTTGTTCTGGGACACACCCCTCTTCCAAATACCAAGACCACAGGCCTAAACATTTCAAATGCACACTCAAGAAAAAAAATTTCTCCCTAAATTCCTTTAACTTTATCTTCTACCCCTAACATACACATCTGTTCCATGCATGGGATACTTGATATTGTCAACTTTACAGGATCGAGACCTGTCCGAGATAACCCTCTGGGCACGTCTATGAGGGAGCCTCTAGCTCGGGTTAACTCAAGAGGGAACACCCACGCTAAATGTGGATGACACTATTCCATGGGCTGGGGTCCACCACTAAGTGAAAAGGAGAAAGAGAACTGAAACTGTTTCCATCTCTGAGCTTCCTGACCATGGATGCTGTCACCTCAGGCTCCTGCCACCGTGTTTTCCTACCACGAAGACATGAGCCTATCCTGCTTTAAGTGCTAAGAGGACAGTAACTAATGCAGTTGTATTTATCATACTAGCTATTTGATCAACCGTGTTGTACATAAACAACCTTCCATCTAAATTGCCAGGCCTTCCTCACCTGGATGTCTTGCTGGCTGGACTTGGAGCTCTTTGGCTACTAGAAAAAAATCCCACTTAGGGCTTCCTCTCTGCCTGGAAGTTAGGTCTCCTCCCTCCACTCTCTAAAGCCTCCTTGCCTGCTAGGTGGCTCACACTTGCCCTGGAACGCCCAGCGCAGATGCTTATTTGTTCCTTATGACTAGTATCTTTAAGTCTGAGCAGTTTTGTTTTTCGAGACAAGAGTTTCTCTGTGTAGCCCTGGCTGTCCTGGAACTTGCTCTGTAGACCAGGCTGGCCTGGAACTCAGAGATTTGCCTGCCCCTGCCTCCCGAGTGCTGAGATCAAATGCATGTACCACCACTTGGCTCAAGACTGAGTAGTTTAAAAAGAGGAAGTTTGAATGTGCATTTTCAGTGACTTATTTATTTTGTTTTATGTGTGTGTTTTGCGGGCATGTACATATGTGTTTCACATGTGTGCCTGGTGCCCTTGGAGGCCAGCAGAGAATGGGGCTGTCCTGGAACTGGAGGGCTGGATACATGTGAACCACCATGCAGGTGCTGGGAACAAACCTGGGCTCTCAGCAAGAGCAACAAGTCCTCTAACCATTGAGCCATGCCTCTAGCTCCTGAAACTGCATTTTTTCCCTTAATGTTCCACCTCTTTGTATTTAACCAAAAAGTCTATGCTGAGGCTATGACCATTCTATACTGCCCAGCCTCATTGTGAAGATATATGAACCACTGAACTATTTGATCAATTCCCATCTTATGCTCCAACAAGTATCAAAGAATGATAGGATGAATTAATACTTGTTTATCTTGGTGCTGGCAGCTTAAATGGAAAGTCTGTAGACTAAACTCAGGGTCTTTGGGTGGGGGCCCAGGGTAGACAGAGTCTTTTGTGGCTTAGGTTAGGCTTGAACTTGCTGGGTACCTGAGGATGGCTTTCTGATCCTCTGGTCTCCATTTGCTGAGTGTAGGCCCCACTATACCTATTTATGCAGTGCTGAATTTACTTTTTTAAGATTTATTTTATTTATTATTATAATTATCATAACATCATCATCATTTTGGTATTTCAAGACAGGTTTCTCTGTGTAGCTTTGCCTGTCCTGGAACTTACTTTGTAGATGTGGCTGGCCTCAAACTCAGAGATCTTCCTGTCTCTGCCTCCTGAGTACTTGGATTAAAGGTGTGTGCCTGATTTTATTTTTAATGATGCTTGTATGTGTGTGGCTAGGTATGTGCACAAAAGTACAAATACCTCAGAGGCCAAAGACATTGGATCCCTGAGCTGGAGCTACAGGTGGTTGTGAATTGCCCAAACATGAACCCAACTCAGACTCCTGCAAGAGCAGCAAACAGTCTCAACTTCTGTACTCTCTGTCCAGGCTTGAAGGAGAGTTTTTACGGCTTGGAAAACAAAAAAAGAGGATGTGCAATCGGTTCCATTTAGGTTGGCTGACCCATTAATTAGATTTCAATCTGCTCTCAAAATAGGCTGCACCAGTTTACCACCTCATTAGCACAGATGTAGCTGTCTACATCTATTTGAGCAGAATTAAAATAGAAAAATACATGCCAGTTTGGCGTAAGGAGTCTCTTGACAAGTTTTCTTTTATTTTGAGACAGGGTCTCACAATGTATACCTGACTGGCCTTGGACTTGCTCTGTAGACCAAGCTGTCCTCAAACGCATAGACATCAGCCTGCCTCTGCCTCCGGTGTTAGAATCTGTTACTCTATCCCGCCTGGCCTCAGGACACGTAAAGGGGTCCTTTTTTTTAATTTTGTACTTGTTTCTGGGTCACCATGACCCAGCCCAGGGAAGAAGATAAGGAGGCCGCGCAGCACCAAGCCGAGGCATTAACCTACGCGCAAACACCTTCGGCACCCACCTGGGTACGGCTGGTCAGCAGAGGGCGCCGGAAAGCCTGCCTTTGACCCCGCCCCGAGGCCAGCGCGCCGCGCCCCCGTGACGTATTTCCGCGTCATCTGCCGCTGAGGTCAGCTCCCATTGGCTGTCGGGGAAGCGCGGAGGCGGAGTCAGGCGGGCGTGAGGGAAGCGCTGCAGCCCAGCGGAGGCGGGGCTTGTCCGTTTCCCCGCCCCTCCTCCGCCCTCCGGTCTTCACTGGGACGTCTGTGCGCGGCGTCGGGGTGCGCGGTGGCGGCCGTGGCTTGTACTTTCTCCGTGGTCGGGGCTGTAGCTGAGCTGTGGGGAGTGCGCAGCGGGGCCGCCGGAGCCGAGGAACGCGCGCGCGGAGACAGAAGAGTCCCGGGCCGCCGAACGCACGCAGCGGGTTCTCCGCGTGGGTTGGGCGGAGGGTCCCGGGAGCGCGGCACAGACAGCCGCCCGGACTAAGGGCAGAGCCGAGGGAGGAAGCGAGAAGCGGCCGCGCGCTCCCTGCTGAGTTGCAGGCTGTTTCCCCGCTGCAAGATGCCCAAGAAGAAGCCGACGCCCATCCAGCTGAACCCGGCCCCCGATGGCTCGGCGGTTAACGGGACCAGCTCGGCCGAGTGAGTACCGGGAGTGGCCGGGAGGCCGCCACTGCCAGGCTCGGCTCCGTCACGTACGGCCCTGCTGGCGGGGGTCGAGGAACTCTGGCTGTCGGGCTATCGGTGACTAAGCACTGATTGCGCGCCTGACTCACACCGGCCGTGCACCCTGCGAGTCCCGATCCCCTCTATCTCCCAACCCGGTGTGTCGCCCCTGGCCACCGATGTCAGTCTTCGCCTAAGAAAACTAAACATAGTCTCCCCTGCTATTGCCTAAAGGGCAGTCTCTTGGATTCTGGCCTGTAATGGGAAGCAGAGCAAATTTAGGTCGCTTCTGCGTCTTTGAGACCTCCTCGGGGTCTGAGTGTGGACTTGGGATGGGTGAGCCCCATTACTTTTGGTGCCTGACACCTGTGGGGCCTTGTGGCCGGTTGATCGCCTGGCCAGCGGGGGCGTGTGTGCAGACTTCCCCATGGCTTTCCTCTGGCTCACTTTGGGGACTCCCTATCCGTGGCCTTTCTGGGGAACTGCCTTGCTCGAGAGAAGAGTCTTTTCCTTGTCTGTCCGGTCATGCAACAGTTCGTCCCCTCACCAGGTAGTCTCCTGGCTTTGCTTTTTTGACCGCGAGCCGGAAATTGGCCCCAGACATAAGAACCTTGACCATGGAAATAAAACCAAAGGTGCTCAGTATCTGCAGCAGCCAGTATTGTTTACAGACAGCAGTTTATTTCATAAGGTGGGTTTCTGAGCCCATCTGTTGGCTTCCTCCTACTAGGTGGAGAAATAGCTAGAACAGATTAAATTCTTTATCATTACCTGACAACAGGAGACTTGAGGTATCTGACAAAATGAAAGTAGCTTCGGACATTCTGCCCTTTGGAGAGTATGGTAACTCCCTTCTTTCTCTAGATTTTAACCACTTGGGACCTGTTGTTATTGTATTTTTCATTGATAACGGCCGTGATGGCAGGGCTGGTAGTGGACTTGTGTGAGCTTAGCCAGGTTATTAAGACCTGCTCCAGACATCTCTTCTTTAGGTCCATCTCGGACCCATGGGAGTTGTCCTTGATATTGAGTTGGGGCAGCATTACTAGCGCTTGTTCAGTTTGTGTGTATAGCATTTTGCCCCTAGTAAAACAGACAGCAAGCCTCCTCTCCCCCCCCCCCCCCCCTTTCCAGGAAGGTATTCTTCGGTAACTATTTTCAGGACAGACATTTATGTGAGAGGTTGGAGTGGGATGGGCAGGGTGTGTATATGTAACCCAAGCTGGTACAGAACTTGAAATTCTCCTGACTTACCTTCCTGAGAGCTGGAGTTATGGGCGGGCAGTTGCTATGATGTTGGATTAGCACAAGCTTTTTATTTTTAATTATTGTACTTTTAATTGTGGGTGTGTATTGTGTCTGCATGAGGGCCTGCGCACGAGTGCCGTTGCCAGAAGCATCAGATTCCCTGGACTAGTTAGAGGCAGTTGTGAGCCATGGGTGCTGCAAACTGAGCTCAGGTCCCCTGTCCCCTACAAAAACAGTAATGGCTCTTAACTCCAAACTGCTGAGCCATCTGTCCAGCCCTTGGGATAAGGTTTGTTCACTGTGGAGTCTTGTCAAAGGTTAGGGCCTTATCTTCCTTCAAATCTTTTGAGTTTGGAAGTGGAAATACCTGTTGTCATTCTCTTGTACATTCTGATATTGTAGCTGTACTCTTGTAAAGGGAAGGGAGGCTCATAAAAAGAACTGAGTAGGGTACCAGAGGAGGGACCCTGTAAAAGTGCATGCCGGGCAAACCTGATGACCTGAGTTCGTCCCCAGATCCTGCAGTAGATGTAGAGAATCAGCTCCTGAAAGTTATCCCTTGACCTCAACACAAATAACTGTGGAATGTGCATGCTCACACTTATACGTAATAATAAAATAATTTCTTAATTAAGTTTTTTGTTTGTTTGAGATAGGGTCTCGCTATGGAGTTTTGACTGTGCTGGAACTCACTGTATAGACCAGGCTGACCTCTAACTTGAAAAGGTCCATCTGCCTCTGTATCCCAAGTGCTAGATTACAGGCATATACCGCCATTCCCAGCTGTTTTTTTTTTCCCCCCATCCCATCTATGTTTTTGTTTTGTTTTAGAAACAGAATCAGGAATCTAAGAAGAAACTACCTCTTGAGTTGATGGCAGAAAAATTTGGATGGGATTGTGAGGTTTTTAACAGTAGTTAGCTTTAGAGGTTGTGTGCTGGATCAGGCTGGACTTGAAGCTGGTTCTGTTACTTGCAGTTTTGTGAGTGTGAGCCTGAAAAAGTCTCTTATAATCTCTGAGCCTAGGCTTACTTGTTTATTTTTTTCATAGCAGGTGGTCCGAATGATAGAGCCAACTTAGAGCGCTTCATTGTGGTTGAATGAGCCTTCCCAGACTGCCCACCTCTGGCGCCTTGTATTGGTGCTGAGAAGGCTGCTTGACAGGCCATGTCCGTTGGTGGCGGTGGATGGGCGTGTTAAGGTGCCTCTGGACAAACAACCCTTAGCTTGGTTTTCTGTGCAATCTGTGTCTACCTCCATGACTCATTGCTGGGTGACAGTAGGACACATTTCTGTGTAGGCTGCTGCAGACAAACAGGGACTGTTCCCCTTGTTTCCTAGCACTGATGGTGAGGGTGCACAGTGAGCTGTACACAACCTCACCTCTCACCCAGGGGTGTGTTCACATCTCACCCAGGGCTGTGTTTCTCAAGCAGAGCCTCCTATCTTGAACTGTCAGCAGAAAAAACCCTGGTGCTTCTGATCTTTGTGCTTACACCATGGCCTATTTCAAACATGAGACAATGTGAAGTAAAAAAGAGGAAGAAGAAAATACCCACTGATGGGTGAAGAATTCTTGGTGTCAAACTGTCAAGGTTGCTTTTCCTCAGGCACCCTGAGCTTGCTGTTGATATAACACTTACTCATCCTAGGAAGAAGCTAGTAATATGGGCCCTGTAGTAATATGGGTCCCTAGGGAAAACTATAGAAATAATCTTTTTTACTTAAAATATGGGAGCATATTGCTAGACTCCTAAGTATTATAATGAAATAAATTAGAAGTAAGATTGCGTCACTGTGCCCTCCCCATTCCATTGCAGTTAGAATAAAGTCCCAACTCCTCCTGCTGGGCTGAGGAACTCTGAGTTGCCTGCCTGCGCCCCTATCCCTGCCTGCGCCCCCACCACTCCCTTCTCTAACCACATTTCCTGTGGCTTCTTTCTCTTGCCCTCTTTCGCTTCCTCCAGAGATGGGCCGTACTCCCTCCTGGCCTTTGTACATACTGTTTTCTTTGTAGTTAATCCATTTTTTCTTTCTTGCTAGAAAAGAAGCAATTCTCACCTTTGGTTAAAAATCCTGTCCTTATAGACGACCAAAAGTATGTCCCTTCTTCATATCTCTTCATGTTTTAATGAGACTTACCTACCATTGTGATATTGTGATTTTTGGTTTTTGTTTGCTTTTTTTTTTTTTTTTTAAGTACTGGGGACTGAACTCAGAGTCCGACACATACATTAAGATACAGTTCCACCCGTACACAATGGCACAGACCTGTAATCCCAGCACTCTGGGAGGCAGAGGCAGGCAGATCTCTTTGAGTTTGAGGCCAGCCTGGTCTACAAAATGAGTCCAGAAAAGCCAAGGCCACACAGAAATCCTGTCTCAAAAAACCAAAAATGACAACAAAACAATATAGAGTTCCAACATATATATATATACACACACATATATAATATATATAATATTTATTAGTATTTTTTTAACACGGGAATTTAAAAATCCTTTACATGGAGCTGGAGGGATGGCTCAGTGGTTAAGAGCACTAACTGCTCTTCCAAGTTTGATTGCCAGCACCTACATGGCAGTTTACAACTGTCTGTAACTTCAGTTTCAGGGGACCTGGACACCTGCATACAGACATCCATGCTGGCAAAACATCAATGCACCCAAAAATAAAAATAAATAAATTATAAAAGTCCTTTACATCGTAAATGGTAAGCACTGAGTTTCCCTTCTTTTGACTAAACACTCTGTAAACAAAAACTAGAATTGTATCTGGGACAGTATAGGTACACAGTTGTTGAACGAACCAATGGGCCAATAAGATTTCTAATATGAGGCAGAGGCAGGCAGATCTCTTGAATTTGAGGCTAGCCTGGTCTACAGAGCCAGTCCAGGACAGTCAGGGTGACACAGAGAAACCCTGCCTCATTTTTTTGGAGCCAGAGTCTCACTGTGCAGTCTTGGCTGTTTTGGAACTCATGAAATAGACCAGGCTGGCCTTAAACTCACAGAGATTTGCTTGCTTCTCTCTTCCCAGTGTTGGGATTAAAAGTGTGTGCCACCACACCCAGCCTTTATTTTCTTTATATAGTTTATTCTACATTTTTATTTATTACTGCTTTTCACATATAAAATGGGAATTTATTTGAGGAATACTTCATAGGCCACTTTATACAGTAAAACAGACAATTGTATGTTTTTACAATGAGTTCAGTGATACAGAAGTTTTGAATAGACAAAACCATATTTGTTAAAAAACAGGTCAGAAGGTATGGGGCATATATCCATGTCACAGTGGTTGGTAACTGCTCCCAGCTTTACAATTGCAGGCACCTGAAGTACTGTTACAGGTGGCCCTGGTCTGGAGGCAGCCATTCAAAATGTGCTGGGTTTCTACGTTTCAGGCAGTTACTGAAGAGGCTGAGATTTTAAGAAACCTCTTTCCACAAGGCAGCTGTGGCTGTTGAGTGTGGAGGAGTCAGCTTTGCTAATATACAGAAAACAAGTGAGAACTATTTCACTGTTTACAAAATGTGGACATGGTTGTAAATAACATAAAGATGTGTATCAAGCAAGTTTTTGAAGAAAATCATTGCTGGTGTTTTAAAATAGCAAAAGAAAAAAATGAAAACAAAAACAAAACAAGTGTAAAAGAAAATTGCCCTTAAAACTTTATAGCGGAGCACAAATAGCTGCACATATGTTGTCTGTGACTTGGCGCTTTCTCCTTCCATATAGGTTTAAAGCCCTGTGTCGGGAACGGCTTTCCTTAGAAACGGTCACATTTTTTTTTCTTTCTTTCTTTTTTTTTTTTTTTTTTTTTTTTTTGGTTTTTGGAGACAGGCTTTCTCTGTGTAGCCTTGGCTGTCCTGGACTCACTTTCTAGACCAGGCTGGCTTGGAACTCAGAGATCCATTTGTGTCTGCCTCTCTGAGTGCTGGGATTACAGGCATGCGTCACTGTGCCCGGCTTTTAGACTCACATTTCTTTTCTGCATTTTGAAACTTGTCTGTGATTTTTTTTATACATTTTTTTATCTATAACTTTTGTGTGTGCCACACACACCAGTGAGGGTCAGAGGGCAGCTTCCAGGGTCTATTCTACTCCATGGGTCCCAGGCTTTAAACTTAGGTTGCTGTGTTTGGTGCTAGTGCCCTTACCTGAGGAGCCATCTTTCTGGCTTTCTTCGTTTTCTTCAAAACAGTGCTTTTAATCTTTTGAGAAGCCGTGTGTTCTGAGTAGAAATGGAGGTGCTGAGGTCAGCTATTTCCCAGGACTTAACTTCTGTTTGATGACAGGCAAGTCCCTTGTATTTTTATTGTAAGTTTCCTTATCTGTGAAGTGGGATGTTAATGGTTCACCCTGACCAACCTATCTTGACCTAGTCAGGTCGTCTGTTTTTTTCTGCTGGGCTTCAGAGTCCTCTGCACTATAGGTTAGGCACATCTCCATCTTAGAGTGACTGATGCTTGAACTTTTCCCTTCATTCTCTACCCTTTTATTTTGTCTGTTTTTTGTTGTTTGTTTGTACTGCTGACCGCTAATATTGCATAGACCATGTCTAGCTGTCATCTGCCCTTACTGAAGTGCAGACTTTTTCATGGCTGGGCCTTTGCTTTGTCTTTATGCAGCTTGTAGAACAGCATCTGGCACATAGTAGGTACTCAGTAGTCATCTGCTGATGAAGTGATTGTACAGGTTCTATCTTAATTATTTAATTTTAATTATTTATTTAGGTTGTTTGAGACAGGGTTTTTCTCTGTGGCACTGGCTGTCCTAGACTCGTTTTGTAGACCAGGCTGGCCTCAAACTCACAGAGATCCACCTGCCTTTGCCTCCCGAGTGCTGGGATTAAAGGTGTGCACCACCACTGCCCGGCTTCTACCTTAAATTTTAAGCTAGGCACGGTGGCACATGGTTTTAATCCCAGTGCTTTGGGCTCAGAGACAGGCAGCTCTCTATGAGTCTGAGGCCAGCTTGGTCTGAATAGCAAGCTGCAGGCCCGCCAGGGAGACATAGTTCCTGCCTCAAAAATAAGGGGTTAGAGGCAGCTCAGTGGTGAAGAGCACATGACTGCTTTTCCAGAAGACTAGTGCGGCGGCTCACAACTTCTATAACTTGAGTCCCAAGAGATCCAGCATTTCCTGGCCTCATGGGCACTACTATATGGAGGTGATGCACAGATGTACGTTCAGGCAAAACATACACATACAGTTAATAAATAAAATGTTCAAAAATATCAAAGACAAATACCCAAACAACAAAAAAAATGAATTGTTTCATTACTTCTGTATTCTATGGTCTTAGCAGTCCTGGAAGATTCTTTTTGGTTTTTCAAAACAGGGTTTCTCTGTGTAGCCCTGACTGTCCTAGAAATCACTCTGTAGACCAGGCTGTCCTTGAACTCGGAGATATGTGCCTGTCTCTGCCTCCCAAGTGCTGGGATGAAAGGCATGTGCACCACACCCGGCTGAGAAAAGTGCTTGCTGCGTAGGCTGGTCTGGAACTCTCCATCCTCCTATCTCTGCCTCCCGAGTCGTGTGGTTATAGATAGGTTACTGCCATGTCTGCTTTATGTGCCTGTGACATGATTACTTGGAGGTTTTGAATTGGTTTTGCACTGAATTTTGAACTTGGATGCTTCCTTGATTCATTAAAGCAATTCCTAACACTGGTGCTGTCCTTTAGAACAGATCAGGTGCAAAGTAAGGTCTTGTGAGGTGTGTGTCTGAGAAGAATGTCTGCTGTTTTGGCGGACACGGTGTGGTGAAGACTCAAAAATTACAGCCTGGGACGGGGAATGGCTCACGTGGTAGAGTGCGTCCCTAGCCTTCACGATGCCTTGGGTTTGATCTCCAGCACTGAATAGACTGGGCAGAGTACTTGCAAGTAAAGGCATAAGGGAAATAGGAGCTCCAGGTCATCTGCAGCTATGTAGTTTGAGGCAGCCTGGGCTACCTGATGAGACCCAGTCTCATGAGACACAACATTTTACTCTCATGTATTGATGCACCTTTGAAAGAAAGAGAGAGACTGGCCCTTGCATACTATCCATTCAGTTTGATTTTCCTGTTTCCCAAGTTTATCTAGTCATGCCCTACTCAAGTTGCTCCTTTACTGGCCTGACTTTCCCTCAGCACACTGTTCCTTAGCCTGTCTGGTCAGGCTCACTTGAGCCTTTAATATCCTGCTTCACTTTGCTGCATTGTTGATTGCTGCTTCTTTCTTTCTTAGTTTGTGGTGCTGTGGTTCAAACCTAGGGTCTTATTCAACACTCTCCCACTATGCTGCATGCCAGAAGAGCGCACCAGATCTCACTACAGATGGTTATGAGCCACCATGTGGTTGCTGGGAATTGAACTCAGGACCTTTAGGAAGAACAGCCAGTGTTCTTAATCTCTGAGCCATCTCTCCCGCCCCCTCTTTCTGCTCTTTTTTAATGTTTTCATTTTGAGAGAGGGTCTCAGTGTTATATTGCCACAGAACAGATCTGGTATGAAGGAGATTTATTGTGGGAAAGGGGTAGGGGAGAGACAGAGACAGACAGACAGAGGGAGAGAGGGAGAAACAGCGATGGTGGGCTGGTCCTTTTTATCTGGTGTATATCTGGTGAGCACCCTGCAGTGGCAGATGAAGGCATCAGAGGTTGCTAGGCAACCTAGAAGCAGGCTATTGGAATAACACTGAGTGACCCAGGCTAGACTTGAACTCTGTAGGGCTGGCAGGCCTTACACTCATGAGCCTCCTGCCTCAGCCTCCTGGGGATACAGGTCTGTACTACCGCTTTAATTTTAGTGTCATTGTTTTTAATGAATTGTATATATTTACACATATTACATCATCATACAATTTTTAATTTACATATTTTTCTCCTTCACTTGGTAGGGAAACACCCTGTGTGGGCCTCTGGGTTGACAGTACTGATGAGGTATTTAGCAGAGTTAAGAAGACCAAACCTGGCTTGGTGCTGCATACTTGATTTCTAGCTACTCAGGAGTGTGAGAGGTAGGAGAATGGCCTGAGCTCAAGAGTGGAAGACCAGTCTGGATAATTTAGTGAGGTCCTATCTCAAAGGACAAAAACAAAATAAACACAACAACAACCACCTCTGTTTCAGAGTTTCACAAACTCTGAAAGGACTGGACACACCAATACCAAAATCTCAACACAAAGGAGATTTATTTGCCCCAGAGGGACAAAGGGCAGGGGATAGGAGACAAAGACAGGAGACAGAGGACTAGGGAGAAGGGAAAAGGAACAAGGGATATTTGCCTGGGAGGGACAAAGGACTGCCTCTGGATAGAGCGGAGACAGATGTGGCCCATAGGTAAATGGAAATTTAGGAAGGGAAAAGGGAAACCCTGTGTTATAATGAGGTGTTTAATTTTGATTGGGTGTGTTAATTAGGTGAGCGGAAAGGGGGCTTTTGAGTGCTATCAATACTTTGGTAGCTGGACCTTGGTGGTCAGCCTCAGGAGGAGGAAGTGGCCAATTAAGGAAATAGTCCTTGGTGGCTAGTTTTAGGAATTTAATCTTGTTTAAGCAAGGCAGAGGGAGTAGGGGGAGGGCAAGGCTTGCTAGAACCGTGTTTGCTCTATTCCAGACTATGAGAGCCCTTCAGATTCCGTGATACCTTTCCCAGTGTGAGTGGTTGATTCCACCAGCATCATGAAGTCTGGGTCAAGCAATGGTGAATCTTGCAGACATTTTGAGAAACTGAATCCAGAAAACTCATGGATGGGAAGCCAATGAAGTAGGCCTGAGAAGAAATTTAAGGATTCCAGTTTTTTAAAACTATCCAGCTTTTTTGTTGCCACTTACTACGGATATTTTCCCCCAACTTTCGTTTAAATTTTTTTTCAATAAATATAATTACATCATTTCTCTCTCCAGACCCTTCCATATACCCTTCCTTGCTCTATTTCAAATCCATTGCCTCCTTTTTCATTAATTGTGGTTACATATATGTATATACATACATATTCCTAGGTATAACCTATTCAGTTTGTATGTTATTCATATGTACGTTTTCAGGGCCGGCTTTTTGGTATTGGATAATCAATGTGCTCTTCCCTGGAGAAAACGATTCATCCCGCTCTTAGCATTCTCTAGTTGCCTGTAGGTCTTTGTATAGGGTTGAGGCCTCCTGGGCTTTCCCTGTGTCTGCTTTGGCATGTGCATTGGCATGTGTTTCCACCCCCTCTTCTACAGTATTCCCTGAGTTCTAGGTGTGAGAGTGCTTTGTAGATGTCTTTGGGACTGGGCTTTGTGACTGCATTTTGATTGGTTGTGGTTTTCTGTAATAGTCTTTCTTGCAAAGAGAAGATTCCTTGAGAGTTGAGGACTACACTTTTCTGTGGGTATAAGGACAAATGTTTAGATTGTTGTAGGAATTAATGCTGGTTTAATAAAGGGAGTGTAGGTCCTTTAAGATCCGTGACTTTAGTAGCCTGGGAAGTTTGCTAGGTTTCCAGTACCAGGCAGTACTTTTGTTGAGCTGTGTCCATTTATTTATTTGTTTTTGACCTCATGCTCTGTGCCCTGGTTCTGTTGTCCTAGATGCTAGGAAAGCTGTTGGGAGGCTGATTTTACCTCTTTGCTGAGTTAACTTTGTCTGAATGAATGGAGTTCTGTTTTAAAAGCACAGGTGTTCTGAGTCCTGGTAAAGGGCCAGACTTGAAATGTTGATCCTGCCTCAGATTTCTCCCCATCTTTGTCAGGGGCATCCTGCTTTGATGTCAGAGAGGAGTCAGATTAAGTAGGGGCATGGGAGCTAAACAAAGCACTGTGACCTTTTCTCTTTGAATAGTTGACCTTCTAGGCCAACTCTAGAAATCTTGATATATAAACAGTCTTTTAAGAACCTGCACCCACCAAATTCTCCACCTTTGCTTATTCTGTTATGTACTTTCATTTTTAACTATTTATTTATTTAGCAAGAACACAACTTGCCAGAGCGGGTTCTCTCCTACCAGGTAATTCCCAGGGGTTGAACAGGCTTGGCCTCAAGTGCCTTTACCTGCTGAGCCAAAACTTACTGGCCCAAGCCAGCATCTTTCAGATCTTTTGCTTTAGACAGGGTTGAAAGGCTGACCTCAAATTTGAGATCTTTTGCCTCTGATTTCCAAGAGCTGAGATTATAAGTGTGTGCCCTCATGTATGGTTTAGCTAGCCCCATGCCTGGTTTAGCCAGCTGAGATCAGCTGATGATTGTTGCCCCTTTTACACATAGACACACTCATTACACTTGCCACTTTTAGTGAAGGGTAGATGTGATAAAGTTTGGCTTTGTATGCATGTGACTTCCTTGGTCATTTAGGTAATTTCCATGTTGGGTTTTTGTGTGTGTGTGTGTGCATGTGTGTGTGTGTGTGTGGTTTTTTTTTTTTCTTTCTTTCTTTCTTTCTTTCTTTCTTTCTTTCTTTCTTTCTTTCTTTCTTTCTTTCTTTCTTTCTTTCTTTCTTTCTTTCTTTCTTTTTTTAAGAAAGGGTCTCAATATGTAGCCCTGAGTGTCCTGGAACTCACTCTGTAGACCAGGCTGGCCTCAAAAATCGAAGAGATCTGCCTACCTCTGCCTCCCTCGTGCTGTGATTAAAGACGTGTGCCATTGCCTTAGTTAGGGTGACTATTACTGTAATGAAACACCATTACCAAAAGCAACTTGTGGAGGAAAGGGTTTATTTAGCTTCCACTTCCTTAGTCTAATCACTAAAGGAAGTCAGGGCAGGAACTCAAGCAGGACAGGAACCTGGAGGCAGGAGCTGACGCAGAGGCCACTGAGGGGTTCTGCTTACTGGTTGCTCTCCGTGGCTTGCTCAGCCTGCCTTCTTACAGAACCCAGGACCACCAACCCAGGATGGCAACCACAGCGGGCTGGGTCCTCCCACATCACTGATTAAGAACGGGCCACCTGCCAGGTGCAGGGCTTTAATCCCAGCCCTCTGGAGGCAGAGGCAGGTGGACCTCTCAGTTCTTGGGTCTCTGATTTCTCGGCCAGCCTTGTCTACAAAGTGAGTTTCAGCAGAGCTGGGGCTACACAGAGAAACCCTGTCTCAAAAACAAACAAGAACAGAAAGATAAGAAAGGAAAGAAAAACACACACGCAAGGAATTGCTCCACAACTTGCCTACACCCAATGTTATGGTCGAGTTCTCTTAATTAAGCCTTCTGTCTCTCAAGTGGCTATAGTTTGTATCAAGTTGACAGAAAACTATGCAGCACAGCCATGATTTCCAGAGTTTTATTACTTAATGATACTCTGATAAATGTTTTCAAACTAGTATATTTTATTTGCCAAATCATAGGTAATAAACCCTGCTACTTCTGTTATTACAGAAATAGGTTAGACTGAGGCTTAGGACATTTTTTTTAAGGTATTTTTTTTAATAGTTTCTTGATAGTTCAGAGGCAGTATAAGGGCTCCTTTAAATAGCCAAGTGCTTTCCTTTAGTTAGTCACCTATTTATTTGTTTGTTTGTCTGTTTTGAGATAGGTTCTTTCTGTGTAGCCTTGGCGATCCTGAACTCCGTCTGTAGACCAGGCTGGCCTCGAACTCACAGAGTTCCAATTGTTTCTGCCTCCGGAGTGCTGGGATTAAAGTGGAAAGCCACCACTGTCCCGTTTATTCACCATATTTTTGAGATGGAATTATTTTCTGCTTTTCATGTTAGTTTAGTACTTACTGGGTTCTTACTGGATCTTCTGTGCTGGGAGCTGCCTGTAGGTAACTCAGACGCGTAAGAGACTCTGCCTCTAAGGTCTTCAGATGCAGTATGGAAAGGAAAGGAGGTGACTGCAGGGGGGGAAATGGCTGCAGAGTAAGAAAAGTACCCCAAAAGAAGTACAAAGACAGCCGTGTAGCAGTCCTCCGTGCGAGGAGGATCGACCCGCCATCCGGGAGATGAGGAGCTGCTGTCCCTGAGGTGATGACATTTGAACTGGGTCTTGAAGGATAGCTAGTATTTCCATGGGAATGGGGGAGGGGCGTGGCAGGAAGAGCTAGAAGAGCAGTTCACAGCAGAGGGAAGCTGGAGAAGTGTCTGGAGGGACGAGGCGGCCAGCTCTTCAACAGTCACCCCAACAGGTCACCGGAGATGAAGCTGGAGAGGTAGGTTGGGGTTGTGCTGTTTTGCCAGCTGAACATTTGGACAAGTCACATGCGACCCCCAACCTTTTCTGATTTTATTTTATATATATATATTTTGAGATAGGATCTTGCAGCCCAGATTGGCCACCAAGGGTAGATCACCTTACCTAGGCTGCCAAAGGCTGGGCTATCAGGCATGTGCCATACAATGCCTGGCTTGTGCTTTGATTGTCAAGTTTTCTAAATTATACTGTTTTTAGTATGTTTATTGTTGTATTAAGGAATTATATTTTCTTTTTTTAACCTTCACAAGTATGCCATGTGTACAGGATAGCCTATTTTTCATCAGCATTAGAAATTTGCTGCTTCTCCAAATCAGCTGGAGTATGTGGCTTCCTTTTTGCTCTCCGTCTGTCCCATGTGGGATTAATTAGTGTATTGGAGAGAGGTATCAGCTGAAGTTAATTTTTTTCCACCGTGTGTTCTAGTGTTTTACTGGACTTTATTAAATGTTATTTACTCCTTTGCTTACATTTACTTGTTTCTTGTGGTATTTTGACTTACTATATTTTATTTTTTAAATAGTTTGGATAGTCCTTTTTTTTTCCTTCTTAAGTTGATGGGGTTAAAGAAAACAGTATTTTCACAGGGTATCTTACCAGGTGTTCTTGTGTTTTGGCTTTCTCGTTCTGATCTGATTTTCTTTTGAGTAATGTTCTCATGTCCTTAGTTAATATTTGATGCTATTATAATTGAGCATTTTAATTTGTTTTTAAAAAATCAGTTGTAGTTAAAGTTGGATGAAGTGTTCATGTGTATGCTTTGTTAAGTGTATTACCTTTGATTGACTGTATATACATTTTTGGATTTATTGGTGTTGTCTGCAAGACTCAGATTTCCCATCCACAGTCGTGGTTGCTCTCAGGGCCAGCTCTTGTGTCTCAGGAATATCATGGATGAGGCTTCCAGAGGATGTCTTGTAGGGACACATCTATTCTTTTAGCTAACAAGCTCTATAGGAGAGATTGCTGGAGCGAATGAGCCCGCAACTCCTCATGCTGAAGCCTGGTACTTTAACCAAGGAGGGGAGGGGGTGCTACACTCCCAGGGCTGAGGTGGGAGATAGTGGACTTTTAACTGTCTTGTGGATATAGTGCATGATTTCAGACACTCAATGGCTTGGAACGTTGCCAAGTTTCCCCAGTGCTGATATTTGGTAACTTTATCCAAAAGTGTTTTCAAGCAATAATGTCAGTCTTTCAAAAAGTGTAAATGTAACAGTAAGAAAATGGGAGAGCCAGTCATGGTATTCCATGTCTTTAATCTCAGCACTCTGTTCTCTGTGAGTTCAAAGCCAGCCTACTCTACCTAACAAGTTCCAGGCCAGCCAAAGCCTGGGACTTTAAATAAAATAAAGAGAGAAGAAAATGGGACAGGGGACGAGCCTGTTGGATTGTTAGTTGTAGAAGTAGAGGCAGTGGTCCCATTGAAATGGACGCCATTCTGGAACTGACTTACTGACTCTTAACTATTCACAAGAAAATTTCAGTACCTCAGATACACTTAGGTGCATTCCCCTTTCAGAAAGAAGCTAGCAGAGTGACTAAATTGCCCCGGGCTCCAGACTCAGGGAGTTTAAGGGACAAGCCTGGCCAACTAGCCTATCTTTGTTGCCCTCAGAGTTTTGCATAGATTCAGGGTGATTCCATTTCCTTTTTTACTGAGTTACGGTAGATCATATGAGATACTAGGTTTGATACCAGGACTACAAAATAAAACAAAATAAAATGAAAGACCTTCACCACAGTGAGTCCGGAGTTGAAGTTCTTTGTCCTCTTTGCCTTTGTACTTCCCTCTGGTAAACAGTCCTGCAAAGAGTCTCCTTGTCAGATGAGACTTCAGAATCTTAACAGAAATTCCAGCTAACTAAATGTTTGTATAATGGCTTATTCAGATTCACACACAAGTCCTGCCCTTTTGAGCTTTATGGTTTTAGGGAGATAGGCAGGGAAGAGCCTCTTAACATCCCAATAATTACTACTGTTGGAGAAAATGTCTGTGTCTCTGACTCATTTGTGTCTACTAGTAAACGTTTGTCATTGAGGGCTGGCAGGGTGTTTGAGCGGTTCCGGGCACCTGCCTTGCTGGATGACCCTGGGACCCACACGGTGGAAGGTGAGAGCCGACCCTGTCTACACCTTGTCCAGTGGCACACGCCTACACACAGACACACGCATCAGTGTAATACACATAACAGCTTAGTCCTTGAAGCCACAGGGCTGGCTGGTGCCTCAGTTTCAGGAAGGACCAATGGGCTACCTGGGCTAGGTTTCTCACCACCTCACATTAATGTAGAGACTTTAGCACTTTTATTATTCTTTTTGTTGTTGTTTGTTTTGATTTTTGAGACAGGGTTTCTCAGTGTGGCTCTGGCTGTCCTGGACTCACTCTGTAGACCAGGCTGGACTTGAACTCAGAGATCCACTGCCTCTGCCTCCGAGTGCTGGGAGCAAAGGTGTGCGCCACCACTGCTGAGCTACTTTTATTATTCTTATACTGGAGCGTTTCCTTTACAGCAGTCTCTTGTCTTATTTAGTTTTGGTAACGAAGTTACTCCTAGGTTAACCATAAATGGGATTTGTCGCATTCCCATTTCAGAGTGTGGGAATTAGAAAACAGTCCTAAGGAATTTTCATATAAAAAAACAGTATGTCATCCTAGGCAGGGGAAGAGAAGGGGAGAGAGTTAGGAAAGTACCAGAACAAGCAACAGGTGTTCTGGTTGCATTGAGTCATGTTTCAGCTTGGTTACAGTCACAGGAGGAGTGTAAATTGCCGCTGACCATGTGAGCAGAGGGGACAGAGGGTGTGCGGAAGTCAGTGGTTCCGGAGGCACTGAGCTTTTGCATTTCCAGAGGCTTGCCCACCACTGGTGGGGGAGGGGTCCTGGAACAGCTCCTGCTTTCCTAATGGACAAGGCTATGTGTGAGACCAAAGCTTTCAGTCTACAAGGTAATAAAAATGCTGCATGCAGGAAGGAGGGTAGATGGAGTCAAGACTAAAGGGGAACTGGAGGGACAGCTGGCACACGGGGGGCCTTTTGGTCTCTGTAGTCACTGACAGTCTACAGGAACTGTAGGAGTCCATTATACCAATAGCGGATGTGAAACTCAGGGAAGCTGAGTGGTTTCATAAGCTTGTGTAACTGGTAAGTTGTGGATCTGGGTTTAGAGCCTAGGTGGGCCTAGACCAGCATCATTTCCCACCCTACTGTGTAAAGCGCAGGAGGATTTTGTACTTTTCAAAGCGAGACATTACCCACATAGAGCTACTTATATCTAAGTTAACTGAAATCCATTACAGTTTAAATACCAGTTTTTCTCAGCTGCACTAGTCACCTTTAAAAGCCTTTAAATTTAAATGGTCACTGTGGCGACTGTATTGGATAGCATACATATGGATCATTTCTGTCATTGCATAATGTTTGTGGGTGCTGGTCTAAAAGTCAGTCTTATCCTTTAGTTAATTCATGCCCCTCCGCTTAAAGGATAAAATGAGGGAAGAAAAGGAGGCAACACTTAATCCATGCCATCAGCCTGGCTACACAGTGGAGTCTCCCTTGCCCTCCATTACCCCTTAAAACACGTCATAGAGTGGAGAGATGTAAAAGGAGTGACTTTTCTATGCCTCCAGCTTCACTCAGGCTGTAGCTACATTCTTTCTTCTGAAGATTTTCTCTCAAGTTCAAAGGCCGTATCCCGTTGGCTTCCCCTAAGGAAATGAAAGATGTTTGTTGGAAAGGAATTCCACGCTTAATGTATGAAGTGGCACTTGGATCCCCCTGCTTCCTTCTCTGCCTTCCTTCCAGGCACTTTGTAATTGAACTTGCAGCTGCTAACCATCTGTCTTCCAAACGTTCAAATGACAGAGGTTTGTCTGCCTCGGATGCTAGCAGCTGCCTGCTATTTGCTGTCAACATACATGTAGGTCAGATAGTTTTAGATTATCACCAGAAAACAATGGATATTTTTTCTTTTAATTCTCCTGCCTCTGTCTACCTGGTACTGGGATTGTAGGCATGTACCACCACACCTAGCTCCAAAATTACAGTGGGCTTCTAATTTAGTTAAGGATAAAGATACTTAATGTTCCCTTTCTTAAAGTTTTATTTAATTATTATGTGTACAATGTTCTCTCTGCATGTAGACCTTCACAGAAAGGGCACCAGATCTCATTATAGATGGTTATGAGGCACCATGTGCTTCCTGGGAATTGAACTCAGGATGTTTGGAAGAGCAGCCAGTGCTCTTAATCTCTGAGCCATCTCTCCAGCCCCCTTAATGTTCTTTTAACTGGGTGCATATCTGATATTCTAGGAACTGGCTTGTAAGATAGACTAAAAAGACTTCCTCCCTTCCTCCTTCCCTCCCTCCTTTTTTGTTTTGACAGGGACTCACTATGAAGCTCTGATTAACCTGCCTCTTCCTAAGTGCTGGGACTAAAGGTGTGTGTCACCATGCCTGACCCTAAAAGGACTTCAGATGAAAACTGAAAAATGGGGCTGGGTGTGGTGGTACATGCTTTTAATCTCAGCACTTGGGAGGCAGAGGCAGGTGGATCTCCTGTTATTTTATGGCCAGCCTGGTCTAAGTATCATGTTATAGCCAGCCAAGGCTACATAGTGAGAACATGTCTCACCAAAAAAAAATTTTTTTAAAAAATGCATTGAATTCTTATCTGAATTATGTGTCAATATTTGCCATCTATGCATCTGCCTATTTAGTCTTTGAGTTGAGTAAAGGCTTCCTTTAGTTCATAGCTCTAAAGTAAACTGAAGAATCATGTATAAATATCCTCGGAGTCGAGCTATTAAAGACATTTAAATTATACTCTCCAGTGTCTAAATGGCAATCTGAAGAGTATGTGCTGGCATTTGGGGGATGGGCATGTGGGAGTGAAAAAGGAGGCATTGTATGGAGATAGTATTTTTAAGATGTCAGTGTGATTAACAGACTCAGGGTTTAGACAATTACCCTTTAGAAACTGAGAAGTTAAAGTTTATGTTTCTTCTTAAATGTTAAAGCCCAATGTAGGAATCTGTTCGGAGTGATTAGAGTGCAGACATTGGAGTAATAGAAAGTATCTGGAAAAGTGTCTTCTTGGAGTGCAAGGACAGGAAGAGACAGGACATTGATGATGGTGGAAACAGCTGGAAAGGGTCCTAGGAGCTCTGACATCTGGCCAGATGATGCAGGGAGGAAGCAGAGTATCTAGAGGACCATTGTTTTGGGAAGTTTGGTTTGTTTAATTTCTAGACACTTAAGATGGGCTGAGAATTTTGGTCAGCAGGCCCCACTACAAGATGGTGTGAGGAGGATTCCATACTTAACTCTGTGGTGCTCATGTGGTGCAGACTGTTCAGCGCAAAATCCAGCATCCTAAAAGGATTAGGGATGAACCATCTCTTCTCTGGTTCATCTGAATTCAGAGACTAACCATTTTTCAAGGGATCTAAAAGTCTTCAGCCTTCAATCTTCAGACCTTAGGGCTTTGGAATGGAGGTACTGTGTATGTAAAGTGTGTGCTTTCAGCTTCCCTGGTATAGCTGTTAGCCTGACACTTGACCATCCTGTGCCCAGGCTGCTTCTCTAGAGTGGTGGTGACAGTAATGGCTTTGTGTCTTAGGGTGTAGACCAGATGGGCCACCATACAGCATATTTTTAGGTTTCAAGTAGGTAGATTAAATTTTATTCATGGAAGGAACCTTAGAGATGTCCTTTTGTGGTCCTGTTGTTTGGCAGAAAAAGAATCTGGGTCTAGAAAGAAGGGTTAGGAGAAGTTGGCGTGCACATAGCAATTCTATTTTGAATCTGTGTTCTGAGCGGCACACTCTCTGCTGGTGCTGTACAGCAGAAAGGGTTGGCATCAGCCAACTTAAGTCTGAATTGTGATTCTGCTTTTTACTCTCTTTGTGCTCTTAATGTGCCTTCACATCCCTGAGTCTGTTTCCGCATCTGTAAAATGAGGTAAAACATGTCCCAACAGAAAGGATTCCTATACTCTTGTGGAGTAGACAGTGTTGTGTGATTAACAGGAATGATGGTAATGGGCCTTTACTCTCTTTGAGGTGAGCCGAGAGAAATTTCTCACCTTTCAGAGAGCCTCTAATGCTAGAACTCTTCAGCTGTTCTTTATCCACACAGATTCGGAATACAGACAACACCGGACATTCTTGCAATTTTTTGTGATGTGCAGGAAGCAGAAGAATTATTTTCAGTGAAACAGGAGTCTGCAAAAGGTGCCTAGGAAACAACTGCGTAGCGCGTCCTAATATAGACTCCTCCTGGCCCTGCTGGCTGGCCATCTGCCTGTCCGACACCACCAGGAAGCTTAGCTTTTTTCTTCAGTTTAAGGAGGATTTCCTGGGCTTTGCATGGATGTGTGAGCCCGGGTGGGGAGGTGTAGTGAGGAGGGGCAGTCACTGGCCCTTGTGAACTGGGAGATGATATCCCAGTGACTGAAGCCAGCCGGTGGAGATCAGTGGAAGGTTCATCTAAACATCTTTCTCTGACCCCTGCCCATACTGTCTTCACTGGGGAGTCCCTTTGAGTCCTCAGTGAGTGTTGAAACCCAAATCTATGTCAGAGTAAACTGTAGGTCACCTCTTCAGTAGGTCCATTGAAGACCTTTCTTTCACCCCTCCTACCCGTCACACTTCAGTCCATCCAGCCCACTCTGACTTGGGGAAGTCTGGGCTAATGATTCTCTGTGTGTGTGATGTGTGTCATTGTGGGCTTGCATGTCACAGTCTACATTGGAGGTCGGGGAGCAGTTTTTAGGAGTCTGTTCTGTATACTCCAGGCTAGCTGGCCCATGGACTTCTGGGAGATTTTCTTGTCTCTTGTTTCTTGTTTTCCACCTCACAGTAGGAGTGCTGAGATTACAGATACGATGAGCTACTGAATCCAACTTTCAGTGGGTTCTGAGGATTTAACTCAGGTTATTACGCTTGCATGATAAATGCTTTTACTCCTTGAGCCATCTCATTGGCTCTGGATCATCATGTTAAAACAAAAACAAACTATGTTTATTTATGTGGGGTGTGTGTGTGTGTGTGTGTGTGTGTGTGTGTGTGTGTGTGTGCCTGCTTGTGCATGTACATATGTACAGGTGTATGTGACCTACAGTGTGTGTATAGGTCAGAGGACTGTTTGCTCTTTCCCTCTTCCGTATGTACCCAGGGGTGGAAATCAGATGGTCAGGCTTGGCAGCAAGCACCTTTGCTTGCTGAGCTAGGGCAGGCTTGTCTTCTTTGCCTTCATTGCATAACATATTCCCTATTGTCTATGTCAACTTCCTTCCCCATAACAAAATTCCGAGAAAATCAGATCATTTAAAAAAAAAAAAAAAAAAGGAGACTGGGTATTCAGAAGGTGGAGTCAGAAAAATTGAGAGATTGAGGTCAGCCTGGCCTATAGAGTAAGACCTGGTCCCCTCATCCCACAAGAGAAAGGGAAAAGAGGGAGCAGGAAGGGGAGATAGAGGAGGGAGGCGAGAAGGAGGTTTATGGTATTGAGGTTCCCATCCATTGATTGCTGCCATTGATTTGGGCCTTGATTAGGCACTACATCATGATGGCAGCGCATAGCAGAGTAAAACTGCTCCCTTCGTTATAGAAAAAATAAAAGAGAAAAGGAAGAGAATGGGGCCTGACATTCTTGTGGGCACCTTCCATGATGTGGGTTAGTACCTAGCTCCATGCCTCCATCACCTTCCAATACAACTCAGGGTGAAGGCTATACCTTTTACACTTGGGCCTTTGGGGACTTTTCAGAGCCAACTGAAGCTCTTGGGATCTGATTTAGAAGTTGTGCTGATGACTAAACAAGAGTTGACATGGAATAAAGACAGGGCTAGAGACTATAGTGGTTAGAGGGCACATCTCTGATAGTCTCTAAGGTCCAACTTTAACTTTATTAGTGGTTGCTGATTTTTGTCTTATATAGCATTTGTGCTGTTAGATTCAATGTGCTCGCTCTTGTTTTCATGTCTGTTTATTCCCTTATGGAATCCTATGGCATGGGATGTGTCCTCTCTACTTGATGGACAGGGAAGCCGTTTCCTGTTGCAGGACTTGTGCATGTCACACAGGCCATTGAGAGGACCCATAGTTATGTTTCCTGCTCTTCAGCAGACAGCCCCTTCCCAGCCCAGACTGGGAAACATTTAGCAAGCATATACTGGTGGTGACATTATATTGTTTTATGTTGTGCTCTCAGCCCTGTGCCTGTCATGGAGGGAGGTTCAATGAAGGCTTGAGAGGCTGAATGGATTGGCAAGCCTTTTTAGAATGCCATGCTTTCAGCTCTCCCTAGCAACCTGTAAATGCTGTGCTCATGATGGGTATGTGACATTGGTGGCTGAATTTACAAGGCACCTGATGGCTTTTCACACTCCCCCGCATGCCTCTCTGGGGACTAGGATAGGACAGATGGCCACAGACACAGTACTCTCAGCTTTGCACCCTCTCTGCAAATCACAGTTGAGGGAAGGTGAAGTTTTTGCAGCAACACAGTTTTGGTGGTGTGATTTCATGCTGTCGGTAAGTTGCTTTAACACCAGCTAGAGCACACCTCAGCAGCACTCATTTAGGAACAGCTTAAGCTCATGGGGTGGCTGTGGTTCCCACTAAGCCTCCTACCCCTTAATAAATTAAGACTGGTCAGGTTAACTTTCTGAGCCAGGCCGTTTCTGGGTCCAAAATTAAATTAATCATCTTTTTCTCATTAACACCTTTAATTCCTTCTCCACTAGTATTGACATCTGCCTTTAAAATGTTAGAGGTGAAAACACTTATAATGGTTCAGCTTCCTTTTCATGTATGGGCTCAAAGAGACCGATGCCAGAGAGACTGAGCAGCTTACTTGGGATGGGAATTGGTGAAGACCTGAACCCGGGGCTCCTGCTTTCTCTGAGAGCAGGGCTCTTGCTTTCTGTTCTGGCCTACTGCCTGCCCTTCACTGCTGTCTTAAGAACAGGAAAGCTTTATGATAAAGAATGAAATAAAGGTAGATCTTTGTTCATGCTAAAGGCCCCAGTATTAGGATATATTTAAAAATGCCATGCAGTCAACATATCCAGATATGAATAGATTTATGTGGGGAAGGGAAAGGGAAGAGGAGTTAGAGGAGAAAGAGCTCTGCCCCTCCCACCCCAAAAGTCGGAGAGGAGGGAAGGGGAAAGAAACCAAAGCAGAGAGAGAGAGCGGGTGGGAGTGGCAGATGGGTTCTATCTGGAGCACCTGGGCCAGGTGATGACATAGAAGGCAGGTGGTGACATTGTCAGGACCCTAAAGGTCCCTGAGGGCAGGCCAGTTGAATTGCCTGAACAACAACGTAATACCCAGCCCAGAGTGAATTAACTTCCTTGTATTGTTTTTTTTGGTTTTTTTCTTTGTTTTTTTTTTTTTTTTTTTTTTTTTTTTTTTTTAAGACAGGATTTTTCTGTGTAGCCCTGGCTGTGCTGGAACTCACTGCAGGCTGGCTTTGGATTCAGAGATTTACCTGCCTCTGCCTCCTGAGTGCTAGGATTGAAGTTTTATGCCACCACTGCCCAGCTTTTGTTTAAATTTTTTTTTAAAAGATCTGCCTGCCTATCTATCTATCTATCTATCTATCTATCTATCTATCTATCTATCTATCTATCTATCCATCCATCCATCCATCCAGAATTCAGGACCTCTGGAAGAACAGCCAATGTTCTTAACCGTTTAGCCATCTCTCCAGCTCCTGTTTTTTAAATTTTTAATTATTGTTGGTATTATTATTATTGACAGGGTCTTGCTGTATTCCTGGCTGGTCTTGAATTCAGCTTTATAGCCCAGGCTGGTCTTAAGCTTATGCCAGTTTTCCTGCCTCAGCTCCTTGACTGGTTGAGCTACCATGAATGATGAGCTGCCATGCCCAGATCTAGATTTCTTGATTAAAAACAAAACAAAAAACTTCCTCTTAGCTGGGCTTGGTGGGGTGGAGGCAGGCAGATTTCTGTGAGTTTGAGGCCAGCCTGGTCTACAAAGTGAGTCCAGGATAGCCAAGGCCACACAGAGAAACCCTGTTTCAAAAACAAAAAACCAACAAAACCCAAAACAAACAAACAAACAAACAAACCAACCCTTCTTCCTAAACCAGGCAGTGTTGACAAAACCCTTTAATACCAATACTTGAGAGGCAGAGGCAGGTGGATCTCTGTGAGTTTGAGGCCAGCCAGGTCTACAGAGCTCGTTCCAGGACAGCCAAGTCTACACAGAGAAACTGTGTCTCGAAAACCCAAACCAAACCAAACCAAACCAACCAAACAAAAAAATACTCCCTCAAAAAAAAAAAAAAAAAAAAGAAAAAAGAAAAAAACAAAACAACCAAAAACCCAACAACACTCCCTCACCCTCACCACCACCACCACCCACCCACCCCCAGCCAAACTTCCTCTAACCAGATTTGGTAGGATAGTCTTGTAATCCCAACATTCAGGAAGCTGAGGCAGGTGGGTTGGCAGTTTCAGGCCAGTCTGGGCTACATTGCAAGCCCTATCTCAAAAATAAAACAATACTGCCCTCAGTAATTGTGCTGCTTGGACTAGTTTCTTACCGCTCTCACTCATCATTTTCTCATGTGGCAGTTTGCCATTTCTAAGTACTGAAAGAGTTCATGCTCCTCTCAGAATAGCCAGGTGCCTCCCAGGAAGCCGTGGAGAGGCAGGATGTGGCAAACCCGTGGGTAAATTGGACCCTTCTCTTTTGGAAGAAGAGAAAGTGAAGTGTAGAGGAAGAGCTCGGAGGACAGGCAGGTATCTGCTCTGAGAATGTGGTTCTTCTCTAACCTGGGCAGACCCAGAGTGACTCAGGTCCTGAGAGCGCAAGGTGTGCTGACTTTGGACTGACCGGCTCGTCCCACAGCTAATACTGTGCAGTGGACTGTTGTCTTTTGCTTTGTAATCTCAATTACTGGTGCGTTCTCACCTCCCTAGTGGTCTTTCTTCTGTTTTTTTTGTTTTTTTTTTTTGTTTTTTTGTTTTGTTTTTTGTTTTTTGTTTTCTTTTGTTTTTTTTGAGAGAGGGTTTCTCTTGTATAGCCCTGGCTGTCCTGGAACTCACTCTGTAGACCAGTAGATCCATCTCCCAAGTGTTAGGATTACAGGTGTGTGCCACCATGCCCAGCTAGGTCTATCTTTTAATTGCCTCTGAGCATCTACATTAGTTGTAATTTAGAATCCAAGAAGCTAGATAGGTGTACAGCTTCTGGAAAATCACCTCTCTAGTGCATTTACCTAAGTATTCGTTCAAAACACATTCCTACCCATTCTAATGCTTGTAGTAGCCCCCACGCCACAGGGCAGGATTGTTCTGCTCACTGCCAGAGAGCTCTTTTTTCAGCTGCCCAGCTCCTAGCTGAGTTGCCTTCTTGCCTTCCCCTTTCATCTTTGCCTCAGGCCTTTGTTACAAATTCCTGGCCTACTTTGTCAGGTACACTATTTTGTTAGTGTGTCCGCTACTTGTAAGCCTGCAGCTCTCAGCTGGTTCCAAGAGTAGATTCAGAATCCTCCTGCCCCTATGGTAACTTTGGGAACTAACTTATACCATTTAGGTCATACTGGACTGGTTAAGGGCATAGTCTTTTTCAAGACTGCTCTTATTTTAGACACTACCAGGCTGCTTGCACTTCTGACGAAGTAGCTACAAATCCACGGTTCTCATTACCTTCTCAGGTTCCAGAATATGCTGGAGTAATTATAGAATGCCAGGAAGTACTGATTGCTATTCTAATTACAATTTTTACATGAAATAAAGTGTAATAATCAAGATCATCCAAAAGAAGAGACACAGAGAGGCTTGGGAGAGCTGCAAAAAAACACTAGTGTCCTCTCCTTGTGCTCCTCTAAATATGTGTACACACACACACACACACACACACACACACACACACACACACCACTTACCCAAGTCTAGGTGTCTGGGGTTCTTTGCAGTGTTAGCTTAATCACTGGCCCTGTGATAAAATTCAGTCTCCAGCCTCCTACATTCTCTGCAAATTTTGCTGATAACACTTGTTTCAAAGCCCAGTTAATTAGTTGTATGCTTAGCCTCTCTGCTATGGCCAACCTTTCTCTCTATCTTTTTTAATTAAGATTTATTTATTCACTTATTATGTATACAATGTTCCGTCTGCATGTAGGCTTGCAGGCCATAAGAGGGCACCAGATCTCACTATAGATGGTTGTGAGCCACCATGTGGTTGCTAGGAATAGAACTCAGGACCTCTGGAAGAGCAGCTGGTGCTCTTAACCTCTGAGCCATCTCTCCAGCCCCTGCCTTTTTTTTTTAATCTCTTCAGTAGATGGTCTAGGGACCCACCAGGAGTCAGTTATCACTAGGGCGTACCATGAAGAACAGACACACCAATTCCTCAGGAATTGCATGGGTGTACAGGCTGCCTCCCACAGAGGACAAAGTCCAGCCAAGTCTCTCTCTCTCTCTCTCTCTCTCTCTCTCTCTCTCTCTCTCTCTCCTGTTCAGATGTTTACACAGTGTACCAGCTAACTTTAATTTGTCCCATATCATTGTCACTGTCTACAGGGTACTCTGCGTTCTCCTTGTCTCTAAGTTTCCTGCCCTTTAAACTCCATCCTCCTTCCTGTTAGACCCCTGGCTCTCAATACAAAACTCATTTTACTTTCTTACTTTAGAATTTGTTCTTGTACCAGCACTCTGTAGGCTGAGGCAGAGGGATTCCGCTGAGTTTGAGGTCAGCATGGGTTATAGAAACTGTATCTCAAACAAAACAACCACAAACACGCACAAAATCCCACCAAAACCAAACCAGTTTGTTATTGAATAATAAAATGTATATTATAACCTCATATGTATAAAATATACTAGAGCTAGATTTGGTAGTACACATCTCTAATTCCAGTACTTCGTGGGTGGATGCCA
Source organism: Psammomys obesus (assembly GCF_907164565.1). Lineage (NCBI taxonomy): Eukaryota > Metazoa > Chordata > Mammalia > Rodentia > Muridae > Psammomys > Psammomys obesus. Next base: position 1,824,344 of record NW_026585691.1, on the reverse strand, counting down.
GAAGATCAGAGAGTCCAAGGTCCTTTCAGTGCTGATAAGCTGCCTAAAACATAATGAATATTCTTAAAACTCACTGAATTTACTGCAAGAAAGGTGGCAAGCACCAGCCCCACAAAGGGACAGAGTACGAGAAGGGCAGGGGTTCTCTGTGTGTCCAGGGAAAGCAGCTTTGTGACAGGAAGCAGAGCGGCTGTGGTGGGAGACTAAGCCTACTTTACGGATAAAGGCTAAAACTGCAGAGGAGGGTGAGCCCCGGGTTGAGTGTCATGAGCCCAGTTGCCGCCCTAATAGAGTGCTGCCTGCTAAGATGCAGGCTGCTTGGACTGGGAGTTCAAAGGGCCCATGATCCAGTTCAAAGCTGATTTAATTATATATACAAAATCATGAGGTTATATTCACTTCATTTGGTGTAGTTGGTCTTTTGAGGGGAGAAAATAAACTGTTGCTGCCAACAACAACAAAAAGAATTCAAGGTCTTTTTGCATAAAAAGAAAATTTGAGGCTACTCTAGACTGCTGGAGAGCCTATCTGAAAAAAAACAAATAGAAATGGACGTAGGAGGAGTGTCTTAGTTACAGTTTACTGATGTGATGAAAGATCATGACCAAAAGAAACTTACAGAGGAGAGAGTTTATTTTGCTTATACTTCTAGGTAATAGTTATTCACTGAGGAAAGTCAGGACAGGAAATCAAGCAGGGCGGGAATCTGGAGGCAAGAGCTGATGCAGAGGTCATGGAAGGGTACTGCTTACTGGATTGCTCCTCATGGCTTGCTCAGTCTGCTTTCTTTCTTTGTTCCTTTTTAACTTTTTGATTCAGTGTGAATTTCACATTATACATGCCAGTTTACTCATCTCCTCATTCCTCCATATCTGCCTTCTGCCCTTACAACCGCTCCCCAAAAGAAAACAAACCAAAAAAGTCTAGCCATAGAAGCTGTAGTGTGTCACAGTATATGTCACACAGTATATTCTTTTGCCCAAACAGCTTTTCTTGCAAATGATTACTGCAGTGAGTTATTGGTCTGGTTCAAGGCCTCTGGCTTTTGTTACACTGTACTGGACCCTCCCTGGGACTCCTCTTGGATATTTTGTTGATGCCCTGTGTCATGGAGACCTTGCAGCTTTGGTTTCGGAGGGACAGCCCCTTCATGCATTCCAGCAGTTTATAGATGACTTTGGGCTGAGCCAGCTCAAAGCCCTGGATCTGGGTCTGGTGATAGCTGAGTTGGTTGGCCTGGTAACTTGCCCATGCTCATGCCAACTGGGCCAGCTCACCAATATTGCCCAGGCAAGGAGCGCAGCCAGCTCTCCTGAGTGCTGCAGCTGGTGAGGGGCAGGGTCAGCTAGCTCATCCACTCTCCTGCTCTTGGGGCCAGTTCTCCCGGTGCTCAAGCCCCAGGGGTGGCTCACTCACAGTCACGCCTCCGGGACCAGCTCTTATGTGCTGCATATCACCCTGCCTTCTTACAGCCCAGAGGTGTCACCTGCCACAATGGGCTTGGCCCCCCCCATGTTGATCACTAATGCTCCAGAGCAGTGGTTCTCAACCTTCCTAATGCTACAACCCTTTAATACCCTGCAACTGTAAATTTATATTCATTACTCTAAGTTAGCTACTTGATGGTAATGTAAATATCTGTGGTTTCTGATAGTCTTAGGCAACCCCGTGAAAGAAAGGCGAAAAGGCTCTTTCGACCCCAAAAGGAGTCTCAACCCAGAGCTTAAGAATACTATCCTACAGGCTACATAAAGCCAGATTTTATGGAGACCTTTTCTCAGTTGAGGTTAGCTCTTTTCAGATGACTCCAGCTTGTGTCAAGTTGACAAAAAAACTAGCCAGCATGAGGAATCTGGGAGAATATCTACTCAATATTAACAGTTCTCTGAGGGAAGCTAACACGTTACTTTTTTCTAGACTGGTTGGAAGTTTATATAATGAGCACCATTATTTATATGCTTAGGAAAAATCACCTCCAATTCCTTACCATGGTGTATTGTGTTCTTCCTAGTCTTAACTCACCCCTACTCTTGACTCTCTGAATGCAGTTTTTCTTTGGCTACTTGGAACATGCAAATTACAGATGACCAAGCTGACCTCTTTTCACTTTCTATATCCCTCAAGACTTAGAAATTACCATTTTTGACCTTTGCTTTCCTTTCTTCACCTTAGATGGAATTTGGAGTGTTGTCTCTATTGTGCCCGTAGCCCTCTATGCCCACCTCACTTTCTGCATTTTGACTCACCTTATGAGTAGAGTGTTTGCTGGCTGTGTTTGGCTGGCACGCTTTCCTGTGTTTGGCTAACACCAAAATACCCTACTTGTCTGCTTACTACCTGCCTTACTTACCTGTTATTTATCTCTTTGCTTGTCTTCCTGTCTCTTACACATCCACTGCACACAGAATATTGCCCTGGGAGGGCAGGGATCAGGTGGCCTTTCCCAGCCCCGTCTCCCAGCCTTTACACATAGGTCCTGCGTGTATGCTCCAGAAGTCCTTCTGGCCCTTTCATGGCTATAGGATAACTGGATGTTACCAGAGGTTTCCTCACTTTTCTTGTCCCATGTCTTCCTCTGCATCAGAGCAGTCTAGAAGTTTCCATTCTCACAGTTTCTTAGTCTTTGGGAATCCCTCTTCCCTTTATGTGACCTTTCTGTTTGTTTTTGCTGTGTCTTGAAGCAGTATGGAATTTGGCCTCCTTGTTTGTTTTTCCCCAAACAAGAGCAAGACCAAAATATACACAAAGCTGCTGTGTGCTAAAGGTCTAGGGTGGGGAGGATGTTCTCTGCTGCAGCAATAAAGACACATTAACATCGAGGCGTCTTTGGGCTTAAACAACATTTGGCTTTCTGCTGTGGTCTATCCTTTCCTTCCTCTCTGGCTGCTTCTCAGCTTCTCCCCAAAGAAGACTTCTATTTATTTCATTTTGTAAAATAGTTGTCTTCTTTAGTGTCCTCTCTTATGTGTTGATAGACCTCTCTGCCTGTTTCTAGGTCTAGGCCCAGGAGCAGAGCAGGAGCTTGGAACTGTAGGTGCTTGCTTCCTGCTCTTGATAGTCTGTGCAATGAATAGGATTATTAGCACAGACCTCTTTGCCCACCTTCCACTTTCAGAAGATAGAAGCAAACACTGGCAGCTGATGCCTTATCCCTCCCTCCCTCCCTCCCTCCCTCCCTCCCTCCCTCCCTTCCTTCCTTCCTTCCTTCCTTCCTTCCTTCCTTCCTTCCTCTTATTTCGAGGCAGAATTTCTCTGTCCTGGAACTCACTCCTTAGAACAGGCTGGCCTCGAACTCACAAACATTCACTTGCCTCTACCCCCCCCCCCCAGGATTAGTCTTGTGCCACACCCAGCTCTCCAGTTGTTGTTTTAAAGGTTAAACTCCTAGTCTCACATGTGCTGAGTACCCATTTCACCTGAGCTAAACTGGAGCCCAGCTAAAATGTGGCTTGCTTGTTTGTGGTTTTTGTTTTTGTTTTTCTTAACTCTTTGCCAGTTTGTTTTTTTGGGGGGAGGATGTTGAGGCAGGGTCTCTCTACATACCCCTGACTGTCTGGCACTCACTATTTAGACTAGGTTGGCCTCAAATTCACAGAGATCCGACTGCTTCTGCCTCCTGACTGCTGGGGTTAAAGGCGTGTGCCACCATACCCAGCTTGCCAGTTTTTTTTAGTTTTTTTTTTTTTTTTTATTATGTATAGTGTTCTGTTTGCACGCCAGAAGAGGGCACCAGATCTCACTATAGACGGTTGTGAGCCACCATGTGGTTGCTGGGAATTGAACTCAGGACCTTTGGAAGAACAGCCAGTGCTCTTAACCTCTGAGCCGTCTCTCCAGCCCCCAGCTTGCCAGTTTGATTCAGATAATTTTTCTGGGTCTCAGGTCGTCTTCCAGGTAGATTTGACTCTGTCAGGCTAGTTGCTGTTAACTTGGAGGCCTGACTAGTAATTTTCCATCATTAGTTGAAGAACTCCAGAATCTAAGCAATCACATTTAGACTGCTGGTCCTGATAACGAGTGGGCTGGGTTAGACTGTTTCCCAGAGGGGATTTGTCCTAAGGGTTGAGACTTGTGACTCTTTGTGTGTGTGCTTTAGGCTGGGACAAGGGTTCCCTAGTAACAAACATGCTTCTGTGTGTAAGGGAGAATACAGAGCTAGAGAAGTGAATCTTTCTCAGAGTAAACACAATTGCACATACATTTTAATTTAATTTTGGCGTGTGTGTGTGTGTGTGTGTGTGTGTGTGTCTGTTTGTGTCTGTCTTTCTAGAAGAGGGTGTTGGATCTGCTGGTGCTGGGGTTACAGGTAGTTCTGAGCTACCTGATGCTGGGAAGTGAACTTGGGTCCTTTGGAAGAACAGCGAGTGCTCTTAAATGCTGAGCCATTTGTCCAGCCCTGTTTTGTTTTGTTTTAAAAAAATTATTTATTACAATTTATTCACTTTGTATCCCAGCTGTAGCCCCCTCCCTCATTCGCTCCCAATCATCCCTCCCTCCCTCATCTCCCATGCTCCTCTCCAAGTCCACTGGTAGGGGAGGTCCTCCTCCCCTTCCATCTGACCCTAGTCTATCAGGTCTCATCGGGACTGGCTGCATTATCTTCCTCTGTGGCCTGGTAAGACTGCCCCCTCCACCCCCCAGGGGGGGAGGTGATCAAAGAGCCAGCCACAGAGTTAAAAATATGGAAGCTTCAAGAATTTGGGTGTCATCCTTGAGCAGGGGCTATGCTAATCTTCTCTGTATCGTTCCAATTATATGTGCTGCCAGAGGAGCACTGGTTTTGTTTTTTGAGACAGTGTTTCTCTTAGGCCAGGCTCTCTTGACCTGTCTATGAAGCCAAGGAAAACCTTTAACACTTGCTGCTCCTGTCTCGAAGAATTTGGCCCGTTTTATTTGATATGGTAAACCCAGGCCTTCGAGCATGCTGAGCAAGCACTCTCCCAGCCTGGCCACATTCCATTAGAGACACTTTGTACCTCAGGGGTTTGTCTCTTCAGGCTACTTCTGCGCTCTGGTGTGGATCTTCCCCTTGGGAGTCTGACTGCCTGCTGGTGGAGTCTGCAGTCTAGGATGCGGTCACATTGCATTTTACCTGCTCCCTCACTGGAGAGCTGTGTAGACCAGGAGTGGTGGTGCAGTGCATGAATTCTAGACAAAATTTGGTCCACCCCCCCCCCCCCCCGGGGGTCTGGACAAATGGCCCAGCAGTTAACAGCACTGGCTGCTTGGTTCCCAGCATCCCACATGGCTGTTCACACCCTTTCTAACTGTAGTTCAAGGAGATCCAGTGCCCTCTTCTGGCCTCTGTGAGCACTTCATGCTTGTGGTGCACAGCAGATATGCAGGCAATAAATTAACATTCACAAATAAATAAAAATTTAAAAACTCAAACCTCAAACCCCCAGAAGTTTGCAGAGGGAGTTTGTTTTTTGCCTTTTTTTTTTTTTTTTTTTTTTTTTTTTTGAGACAAGGGCTCCTTCAAACTTGCTATGTAGCCAGGGCTAGTCTTGAATCATCCTGCCTCCGGCATATGAACTACCAACCCTACCTGGATTGTTTGGGGAGTTTCTAAGAATTCTTTGTTTGTTTGTTTTTGTTTTTTGAAACAGGATTTCTCTGTGTTTCCTTGGCTGTCCTGGACTCATTTTGTAGACCCGGCTGGCCTTGAACTCAGATCCGACTGCCTGTGCCTCCCTGAGTGCTGGGATCACAGGTGTGCGCCACTGCACCCAGCTGCTAAGGATTCCTTACTCAGATTCTCAAGAACAGGAAATGACTATTTCTAAGGTGATAGTACGGCAGCTTGTTATTTAGAAACAGCCAGCTCCACCTTTCCACAGAGCCAGGCTCATATGCTTCTGTGAGGAAGACGAAGTTTTCATCTGGGTTGCCCTTAGTCATGTCTTCCTGTTTAGCACTCTGGGGCTTCCTAGAGTACCTGCTTTGATCCTTTATAGCCTCCACCAGCAAGCCTTGTCTCAGCAGTGTTCATCCTCTTCCCTCAGAGTGTCAGCCTGGGAGTTCCTCATCACTTTTTACAGAGTCCTAATCCCTTTACCTCGGGGAACAAAATCACTAATGGGAAGTGCCTGGTCTCAGGGATGAGCCAGGGCGTTTTGTCTGGAAGACTGGAGCCTCTTCATCGTGCTTTAGAGGAAAAGTCAAAGCTTGGTGTTCCAGACCCTACCATGGAAGGGTTCCATAAGTGTTACTGGTGTCAAATGAATTAATAGGTATGCCTTGTCCTAGTATCTGAGAGGCTCATCCCTGCATCTAAATTTCACTTTTTACCAGATTATCAGATCTCTTTGCCCTTCCATCTTTTTATTTGTTTCCCCTCCCCCAAAACTTTCAATTCCTTCCTGTACTACTATAGAAGAGTCATCCTTTAGGAATTATTTCATTGGTGCTAGTTTTTTCTACCATGGTTAGAAGGAACTCTGGGCTGTTACTGTCTTCAAGAAGCAGCATGACACCACCCTCTGATTCAGGGTGTTGTTCGGTATTTTGGATCAGCCTGTGTCTGGGAGTGGGTGGTTCCATCACTCTAGGAGTGTATGCCTGTGTCTGTCTTAGTGTGACTGAAAAAACATGTTGTGGGAAGGTAATTTGTTTGACTGCAGAATCCTGCTGGATTCCCAAGGGTAAATTTTTGTCATTTTTGCTTAGGAGGATAGGAATCTGACTCTTTACTTCTTTTTAATTAAATCTGTTTTGTTTTTGTTTTGGCTTCTGTACAAGTTTGTTTATTGGTTGGAAGCTACCTGATTTCAAAGGGAGATAAACATTTGTTCTAACTGTGATTTTTTTCTTTCTCTTTTGGATTTTTTTTTCTTTCTTTCTTTTCTGTGACAAGGTTTCTCTGTGTATCTCTGGCTGTCCTGAACTCACTTTGTAGACTAGGCTGGCCTTGAACTCATAGATATCCGACTACCTCTGCCTCCCTGACTGCTGGTTTTACAGGCATGTGCTACCATGGCTTGCTTCTTTTAGATTTTCAAGACAGAGTTTCTCTGTGTAGCTCTGGCTGTCCTTGAATCACTCTAGTCCAGGCTGACCTTGAGCGCAGAGATTTATCTGCGTCTGCCTTCCGAGTGTCAGGGCTAAAGACATGCACCACCTCTGCTCAGTGGATATTTTTCTGTTAAGCACTGTTTTCCCAACACTTCCTCTTTGATTATATATATTTTCACAACTTTTGTTTTTCTTCTTTTAAACAAGGTCTCACTTTGTAGCTCTGGCTGGCCTACAGTGTAGACCAGCTGACCTTAAATTCGCAGAGCTTCTGTAGGCTGAGTGCTAGGATAAAAGCATGTGCCACCTTACCCAGGCGATTAATTCTATTTATGATCATTTTCTGTAGAATAAGTGCCCTTTCGATTCTCCCCTGCTCTCCCTCCCCCCAACACACAGGTTTTAACTCTGGAGCCCAGGCTGGCCTGAATGTCTTGGCAACCATTGACCTTTACCTTCTAGGATTATAGTGTGGAATACTATACCTGGCTTCCCATTCTTTTTGTTACCTAAATTCTGTTTATCTTCTTAGTTTAATTCCTTAGTTCAACTCAAATCTCTTATCTCTACAAAACTAGTAGATTTGGTTACCTAAAACCTCAGGCTTCTGTGAGCATTAGGGAAGCCTTTGGGCAACATGCATGCTTGTGTTGCAGGGGCACACATTCAGGCAAAGCATTTATACACACAAAAATAAAATAAATGAATAAGAACAAACCTGTGGGAGCCCCCTGGAGCTGGAATTACAAATGGGTGAGACACACTCTGGTCCTCTGTAAGAAAGAGAGGACTCTTAACTGAGGAGCCACCCACTCCAGTGTCCCTGAAAAAGCCTTTGAAGCACGGTTTCCCCTAATGCTCATGTCACTCAATGCACTCATAAAAAGCATACTATCTAAATAAGTTGTACATTTCCCCTAGATTATTTATTTGTTGTGGAAACATAAATATAGGAATTTTAATTTTATACTTCACCATAACTGATTTCAGTAATTCTGTTTCCTCTTAGTGCTTATTGAGATTGATTCATTTCCCTAATAGACTGTCATGCCCAGCTTCTTTTCTGCCTTACTACTCTTTGCCCTACTAACCTGCAGTCACCCATGACTGGAGACTGATAGAGCTATTTCTCTTCATCTTTTTGTTTCTTACTCCCACTGGAGCTCTTCAGCCTCTCAACTTGAGACCCTCAGCCTTATTCTGCACATCCATTGCTTGCTGTTCTATTGATATGACACACTTGGAGCTCAGAGATAGGCAAAAAGCTCTCCCTTCCCAATTTTCTTCCTCCTGTATCATTTTTTTGGGGTGTGGAAACTGAGAACCAGAAAAGTGGATGGAGAGTGGTGGAGGGTGTGTAAGGGGCGTCGCCCTCTCTTCTCCTTCCCTGCTTCCTGCAGTAGCTTCATTTCTGCTGCCAAATACCGTGGGCTAGGGGAGACTTGATAGCTCCCTGGTTCTCTAGTGAGACGTCCCATAGGTGGGGGTTCTTATCCCCTTGCAGCACAATGACTGGTTGTTTATTAGTGCACTCTTGGCAAAGACAGAGCCTGCCACCAAGCCACCAAGCCTCGTCACTGTGGCTGTGCTGATGTGCACTTATGGTTTGTGTCTGGAAGCTTTAGAACCCCAGTTCTTTTATCTAGACAACTTATATATCAACCTTAGGCAGCTTCTAACTTCAGTAGCTATAAGAGGGAAGTGTGAGATCTTGAGAGTTGTGTGTGTCATGCTTGTGTGTAATTCCTGCACTTGGGAGGTGTAGGCAGGAAGATCAGAAGTTCTAGGCCAGTCTTGACATAATGAGTTCAGGGCTGACCTGAGCTACCTGAGACTGTCTCAAAAAAAAAAAAAAAAAAAAAAAAAAAAAAAAAATATATATATATATATATATATATACACACACACACACACACACACACACACACACACACACACACACACACTTAAATGAGCTGGCCATAATGGCACACATCTTTAATCCAAGGACTTAGGAGGCAGGAGCAGGCAGATCTCTGTGAGTTGGAGGCCAGCCTGGTCTATATAATGAGTTCCAGGACAGCTACAGGCACAAGTAAGACCCTGTCTTGGGAGGGTGGGCATCTTGTCCTCTCTGGCCCTCAGTTTCCTGTTCTATAAAATGAGGATTGAAGAAGAAAACAGGAAACAACCTTGGAACCTGCCACAGAGGGCCTCTGAAAGCCTCTGCAGTATAGACTATCAAAGCAGATGCTGAGCCTGATAGACAACTGATGGGCAGAGTGAATGGAATTATATGTAAGAAGTGGGAAATACTAAGAGCTGGAGGGGATGGGAACTCCACAAGGAGAGCCACAGAACAAGATAATTTGAACACAGGGAACTTCCCAGAGACTCATACTACAACCAAGGACTATTCGTGGAGATAACCCAGAACCCCTTGCACAGATGTAGCCCATGGCAGTTCAGTGTCCAAGTGGGTTACATAGTAATGGAAAGAGGGACTGCCTCTGACATAATCTGATTGGCCTGCTCTTTGATCACCTCCCCCTGAGGGGGGAGCAGCCTTACCAGGCCATGGTAGAGGACAATGCAGCCACTTTTGATGAGAACTGATAGACTAAGATCAGAAAGGAGAGGAGAACCTCCCCTATCAGTGGACTTGGGGGGTGACATGCATGCAGAAAGGGGAGGGAGGGTGTGATCGGGAGGGCAGGAGGGAGGGGCTTATGGGGGGATACAAAATGAATAAAGTGTAATTAATAAAATAAAATAAAAAAATAAATAAAATAAAAAAGTAAAAATAAAAAAAATGAGGATTGACTGTATTTGGTGTTCTTTAAGGTCTCTCCTTACTGCTTAACTGAAACTGTTAAGCTACAATTGAAAAACCCCAGTATGGCAAGGTAATTATAATTAGGCTCTGCAGGTCAGGGAGGAAGAGGGAAGAGCTGTTTTTAACTGGAGGATCAGTCAGCCTTTCATTGTGCTTTTCTGATGTCTCCAGGATTCAAGTGACAACCCTTGTTTTTCTATGCATTGCCATCTCAAACCCATAATCTTCTTGTAGCTCTGTGAACCTGTGTTTACAGTTAGACAGCCGAGGTGCAGAATTCACATTTCACTGCACTGCTTTTCACAAGAGGGGGTTTGAGTGGATCACAGCTGGTCTCTGGAGAGAGGGAGGAGAGAGAGAGAGAGAGAGGGAGACTTGGCTTGGCTATCAGAGCTCTAGTTTTGTTTTAAAATCTCTAGGGTCATTTTTGTTGATTTTAGTTAAAAAGGGTCCTCTGAGCTTTGTGGGTTTGTGATGTGGATCAGGTGTGACACCCTCTCTCCTAATTTACCTTTACCTGAAGCATTTCATCTTGGAAGGAAAAACAACTTCCCTGTGCAGGAGGAAGTGAATAATTGCCCTTATTGATTGGTTTCTTTTCAGTGAGTGGAAGCCGAGTTGCTGCCAGAATCTTCACTTACCTCAGATCCACTGGTTTGTCTTTCGTTCTCTGAAAAGAATATTGAAAGCGCTTTAAGAATTCTTAAGGGAAGTCGGGAAAGAGACCCTGCTGTTGCTGCCCTGGTGCCCCTCCTGCTTCCACTCTTTTAGAAGCAGGTTAGAATGTCAGGACTTCTCCTGAGCTTGCTGCTTGTCTCTGCCTTGCTGAGGTATGACCGTCACAGCAGACAGCCCATCCTGAGGGTCTAGTGGGACTAGGACTTTGAAAAGCACAAATCAGCAATCATTTCTTTAGCAAGGAAGGGATTAGACCCTGGGCATGGAGGTAAGAAAGGAGAGAAGGAAGGAACCCATGGACTTGGTTTCTCCTGGAAGATGCTAACTTGATTTGTACCTGCTCTGCTCCTTTCCTCCCATTCCCTTCCTCCCTCTCAGCTCTCTCCATAGACCAGGCTGGCCTCAGAGATCTGCCTGCTTTTGCCTTCTGAGTGCTGGGATCGAAGGTCACGCTAGCTTGGCTTCTCCTTCCTTTTAAATCCATCCTGGGAATAGAACTCAGGTCGCCAGGCTTGCATCCCAATTTCCTTTCCTCACTGAGCCATCTCTCTGGCCCTCTTCTTTCCTTTTAGACAGCGTCACTGTGGAGTGCAGGCTGGCCTGAGACTTGTGGCGATCCTTCTGCCTCTGTCTCTTGTGTGCTAGGATTAGCATTTGTCATAACAGTTAAGGTAGTTTGTTTCTGCAGAGTAGGCAACTGATGAGTCAGCACCCCCTTTCTCACCTTGGGGAGCAAGATCCTACTGGCATGAAGGATTTCTAGTTGAGAGGCAGAGGGGCTGTGCTGTGCCCCTGTGGGGCCGATAGCAGCTTGTTGTGCAGGGGGATGTACTTGTATCTGAGACAAAGGCCTTGTGTGTGGGTGCCGTCCTCAGATGCCATTGAGCCCTGGGATGGAAGTTGACTCCTCTGAACTATGCAACTTTTGGAGTAGGCATTAGGTTCAGGTCAATTCTCTGTTCCTGCTTTGAATCTTGTCTGTGCTGCTCGCAGCTGCTTGGCTCATTCACTCCGCCTGCCTGTTCTTGACTTGGCGGTACTGATCTGTTTGATCTGTTCTAGTGGCAGGGGTGTTGGTGGGTAACTGTGCAGGTGTAAAGCACTAAGTGCAGTGTGAGGAGAAAAGCACGCTCGCTCCCAGCCGCTCTTCCAGCTCTCCTTACGCATGAGGTGCGTGCGTGCGTGTGTGTTGGGGAATTTCTGTTCTGAGGTAATGTCTTAGTATGTATTCCAGTCTGGCTTAGATCTCAGGTTCCTCCTGCTTCAGCGGTTTTTTTTTTTTGTTTGTTTGTTTGTTTGTTTGTTTGTTTTTGTTTTTTGAAATAGTGTTTCTTTGTGTAACAGCTCTGGTTGTCCTAGAACTTATTTTGTAGAGCAGGCTGGCCTTAAATTTACAGAGATCTGCCTGCCTCTGCCTCCCAAGTCCTGGGATTAAAGGTGAGCACTGGCACGCTTGGTTGCCTCCGCCTCTTGAATGTTTGGGTTATAGTAAGTATCCTCTATCCTGCCAAATGTATGTGGTGATCAGACTCAGGCAGGGCCCTGTGCATGTTAGCTGATCATTACTAGCTGAGCTACATCCTTACTCTTAGCCTATTTAACTTTGACAGTAGCTTTTGGATTCTGAATTCTGTTTGTCCTCCTCAGCCGTCTAGGCAGCTGTAATGTCACCCAGGTTTGGGGGACGGTGTCTGTCTGCATTTGACGCGTGTTTCGAAGTGTGGCTACAGTGGGTGCTTTTGTGGAGAGATCTGAGAGGGAGGAGACCAGAGTGCACGTGTACCTCTGGCCCCTAGTGTGCTCCGGGCCTCACAAGCAAGGGGCAGGGCCCTGTGAAGCTTACTAAATAAACATTTTAGCAGGGTGAGAGTATTTGACCAACTGCTTCAGGCTTCTCACCAACCTTGACAAAGGCTGTTGGGTGGCTTAAGTGGACATTTCCTTTGTCATGCTGTTGCAGCTGGATGTCTAAGAGCAGAGTATGCGCGCAGTATGGTCCTGGGGAAGGCCCTCTTCCTGGTTTGAGGAAAGCTGCCTTCTCTTTGTGTGCTTGTGTGGAATTGACTGTGTGTACCGGGAGCAAGAGGGTCACTCAATCTGACTAGCATCCTACTTTATGACCTCCTTTAGTCTTATCTATCTTCTGAAAGGCCTGTTCCATATACATGCGTGTATGAGTGTGGGAGGGTGCGCACGGGCATGGCACCATCCTTTCCCCAGAGCTATTCAGTGAGGCATGCCAGTATCTTCATCCTGTGGCTTCTCCTGCCCCATGGTGGACCAGCCTGTATGTATGCTGGAGCCATGCAGTCTCTGTTCCCTGTCTTCTTGGCTTTTGGAGAGGGTGTGAAGGAAGAGTGAAGGATTGTTTCTACCTTGACTGGCATATCTGGGGGACACCAGCATTCTCATGTCCTGTTTGTGGCTTGTATCCTTTGGGGAATGAAATCAGATTAACCCACAACCCACAAGATTAATCAACAGGCTTCACCGAACATTCCCAAAGCTCTATATGAAACACTGAGATGTCTGCGGCATATGGTGACTGCTTCCTGCCATGCCCACCTGATTTCTGCAAGATGGTTGTTCCCAAGCCCATTTACACAGTTGGAGGCCTGGTAGCTCAGTTGTTTACATCAGATAGACTGATGAAATGCAGCTGCAAATCAAGTGCTTTTCTGTTTTAAAGACCAGGTAAAAGCTGATGAAATAGTAAGGCCAAGTTGCTGTCAGATTAGAGGAGCAATAAGACTGGGGGAATGAGAAGTGCTGGTCTATGGACTGGACTTGCTCTTCATGTGTCTACATTTCCACTTTATCTCATAGAGTCAGGACTTGGAAATCATGATATTTTGTATTCTGGTTCACATAAGAACTCTTTTAATCTCAGCACTTGGGAGGCAGGTGGATCTCTGTGAGTTCAAGGCCTGGTCTTACATAGCAAATTCCAGGACAGCTAGGACTGCAAAGAGAGACCCTGTGCATTTGTGTGTGTGTGTATATATGAGTACAGGTCCAAAGGCCTTGGGTCCTCAGGTGCTGGAGTTAACAGGTGGTTGTAAGCAGCCTAACGTGTGCTGGGAACAGAGTTCCTGTCCTCTACAAGAGCAGTAAGTGCTCTTAACTTTGGAGCCATCTCTTCAGCTTCTGGCAAGGCTTCTTAAACTGGGATTTTAATGTAGTTTTAAGTTGCTTGTTCTCACTTTCAGTGGATTCCTTGGTTCCTCTTGTAGACCTTTAGCGTAAGGAGAGAAATCCAGGGCCCTGATTTTTCTAATGAGGAAGCTGCATTGTGAGAAGTACAGCAGGTTGGTGGGAAAGCCTGAGGGGTGACTGGAATGGGGAGAGCCCTGTGAGTAGAACTTTTTCTGTTAACTTTTTCCTTGGATTCCCTGTGGGCTTGGCCTCCAAGGTAGAAGACTTCAGGGCAGAGTGCCTGTGGGTGCTGACATGGGTCCTCTCTTCGCAGGACCAACCTGGAGGCCTTACAGAAGAAACTGGAGGAGCTGGAGCTGGACGAGCAGCAGCGGAAGCGGCTGGAGGCCTTCCTGACGCAGAAACAGAAGGTGGGCGAGCTGAAGGATGATGACTTCGACAAGATCAGTGAGCTGGGGGCTGGCAACGGCGGAGTGGTGTTCAAGGTCTCCCACAAGCCATCAGGCCTTGTGATGGCCAGGAAGGTGAGCTCATGATTGTCCTATCAATTGGGAGTCCATGAATCGGTGAAAGAAAGTCTCTATCAATCTATCTTTGGTGCAGTTTGTGAACTTGCTGTCTGTCAGACTGGGAAATACTAAGGTCTGAGAGTGTGATAATCCCGGTTTCTAGTCTGGGGAATAACAATGGTTGATCCTCCTTCCACTTGCTGTGCTCTGGAAAGGACACCACATAGATTTGTCAAAGTGTAAAAGGGGTTGCTTTTTCACACCCAGACCTAGTGAATGGTGCTCAGAGCAAAGCTGAGTGGCATGGCTTAGTCTTGAGCTGATTCCTTTTCCTGTCTACTCTTAGTTGTCTGTCTGTAGAGAGCTGCGTTCTTTCATGTTTTTCAGCTTACCGTGTTCGTTCCCTACCCTTGTCTTTGTTGTGCTGTTCCTTCTAGCTTTCCCAACAGCATCCATCTTTGGTACTCAGCTCTTGTGTATCCCCGGTCAGCTGTTGCAGCTCCTCAGTGTCATATGTCATACTTACTGTCCATGGCTTGACCTTATTAAAAACATTAAATGTGTCTGTCACTTGTCTCCTGGTTGGAACAAGGGACATTGTTGAAATACATTAGGGAGCAGCTGAGTTGATTTTGGATAATCAATCCTATCAGATTCCTGAAGTCAAGGAGGAACCTCGTGGTTGCCTCAGTTCTGCATGCCTGTGTACACCACAGCCCAACTGAATCCTGTCCAGAAGGCCACATTCTCCTCATCTCTTAGCTCCTCAGGTCATTTTGGAGTAAGCCTTCTACTTAGCTTTGTTCTTCAGATGGGTGAGCTCCCTGATTGCCATTCTTGGAGCCCAGACTGGAGACACAGCTGACTCCTGATTACAGCACCTGTGCTAACACCTGCCTGTGCATTGGCATTCAGCCCTCAATTAATAGAGACGTGGCTTTAAAAATGGCCTGTTGGGGCGGGGAAGATGTGCTCAGTGGGTCAAAGTTTGTAAGTATGCTATACAGGTAGAAGTACTCATTCAAATCACCAGACCCTACAGAACAGCTAGATTTGTGATCCCAGCATTTCCACAGTGTGATAGGAGCTTGTGGCCCAATTCGCCTGCATATGTAGCAGGAAATCAGAGACCAGGGGCAGAAGAGATGGCTCAGTGGGTAAAAGCAGTTACTGCTCTTGCAGAGGATCTTGGTTGGTTCCAGCGGCTACACGGCTGCTTGAAACCGTTTGTAACTGCAGCTCCAGGGGTTCTTGCACGCACATGGTGCACATACACATACTCAGGTATACACACAATAAAAAGACAACGAATAAGAACAAAACAGAGACGCTGTCTCAAACAGAAGTTAAGGACAGATGTGTAAGGTTGTCCTCGGAGCTCCATGTGCACCATGGCCTGAGGGTTCTTATATTCACACACCTGCTTGCACACACACATACATAGACACTCTCGTATACACACACAGAAAGCAGAGGTAAATTAATAGTAATTATAATAACTTTTAAGTTGCTTATTTTTGCAAGTGTAGTGTTTCCTGCCTATAATAAGTGCTTGAGAGACTGAGGCAGGAGGACTGTGATTTTCCTGACTCAGCTACAAACTGAGTGTAAGGCTAGCCTGGGCAATCTAGTGAGGTCCTTTTTCAAAATAATAAAGAGAGAGCTGGAATGTAGCTTAGTGGTAGAATACTCGTATAGCATATGCAAGGTTCTGTGTCCAGTCATCAGTACTGTAAAAAACAAAGCCAAAAGCAGTTTCTCTTCAGGAACTTAAATTGTTGAAGAGAGACTTTCTTAACCCTTGTCTTAACCCTTTTCTTAAGCTTTCCCCTCACATCTCTCCCTCAGCTAATTCACCTGGAGATCAAACCTGCAATCCGGAACCAGATCATCCGGGAGCTGCAGGTGCTGCATGAGTGCAACTCCCCGTACATCGTGGGCTTCTACGGGGCCTTCTACAGCGACGGCGAGATCAGCATCTGCATGGAGCACATGGTATGCAGCTGCCTGTCGGCCTGGGAGCAGGCTCCCTCTGACCTCACTGTTCCTCACTCTGACCACAACTCTTCCCTGGCTTCCCAGTCCACACCCCGGAAGCCAGGGAACCTGAGGGCCTGACTGTGGGATCTGGTATAGTCACAGGATGACAGCCCTGCTCTCTTTTTTTAAAGAGTGCTAGATACCAGGAATTCTGACAGGCTTTTCTAGAGTATATTTCCTAGTTTCCTAGTTTTCTCCTATTTTGATAACCATAAACTTTTGATATGGCTCAGAGTGTGCTAGTTACAAGGTTCTGGGGTAATGAAGATAAAGACAGGGTTATGAAGTTTCTGTCTTCAGAAGGTTTATAACATACTTTCCAGCCTGAGTGCTGGAACCAGCTGTAGGTAATTTAGGACACGACAGAGAGAGTGGGGATTAAGAAATTACAGGTTAAAGGAAAGAGACAGAAAACTTAGGATAGTTAGGGAGGGCATTCAGTTAATACTGAAGCCCCAAGTTTATCCAACAGCTCCTTTTTAAAGACAAAGCAAAATAATTCACATCAGAACAAGGACGGGCTTGCTTTCCTAAACCATTTCTCTGTATAGCATATGTGGTCCAAGGTTACACAGACACGTTAAAGAAACTTGGCAAAACATCCTGCATATTGCTGTTTCAAGGTAAAGGACAGGGTAAAAACATGTTTTTCACAGAATACTCAATAACAAGGCAGCTTGCCAAGCAAGCAGCTCTCCAAACACACAGCTTGAGAAAGAACTGTGGCTTCTCACACCTGAGAGGTTTTTTGGGGGGGATGAAGAGAGCAGTAATCCCCCACCTCCATACACCTGTGAAAGGTTAGGATGAGAAAGTGGGTGAGTGTTTATGGGCCAATTAAGTGATCAGGAGCTAGTCTGCAGCCTTCCTTTTCTTCCCAGCAATGATGACAATAACAGTGTCAAAATGTTCATGCTTGTTGGGTGTATAGTATGTCAAGCGTCATCCTAACAAATTAGTATTTTCTTGCATTCTCATAGTCCCCTTTAAAAAGATACATTACATTTATTTCGTGTGCATGCGCACGCTCAAGTACCATGGCATACATATGGAGGCTAACTTGTGAGAGTTGGTTCTTTCCTTTCATTCTGTGGTCCTAGGAATCAACTCAGGTTGTGAAGTTTTGAGGCAAGTACCTTTCCTCACTGAGCCATCTCACTAGCCCCACAGCCAGAATTTTATCTCACCTAGGGAGGAATTAATGCACAAAGAAACTCAGGCCATTCAGTTAGTAAGCCCTGATCAGCTGCGCCCACTGCCTGTACTTGGTTGACTG
The DNA here is from genome assembly GCF_907164565.1 of Psammomys obesus. Lineage (NCBI taxonomy): Eukaryota > Metazoa > Chordata > Mammalia > Rodentia > Muridae > Psammomys > Psammomys obesus. Next base: position 1,806,856 of record NW_026585691.1, on the reverse strand, counting down.
AAGCTCTTTCTGTCCCTTAAGCCTAGGATCGCTGGTTTTGTAGCTGATGGAGTGGCACGGGAACTTTGGGAACTGGTTGTTTATTTTTTTCATTGCATAAATATAAGTAAGGGTATTGTCATGTTTGCCACCATGCCCTATCCCTATCTGGTATCATTCCCCAGCTCCCGCTGCGCCCGCGCCTTTTCAGTGTGCAGGGGACTGGATGCAGGCCCTTTTGCATAGTGGGTAAGTGCTTTACTCCTAAGCTTATCCCAGCTTGGCCACTGTCTTAAAGATTCAGAGTATTCCTGACACCCTGGTATAGCGCAGGTACTTAGTAAGTCTGTGGTTACTTAACACCATTTGTCTTAGTTAGGCATCTATTGCTATGATAAACACCACAACCAGAAGCAACTTGGAGAGAAAAGAGTCTATTTCAACTTTCAACTCCCAGGTCATACTCCGTTATTGAGAGAAGTCAGGGGAAGAGCTGAGGCAGAGGCCATGGATGAGTGCTGCTTGCTGGCTTGCTCCCAGTGGCTTCTTCAGCCTGCTTTCTCCTAGCACCTAGGACCACCAGCCCAGGGGGCTCTGCCCACAACAGTGCGGGCCCTCCCACAGCAGTCATCATTCAAGAGAATGCACCACAGGCTGCCCACAGGCTGATCTGCTGGAGGGATTTTCTCAGTTAAGGTTCCCTCTTCTAAAATAGCTCTGGCTTGTGTCAACCTGACATAGAACACACCGTTTCATTGGGACCTTGAGTAGATGTCATCTGTTTTGGTGCTGGGCAGGTTAGAATGACAGATGTCAGTCTGTCAGTCTCCCCTCCAATTCAGAGTATGCATTTTGCAAGTGCTAGCTCCTGCTTTATTCCCATGGGCCTGCCAGTTCAGAGTCAGGGAGTCTACAGTCCTGATAGCTTTTGTGCTTTCAGCCTGCCACAGTGGCTGGTGTCTCCTGTGCCCATTTCCTTTCTGACTGACTTTCAGAATGGTGCCTGGTCTGAATGGATCTTTCCTCCTCCACCTGAGGAGTCTTTGCTGGTCTCCCTGCCACCCACCCCCACCCTAACACATGCACCCCCCCACTGTTTTGATATCTCATTTTTATGATCAAGAAGGGCCATATATACTGTTGCAGGCATCTGCCACAATTGTGGGTGCTGTTTAGAACTTGGGGCCTGAAACCAACTTCTGTATGTCTCAAGATTAGAGAGAAGGCATTCGTTCCTTTTTGCTTCAGCTAGAGTGTGGCCGTGTTTGTGGGAGCGTGGAGCTCTTCTGGATCAGCTGCAGCCCTGGCTGGGGGAGGGGATTCCAGCTTGGGCCTTGGCCAAGGCCCCTTAGCACTTCCCAGACAGGGTCTCGTTATATAATCCTGACTGGCTTGAAATTACTCAGAGATCTGCCTGGCTTTGTCTTCTGAGCGTTGAGGTTAAAGGCCATGCCACCAAGCCTGACAGGACTGTTACACAACTTTTCCTTCTCCTTCCTCCTCCTCGTGGTTTTGCTGTTGTTTGTTTGGTTTTTTAAGGGTCTTTCTATGTAGCCATGTAGGGCTTGTAACTTACTGTGTAGACCAGGCTGGCTTTGCAGTTACTGTTCCTCTTGCCTGTGTGCCTATTGCTGGCTGGGATGACAGGTGTGTGCCAATGTGCCTGACACATTGTATGCTTTGTTAATGGTCTTTTTTTTCTTTTTCTTTTTTTTGTTTTTTTTTTTTTTTTTTTTTTTAGTTTTAGCCCAAAAAGAGTTTTGGTGCAGTTAGAAAGGGAAGAAGAGAACTTAGAGCAATGCTGATAAGCCAGAAAGAGGGAGGGCCAGAGTAGCCTCTGTCTACTTAGGTCTTGCTAAAAGCAGCAGAAGGTGGGTGGTGGTGTCACCAGTTATAATAGCAGCTACCTTTCAACTCTGTTGTCACTTGCCAAGGCCTTTTCACATTATGTAAGTTATTAATCATGTCACTGCCGTCTCATGAGATGGATTGTCAAATCCCTCAGCTGACAGGTTGAGCTACTAAGGTCCTGGGAGGTTTTTATAATTGGCTTAAATCACATAGCCAGTGAGTGTCGGAGTCTAAGCAGGTCTGCTTCCTTTGGTTTCATGCTCTCCCCTCTCTGCACAGGTGCTATACTTGTGGGATTCTGCTTCTCAGCAGAGAAATGATGGGATGATCTTCTCTAGGGCTCTCTCTCTGAGCGTACACTCCGTGTTTTCATGGTTTTGGACACTTGCAGCCAGTCACAATTAACATTAGTTAATCAACATGGGTCCTGATTCACACACACTTATTTTCTGTGCTTATCATGTGCAAGGTGTCACATGAGTTGCCCTGAGGACTGGGATGATAGAGCTGTGCACAGGCTGTGGCTGTGTCTCTGTGCTCTCGGTTTAGCTGTCAGAGCTGCTGAGCACCTCTGCCATTCAAACCCACTCTGCTGAGGCATCACAAGTTCTCTCCACTACCTGCTGGCTCCACGCACCCAAATGTCTCCATCTAATATGGGAGCGAAGAAGCTGCTTGTGGGTTAGTGGGATTGCACTTCAGGGGATTTGCTGTGGGGGCTGAGTTTAGGCCCCAAACATTGATAATGGGCCGAAAGGGCCTTGGTCAGGACAGGCGCTTGGAGGGAAAGAGTTTAGCCATGGAAGCAGCAACAAGGCTTCAGTTGCTGCGAGAAAGAACGGTACCTTTTCCTTCTTTCATTTTATTTTGTACATTTTTTTTTTTCTGTGGTGCTGTGGCTAGAACTCCGTGCTTAGTCCATGCTGGGATAAGGGCTGTCCCAGTGACCCCCAGCCCAGAGACAGTGTTTTTACACTAGAGAAGAACTCAGTGTCCTGAGGGTTTAGAAAGGACTCTGTCTGGACCCTTGTGATCCTTCCTTGGTCTCTGACAGGGCAGCCTGCATCAGAGCCTCTTACTGCAAAAACTGGCTGCCGCTTGCCTCCAAGGTGAGGTCATGTGAAGAACTCTGCTCTGTGGTCACATCCCAATCTCTAAAGGGTTTTGGTCCCCACTGTCACAGTCTTTTGACATTCTGTGTCATTAATATGAATTTCCAAAAGGTGATTAGAAAAAATTCCAAGCATTTTGAAAGCTAAAGGAATTTACACTGTACAGTAACCACTACTTTTTTGAGATGCATTTTAATGTCAGTTTGTGTCATCAGTATGCACTGTCCATTTTCTGGCGCACTCAGCCAGGGATTTACCTCCCGTAGAAGTAAATCTGAATTTTGAGAGCCAAGGGGAAAAGGATACTCCCTTACCAGAATGGAATGCGCTTGTCTTCAGAGAGGAGGATTTCTGCTTAATTGGTAGCTGAGCAACCAGGGAGAAGGGAGTTGGAGTTGATGGTTTTAAGGCAAGAGTAAAAGCTTTTGAGCTATTATTTTCATAAAGCATTTGTCTCTTCTATAGAACACCATCACAAAAGTACCATTGACTTAGTTAATAATTGGCTTCTAAAAATAAGCACCATGTCAGCAGTGGTAGTCAGTGATCGCAAGTTCTTGGCAACAGTGAAGCAGAACTAGAGTGCTGCAGGGTTGGTGCAGGGGGCTGGGCAGTCCTGATTAGCTCCTGGTGTCTTGAGAGCCCATTGTTCTCCCTCTAGCACTGCTTGTCACTCCAGAGGGTAAAGGGAAGGAGTCTTCTTTTTAACAGCTTTTCTTTCTTTCTCTTCTTTCTTTTGGCTAGGGAAGCATGCACTGTACGCTGAGAGCTTGCTCTCTATCCCTTGCCCTTTCTCCCTCTCTCCTTTTATTCTTCCCTTTCTCCTTCCTTCCCTTCATGTCTCTCAGCTGATGTTCTCATCTTAAAATACTAGGAGCAGATCCCTTTACTTCTTCCTCCTTCACTTCTGCCTCCATCAAGTATCAGTTTTCTAGATGGAAACTTGGCCACTTCTAATCCAATCTGGTCAGCCATTCATGGGCCTTTCATAGACCCATGGTGAAATAAAAATACTTCCTCACCAACCCCTGGGAAGGTCGTATGTATTCGGTTAGCTACCTTACCCTCTGTCCTTTGCTGAGGATAGGGTCATTTGAAAGGTAGTGCCATTATTCCTTGCCTAAATGGAGGAAGAAACAAGAGAAACCCAGGGTTAGCTTTCTGTTCCATTTGAATCCAGTTTCACAGAGCAGCTTTGTTACCTTATTTTATATAGTCTTCATGATTAAGTCAAACTATTCAAACTAAGGAGCCAAAACTATATTCAGTTAGAGGCAAATTAGAAGTAGCTTGTCAGCTGGTTGTGGTGGTGCACTCCTTTAATCCCAGCGCTCAGGGGAGGCAGAGGCAGATGGATTACTGTGAGTTCGAGGCCAGCCTGGTCTACAAAGACAGTCCAGGATAGGCAAGGCTACCCAGAGAAACCTTGTCTCGACAGTTTTCTGTGCTCTCCACATTGGTGGAGGAAACTGAGAGATGCTGTGGTGTTGTAGGAGCTGACTTGGGGAGGGGGGTGTTCCTTGGATGTGGTATTGACCTGATTAGGCCAGAAGAGGCCTGTGGCACTGAAGGCAGCCAGAATCACGGGACCAGTTTGATGGCATGAGCTCAGCATGGCCACAGCCTGGGTAGAGGCTCTTGGAAAGTAAGTGTATGTTTAAGGGGTGTTCTCTGACTCTGTGCTTCTAATCCCTGGAGGCTCACTGTCACATTGAAGCTCTAGGTTGAGTTTCAGAATTCTCTTCTCTTCTTGGTTGACTCACCTTACCAAGATTGTGCTAGGGTATTCATTGTGTGATACTCAGGGATGTTCCTGTGCTAAACTGTCCTGTGCTTGATAGTCTACACTGTTATATTTGTGAGCACGTCAGTGTGTGTGTGTGTGTGTGTGTGTGTGTGTGTGTGTGTGTGTGTGTGTCGATGTGCATGCACATGCTTATCACCCATATGTGCACATGAGAAGGCCAGAGGCTGGCAGCAATTGTGTTCTTTAGTTACTCTTAACCTTACTGTTTTGAAACACAGTGAACCTGGAGCTCAGTTTCATCTAGAGTGGCTGGCCAGCGAACTTCCAGGGTTTCCTCGTCTCCCAGCCCTTTAGTGTTAAACCCCAACCCTTGTAGCCTTTTCTCCGCAAAAGAAAATAAAAGTTAATGAAAAACAAGTTGGGCATGATGGCCCATGCCTTTGATCCCAGCACTTGGGAGGCAGAGGCAGGCAGATCTCTGTGAGTTCAGGGCCGGCCTGGTTTATAAAGCAAGTTCCAGGACAGCCAGGGAAACCCTGTCTCAAAAAAACAAACGAACAACAACAAAAACCTTAATTTAAAAAAAATGACCAAAAAACCATCTCACCAACTGCTCTGGGCAGCAAGCTGCTCCTCTATCAACCTCAGCGTTTTCTCTCATATAGCATAGCTGTCTGGTCTCCAGTTTCTCATGTACTGCTCTCTGGGCCTCCACTGGGCCCCAGGCTGCTTTGTTGCATCCTGGGAGAGGTGAGGCTATCTTGGCAGGGTCCTTAGCTGGCAGCTCAGACCGAAGAAATCTGGATGGCCGTGGTGGTAACAGGGGCCACTGACAGCAACACAGCCTCCGGCTGTATTTACATTAGCGACCCACTTAAGGCCCTCAGTGGCTCCATGGGCCTCAGGCCTAATCATGGCCTCTGGTGGCTACACGCGACACTCACACCAACGTGGCCCCCAAGACCACAAAGCATGAGAGCATCACCAAGTCAGCGGCACAGACCTTCTTTCTTGCCTACCTAGTGTTGGGGGGTTGGAAGGGTGGAGAAGGGTGCTAGAAAAAGGAACCAAATAAAGTAGCCAAAAGGCTCAGCCACAGTACTATTCATCTTACATGGTTCTGGATTTATTAGTTAAAAAGTTTGAGGCTAGAAGGTAGAGCTTTTTATATATTTCCCCGTTTGTTATTTACTATAGTCCACACCATTTTGTAGGACTTGTAGAACGAATGATTGTCTCCTATGACGTTTTTCTTTTGATTTTTGTTGATTGATAGAAGAAGACCAGATTCAATTGAAATGAAAGTGATAAAGCAACTAATGCTTCTGGCTGAAGACATGGCTCAGCCACTTAGAGCACACCTGCTGTTCTTGCAGAGGACCCAGGCTTGGTTCCCAGCACCCACATGGTGGCTTAAGCTGTTCCTAACTCCAAGTCTACAAGATCCAGTCCTCTCTTCTGTTCTTGGAGGATATTTATTTATTATTGTTTCATGGGTGTGAGTGTTTGCTTGTGTGAACATGTGTGCACCACATGTATGCTGGTCCCCTGAGAGGCCAAAAGAAGACATTGGAACCCTCGGAACTGGAATTAAAGATGGCTATGAGATGCCATGTGGGTTCTGAGAGCCAAAGAGTCCTTTCCACGAACAAGTACTCAACTGTTGAGCCATCTCTCCCAAGACCCCATTAAAATATTTTTGTGTGTTTATTTTTATTTTATATACATTGGTGTTTGACTGCATGTGTGTCTATGTGAGGGTGTTGGATCCCCTGGAACAGGAGTTACAGATAGTTGTGAGCTGCCATGTGGGTCCTGGGAGTTGAACCTGGGTTCTCTGGAAGAGTAGTCAATACTCTTAACCTTTGAGCTCTCCAGCCCTACCCCCCCATTTATAATTTTAAAAGTGTGTGTGTGCGCGTGCGTGCGTGCGTGCGTGCGTGCGCGCGCGCGCGCGCACACACAGCACACATGTGGAGGACAAAGAACAGCTTTTGCGAGTTGTTTTCCTCTTTCCGCTATGGGTTCGGGGCACTGAACTCAAGCATTTTAATCACTGAGCTGTGGCACTGCCCCCAAGTAGATCACTGATATATCAAATTCTTAGGATACTTTAAGTGTTGAGTGCTGCGTGTGTATTACAGCCCATGATTACAGTAGTAGCGTTAGAATTATTCACAGTGCTTTACAAGTTGAAGAACTTGTTTAGAGTCCACTAGTTAGTAAGCCGCAGAGTTCGTGTTCAGACTTGTCGGGTTGGCTGTGGAGCCTGCACAGCTGACACTCACTGTCCTATGCTGTCAGTCAGTGCAAAGCAAGCCTTTCTCATGACCATTATGTATAAGCCATTTGTTTAAAGAAGCTCACAGGATTTTGTTTGATCATTTGAAGCCTGCCTCAGTTCTTTGATAGCTGGATCAAACTGAAGGATAGTAATTTGTCAGGCAGGTATGTTACATGTGAGATTCACTTTCTTCTGAAGTTTAATAGTTGAGGTGATTGAAACATTGTCACTAACTGGTCTGATATTCTTGCTTTTAGGATGGTGGATCCTTGGATCAAGTTCTGAAGAAAGCTGGAAGAATTCCTGAGCAAATTTTAGGAAAAGTTAGCATTGCTGTAAGTATGTAATAAAGTTTTTCTTCTAAAGTAATGAATTGAGAGGAATTGGATAAGAGAGAAAGGTAAGTCAGTGAAGGGAGTTTATTTCAAAAATAGTGGGTTTTTTGTTTGTTTGTTAGTTTGTTTAATGGAGGATGGCCTAGAATTTCTGATCCTTAAGCTCCTGCTGCTCCCACTGTGCTCCCTGGTTTATGCTGTGCTCAGGATTGAACTATGGCCCTGTGCATGCAAGGCAAGCCAATTGAGCTAAACTTGTATCTGAAAAACAGGGCAAGATATCTGAGAAAATTGTTATTGGTAGTAGCAAAAAAGCCCTTTAAAATTGCCAATTTAGAAAATAATTTCTCACAGGGTGTTTTGAAAAGTTACTTTGGCCATCCTTAGCTTAAGCTAATAGTAATAGAACACGTGTTTATAGAACTTGAGTTACAGCTGCTTGATAAGGCGGACTTCTTGTTAGTGTAAATGTTTAAGAAGAGCTGCTGTAAGCTAGGCTTGAGGTATTACATGCCTGTCATACCAGCACTCTGAGGCAGAGGCAGGAGGATATCTGTGAGTCCAAGGCCAGCCTGGTCTACTGAGCAAGTTCCAGCACAGCCAGGGCTACACAGAGAAACCCTGCCTCAGAAAAACAGAAATAAAAACCAGAAGAGTTGTTTTTCTAAGCCAGTACCATTTCAGTTTCCCTTCTTTTTACCTTCTTCTTTTTCAGGTGATAAAAGGCCTGACGTATCTTCGGGAGAAGCACAAGATTATGCACAGAGGTGAGAAAGTATTGCTAGATGTTTTATTCTGAATTAAAGCTGAAATCTAAAGGTTGCCACATCTTTTTCATGTGTTTAGTTTTGTTTTGGAATAAAAATTCTTTACTAAACTGGGTATAGTGGTGTATACCTTTAGTCCTAGCACTTGGGAGGCAGGCGCAGGTATATCTCTGTAAGTTTGAGCTAGATAGTGAGACCCTGTTTCAAAAAAAAAAAAAAACAAAGAAAAACAAACCCAGCCATGGTGCTGTGTGCATTTAATATTAGCACTTGGGAGGCAGAAGTAGGTGAATATCTGAGTTCAGGGCCACCCTGAACTACAAATCAAGATCCAGGACAGCCAGGGCTACACAAAGAAACTCTGTCTGGAAAACAACAGCACTAGTTTTTTTAAAGTGTTAGTAAACTGAGATTAAAATGCAAGCCTTTAATCTCAGCACTTAGGCAGAGGCAGGCGGATCTCTGAGTTCTAGGCTCAGCTGGTCTACAAAGTGAGTTCCAGATCAGCCAGAGTTACATATTAAGACCCTTGTCTCCCACAATAAAAGAACATGTTAGTAATATAAAGTGAGGGGTGCTTTCGCTTACAAATTTCTTTGTTAGTGAGAAGTAGTAAATTATGCGCAGCTGCTTTCAGGTGTTTTTTTGCACAGGTACCTTCTGCTGCATGTGTAGGTTCTGGTCCTACTGAGATGCCTTGCCTTGCCTGGACAGCCGGCCAGCTCTTTTGTGTTTGCATGGGGTCTCTGCCAAATGGGAATCTAAGAGATGAGCAGATTCTCATTCTTATGGTTTGTCTCTGCATTCAGGGAGCAGACTTCCTGGTGGCATGAATATGGCTGACGTTCCCAGGCTACCAATGCTCACACTGTGGCCAGTTCATTGATTCCACATAGTGAATTGGTCCTTTGAGATGTGCTGTGGTGTTGTACAAGTGGTTGTATTCTATTTCCCTTAGGTATCCAATGAGAAGAGCGTCTGTGTGACGCAGCCTGGTTCATGTGGTTTGTGAGCTGCTGACCAGGCATGGGTCAGGAAGTCTGTGACCCCTCTGACCTCTTTGGAGACATTCCAGGGATGGTCATTTGTAGGTGCATGAATAGGCCCCTCCATGTTTTTTGTTTGTTTATTTTTTTAGTTTTTATTTAATGTGCATTAGTGTGAAGGTGTCAGATCCCTTGGAATTGGTGTTACAGATAGTTGTGAGCTGCCATGTGGGTGCTGGGAATTGAACCTGGGTCCTTTGGAAGAGCAGACAGTGCTGTTAACCACTGAACCATCTCTCCAGCCCCCAGACCTCTCCATGTTAACCATTCCCCCATCACAGTTTCTTCCTTTATCCAAGACAAGTAATTAATATTTGTAAAATATTTATAGAATACCTGTCAAGTGCAGTGTACTGGATAAATCATGTGGTGGCAATAGAAATGGTTCATAGATGAATTTTGTCTTCCAGGAGAAAGAGATGATCTGGAAAGGGCTCTGGTATATAGTAGAACATAGCGAGTGTTTTTCTGCATGAGTCATTACCTCACCAACTTTCTAATGGAATCTGCTGGGACATAATTTATTAGTTGGGATTCTTTGATTGTATCAGACTTGAGATTACTTCATCAGAAGATGGACTGTGTTGGCTTGAGTCACCAGCAAATCTGATGGTAGTGATGAAGATGGGGTTGAAATTAGAGCCTCAGGACTCCGGTCAGCTTGATCTTCTTTTTGAAAGGCTGTCTTTTCAGGCAAATTTTCTTTAGTGAGGGCAGCGTGGACCTTACCAGCCACTTACACATCAGGTCCTAGATGTACTGTACTCCAGATAAAGCTTCACCTAGTCCACGCCACCCAGATAAAGCTTCACCCAGTCCACATCGGTGCTAGGCCTTCTGTTGGCTCTCATTATCTCTGCTGGGGCTTCTGCTGTCACCTGGGTCAGTTTTGTACCTGGACATGAAAGTACTGGGAGGGCCACCCTGGGTTCCATGCTCACTATTGGTCACATAGATGAAGCCTTATGATTGACACCCAAGTGAAACTATTTGATATTTCAGAAGGAGAAGGTCCTAGTAACGAGGAGAGAATTTGTTAGTAAGAGTTGAGGAGAAGGAATGGATATTGGAAGCAAGCAAATGTAGGGGTATAGCACAGTGATAGAGCATGTTTGTAGCATGCATGAGGCTGGGTTCAATTCACAGTATTTGGGACAAAGGGAGTAAAGGGTTTCCCATGATAAAAATTACTAAGCCTTGAGTCAAATAGAAACAAACAAACAAAATCCAACAGTTCCTAATAGAAGGTCAAAACAATAATGAGGTGTTTCAGCAGGAGTGAGCAGATGGCTGATAGGCCACATTGTGCCTGTTCTCTCTCTAGTTTTGTATGGCCTACAAGCTAAGGATGATTTTCTCCAAAACTTTGTGACACGTGAAAATTACATCCAATTTCAATTTTAATGTTCACAGCCAGGCATGGTGGTATGTGCCTTTAGTTCGAGTCCTGGGGAAGCAAGGACAAGTGGATCTCCATGAGTTCAAGGATAGCCTAGTCTATATAGTAGTTCCAGGACAGCTAGGACTACTGGAGAGATCCTGCCTCAAACAAAACAAAAAGCTTAATGTCCATAAATACAGTTGTGCTGGAACACAGCCATATTTTCTTGCTTGAATATTTTCTGTGGTTGCTTTGGCATTTTTGAACAGTCACTTGTGAAAGAAATGACTCAAATCCTAAAATTTTACTGTCTAGTTCTTTACTAAAAAAGCTTCTTGAGAGGTTTGGATAGCTCAATTGGTAAGGCTCCTGAGTCTGAATCTGAGAGTTCAGGGTTCAGTTCCCTGCCACCTTTCCAGGCAGCCCCTGGAAGTGTAAGAGTGGCTCAGACCGTGACTCAGAATTCAAACAAAAGAGAGCACTGAGAAAAATAAGAAAGCTTCCTGACCTGAGTTAAGAGGAAGAATTGCCTTGGAAAATGTAAGCACAAAACTTGGCTTTCAGCTTGTCTCTGTAAGTTCTTGAAGAATGACAGCTTTATGTTCTGAATAGATTGTACAGGTGGGAGAGAAGATACTTTTCCTGACCCTTGAGCTCTGGAAAGAATTCCTTTCATACCAAACTTTTGATGTAGTCTGGTCTTTGTGCTCCCAGTAACACATCCACAGTAAGTGGGAGGTTTTTATTTGTTTGGTTTGGTTTTTTGTTTGGTTGGGTTTTGTTTTGTTCTTTTGAAACAGGGTTTTACTATGTAGCTCTGGCTGCTTGGAAATCTCTATGTAGACCAGGGTGGCTTAAAATTCACAGAGCTCTGCCTGCCTCTGCCTTCCAAGTGCTGAACTAAAGGTGTGTACTGCCACAAGCCAGCATAGTTTTGAAGGGGACACAGAGCTGAGGGTAAGCAGTGGTGGTGTATCCCTGCACTCTAGAAGAGGCCCTGAACTGAATGCCTTGGCACGAGTTATGTGAAAGTGCGGTTTTCAGAGCCTTGTCCCCCCTGAGCGCCAAGACTCTCCACAACATTATGGGGGTGCCAGCAACAGCTTAGCAGAAGCTGGGATTTCAGCCTCTAAACTCTTGTCACTTCAGATATCTCATCCATCCATAAGCAGGATCTGAAGTGGCTCAGGTCTGGTTTTGTCTTAATATGTAAGCTGTTGTAGTAAACTCATGCATAACGTGTTTCTAGATGACTTCTGTGTTTCGTCAGGCACTGTCCTGCCTGCTGGGCTCTTCTGACAGAAAGTCAGGGTGACCAGCTGGCATGAGGATGCACCCTGGCATCTGTTGGAGACTCTCCTCCCGTCTTTGTATGCGGAGGCTTGCCTCCTGTGCCTTAAGTTGTAGGAGGCTGCCCTTCCTCCTTGTCTCAGCTGTATGAGCAGGAGTGCCAAGAGGACAGTGCAGCACCGGGAGAGGGGCCTGCCTCCTCTTGCCTCTGTCTAGACTGTTCAGCCTTGCACATGGAGGGTGAGAGGCTGATTTTAGCTGGAATCCAGTAGGCTGGTTTCTTGGCTAGAAATATTAGTCTTTCTCTCTGGAACTATCCAGTATGCTAATCCCTATGGCTGCATATGATTTTATCTCTCAGTTCCTCAAGAGCCAGGCAGGACCAGACACTGGAAGATGAGAGTTTTCCTGCTTGGGAAGAGTCATGGAAGGGGAGGTATTTGAGGTAGCTTTGAAGCTAAGTTCAAAGTTGTACATGTGGTTGTAGCCTAGAAAGGCTTCCTAGGTGGAATGAAACCAGGCATACAGAGACTGGAGACACGGAATCCTCCGTGCAGAGGTGAGGGTCAGGAACTAAAGAAGCGGTTCCTGCATTGGGAAGGGGCTTCTGCCTGCCTGGTGTTGGAATTTCCTGTGGCTCCTGGGAGCAGTGGAGTATTCTTGCACAGGGTGAGTGGGGCTGGTCTCTAAGGAAAGGACTCGGGTGCTGTGACTAAGGCAGTCTTGTTAAGGGAGAGCAGTTCTTGAGGAGTTGCCACAGCCACTGACAGAATGTGAGTGAGTGAGGGTAGTGGCACCGTGAAGGGGCAGGAGGGCACATCGGGGAGAGGTGGATAGGTTTTCTCAACAGCCCCTAGAGAGCAGAGGGCAGGTACCAGCTGGGAGGGGTGGTGTCAGGAGGACTTGCTCTTGGTCATTTTGGAGGCAGTGTCACATTAAGAGGGACCCATCTGCTGTCCTGGTACAAACCTGGGGCCAGGGCTGCCAGTCTCTTAAGAGGTAACATCCAGAAAGCATCTCATCCACTGAGGAACTGGCTTCATCGGGAAGTTTCATTACACGGTTATCACTCTAAAGGTGGTCTTATTAACCACTGTTAATAAGAACAATATGGAAGCCAGCTCATAAGGCCCGACATAATGTAGGAACAACAGAGTCATCTCAGCTTGAGGCTAGGAACCATGTTAATTAGAGGCAGCTCTTGTGGGATTGTCTTCTACATGGGAATAGCTGATTTCAAGTTTGCTTGCTTGGAGGTAAGTGCTGATTGGCCCCACACAGTGCCTGTCCCCCCCCCCCCCCCAGTTCCTGTTACTAGGTGGTGGCTGCAATACTGTATATTCTGGGAGCTACTGTCCATCAGGTGGCCTCCAAACCATGTCTTTCCTTTTGGCATTCTGGTTGCAGGTTAAACTTTGTGGGTGTTTCCTTCCAACTCTACCACTGGCCCGCAGAGTGATCCCAGCAAAGTTGTCAGTAACTTTTCAGGCTTACCTCTTCCATTTTTTGGGATAGCCCAAGACCAGATGACACTCTGGCCAATGATTGTCTAGTAGCACCAAGGAGATGGCATTTAGTAAAAGCCCATAGGGCTGGATGTGGTGGGACATGCCTTTACTCTCCTAGCATTTGGGGGTTGAAGACAGGCAGATCTCTGTGTTTAAGGCCAGCCTGCTTTACATCACAAGTTCTAGGCCATCCAGGGCTAAGAAATGAGACTTTTCTCTCTTCTCTCTCACTCCCCCCAGTTAAAACCCAGAAGGCAAACATTGAACGCATAGTTCTGGAAGGTAGTTCATGCCCTAACAGGTTCTGGTCCAAGTTGGAGAAACAAGACTATAGGAAAAGTCAGATTAAAGATTGATGGATAGACTGATGATCAAAAGGGTTGGAATATGTTCCCTTTCTCCCTGTCAGGAAAAGGCTAGGATTTTAGGAATATGATCGGCAGCAAGTGAGCTGCAGTTGAGGCTGGTGTTGACCACATTGTTACTGGTTACTGTCTCAACAAGGACTAAATTCTGTCCTTAAATTGTCAGTCTGTTGGGGTTATTAATGTTTATTATTGATACATCTTTTAGTTAAGCAGTGGTTATTCCTAAACAGCGCTATAACCAAATCACCACACAGAGACTAGGATTTATTTAGTTAACCTAGAGCACAATGCTGGGCAATAGTTACTCCATCCTAAACCTCCAAGCCCACACAGTTTCCTCCCATTCAGATTTCACCCATTATACTTGCTTTTAGTCATATCTTAGGTCCAGTTCATTTGTCCACGTGGTTCCAAGACCTTTCCTGCTGATTCTCCTCCTCTCCTCCCTCCTCTTCCACACCGGACCAGGATGTCCCACTCTATCCTCTCCATTGCTCAGCATTGTGGCTGGCTGTTTAATTGACAATATAGAGAACAAATGGTGGCATGTTTATACAAACTTGAGACAGGTGAAGCTTAGAGTAAGTATCACAATGCAATATCTGGACTGAAACCAGATAGTGGGGGAGAGAAATCAGCATTTGAATGAACAAAGGTGAATTGTATACATTCCAAAAGAACATTATACCAACATTTCCCCCTTTAAGTCCAATAAAAGGCTTCTTTTAATGTAATAATAATTATGAAATTATGAAAACTGTTAGGTAAAATCTACATGTGCAATATCCAGTCCATGTGTATTTAGCAACTTAGGAGAAAGTATCTGATCATCCTATCTATCTTGACAAGCTTAGAGTTCTATACCTAAATTAACTTTTATCCTTATTGGTGTTACCTATATGAAAACATTTTCTTAACTTCTAAACAACTTAAGCATAATTGTAGAACTATAACTATTTGGTCTTCAACCCCATCAGAGACTTGAGAAGGAATAAAATTAGTTAACTAGAGTAAATAGGAAGTGCATGTTAGCAGCTTCCAAAAAAAATGAAAAAAAAAAAAAAAAAAGAGACAGTTTGCTGCCTGAACAGTTACCCATAACTCTTTATAACTTTAGTTGGAGCATCATCTTCAGCCTTCTGGCTCAGAATATTTGACAGATATAAATGTGAATCAGGAGCTATTTAAGACTTGCTTACCCTGTCTTGGCAGAGTTCAGCAGTCGACTTGTCCTGCATTTAAGTTTGCCCATTTCTGGCAGAATTTGTCTGTTGTGAAGCAAGAGTATTTTCTTTACCCGAGTGGCTTGTTTGCCATCTCCATATGGAGGTTCTTCGATGCTCATCATCTTCTTTGAGATAGGCGGGGTGCTTCCAGGAAATGACCTATTTCATTTTCAAAGAATCTTTAAAATAATAAAGACATTTTAAAATGCCATATTCTGTAGGTCTCTGAAGTTTTTGAAGACTACCTGTCTTTATGTAATCGACCTAGCTACAAAACCACATCTATCTGTTAAACCTAGGATGTGTACTCCTGAGATAAATTAGACTAGCATCTGACATGACTATGAGGTGATTAGCAATTAACTTGCATTACCTAATACCCTAAACAGTTTGTAATAGCAGTTTAAAAGTATTGGAAGTAAGCTTGAATCAATATACTAAATATATTAGTATACTAAATAATATTATACTAAATAATATTTAGTATAGTAAATATACTAAAATTTACCAATATCAGTCTCTCCTAAGTAGTCCTTTAAGGACCTCTCTAGACCAAGAAGGACTGGTAAGTGGCCTCTTGACTTCTTGTCTGTTTTTTTTTTTTTTTTTTTTATGATGCCTTAACTTTGGTGGAAGCCTGGGTCCACATAGTACCATGTTCCCTACCCGAGTTAAAGCAAATATGAGGTCTGTCACCTCATACCTCTTATTTTCCTCCTTTTCCTTTTACTGAGCAAATAGGATGAACAGGTTAAAACAGACTTTTAGCTAATTTTTCTTCTTGAATAGTGTCTGATTAGTATGCAAGGTAGTGAGGCCTGTTCCTGTCAGCAGGGGGCTGATTGGCTTTGAGATGGACAGCAAGCCTGCTTTTCTTCTACGGTAACACAAATAACACTTAAAGCAGGTGTCCTGGCGAGTGAGGTATTTATGTGTACTTTCTTTTGTTTGTTAACAAGCTAGGGTTATCTAGAAAGAGGGAAAGATTGAGAAAAATTCGTCCATAAGACTGACCTTCAGGCAAGTCTTTGTTTGTTTGTTTGTTTGTTTGTTTTGTGTGTGGCTTTTTGAACTAAGCTTTCTCTGTGTAACTCTGTCTGTTCTGGAACTCACTCTGTAGACCAGGCTGTTCTGGAACTCAAACGAAATTTGCCTGCCTCTGCCTTCCAAGTGCTGGGACTAAAGGCGTATGTTGCTGCTGCCACTACCACCCGGCTAAGTCTTATTTTCTGGATTAATAATTTATGTAGGAGGGCTCAGTTTACTCTGAATGGCGCCACCCCTGGACTAGTAATCCTGAATGGTGTAAGATGGCAGGCTGAGCACACCATGGGGAGCAAGGCAGTAAGCAGCGCTCTGCCATGGCTTCTGCTTCAGCCGCTGCCTCCATGTTCCTTCACTGGTGCAGTATGATTTGAGCGTTGCTTTTGGTCATAATGGTTTTTGTTTGGTTTGATTTTTTTTTTTTTTTTTTTTTTTTTTGAGACAGGGTTTCTCTGTGTAGCCTTGGCTTTGTAGACCAGGCTGACCTCGAACTCACAGAGATCTGCTTGCCTCTGCCTCCTGAACGCTGGAATTAAAGACATGCAGCACTTCCGCCCGGCTTGGTCAGAGTATTTTATCACAACAGTAGAAATATAACTAAGCAGGGTTCTTGTGTGTGTGTGTGTGTGTGTGTGTGTGTGTGTGTGTGTGTGTGCAAGTGGGTGTGTGCATGTAGGTGTGGAAGCTTAAGAAGTCAA
Organism: Psammomys obesus; assembly: GCF_907164565.1. NCBI lineage: Eukaryota > Metazoa > Chordata > Mammalia > Rodentia > Muridae > Psammomys > Psammomys obesus. The sequence continues at coordinate 1,790,220 of NW_026585691.1, read as the reverse complement.
CATTATATGTTTTCCTCATTGGTTTGCTCTATTTTTTGAGACAAGGTCTCTCACTGGGCCTGGAGCTCACTGAACCTTTAGCTAGCCTGGCTGGTCAGTGAGCCTCAGGGATCCTTCTGTTTCTGCCTTAAGCACTGAGATTACAAGTGTTTACTATTATGATCCACATTTTATATGTGTGCTGGGGATCAAACTCATGTGTCTGTGCACACACTTCACTGCGTTGGCCATCACCCTAACTTCAATGTAGGTGTCTTTGATGGGAAGGCTAGTTTTTTCTCAAGGAATTTCATTTTGAGGCCTCAGTTTCCATGTCTATGTCTTTGTCAAGTGTTGCTATAGGGTCATAGAAATGAGAAAACAGACACCCAGGGTTGGAAGCATTTCCCTTGCTTTTTCCTTCCTCCTGAACCCCACTTACTATGCTTGCTGAGTGTGACCCTACATGTCTTGCTCTGGCTTCTCTTATATTCTGTTCAGAATGGTGTGTGCTATCACAAGGGAATCCTGGACCCAGTAATGTTTCAGTGACAAGAGTCTGTGCCCATTGCTGTCAGTGAGTTGGTGAAAGGGTACAGGAGGGCAAAACATGAAAGCATTTCAAAACCTAATGTGTCTTAGATAGGAGAGAGAAATGTCTTCTGTTTATTTGTTTGTTTGCTTGTTTATTTATTTATTATTTATACAGTGTTCTATCCACATATACACCTGCATGCCAGAAGATGGCACCAGATCTCACTGTGGATGGGTGTGGTTGCTGGGAATTGAACTCAGGACCTTTGGAAGAGCAGCCAGTGCTCTTAACCTGAGCCATCTCTCCAGCCTGAGAGAAAAATCTTTTAAATGTGGTTGCTGGGCTCAGCCGTAAAATCTTGAGAGTGGAGGGATAAAAATAGTTGCTGGTTAGGACTGACAAGCATTCCTCTGTGGCTCTGCTTGCTGCTTGAACTCAGCTGTAACCAGAGGAGGAAGACACCTGGAAGGCCTCTTGCAGTTAGGTTCTGGAGGAGGAGAATGGACTGGAGCTGTGAAAGCTGCAGCATGTGGTGGCTAGACAGGTAGGGTTTCTCTCACACCTGGATTTCCAGGATTTCAGCCTGCCCCAAGTCTGCCCATTGCCAGAAAGGCTTATTGCCACAGCCAACTACATCTTGCTGATGGCTTTGCCAAGCCTCAAGGCATGCCTCCTATGGTATGTGTGAGCTTTGTAGTCAGCGCCCAGGCTGTTTAGTCTGGCTAGAGCACTCCCAACAGTAGTCTAGAATTCAAACCCCAAACTTTGCTCTCAGGTTGCCCAGCTTTTAGGACAGAGCCATGGTTTTCATCTGCTCAGAGTTCCTAGTACCCTCACATTGCTATTGTGAGGAGCAAAGGAAGGGTGTTAAACAGATCTAGACCTTCAGCTTGGGTCTGTTGGCTTGCCCACAGTCCTAGCCTGCCCTAGCTGCCCTTAGCTGCCCCAACGACATCCATTCTTCTTAGGAAGCGGAACACGGGGCGGGACTGGAACCTCTGTCAGCTCTCTGGGGAAAGAAGTTTATGTGGGAAAAAGATTACAGTTACAGGTGATGGCTAATTGAAGGCTTTGGGTTTTTTGGAGGTTTTTTGTTTGTTTACTTTTTTGTTAAATCTTTGCTGCTTAGTTCTCTGAGGTCACGGGTAGCCACACAAAGCTCTATGAAGAGTATGAGTAGAGTCATTTGAGTAAGCTCCTTTCTCCATCTTAGGAAGGCTCTTTATGCTCTGCTGAGCATGCTGGGAGCAGGGCTCATTTGAAACCTAAAGTCACCATTTCAAAAAAATCTCGTTAGGGAATGGGGATGTAGCTCAGTTGGTACTGTTTGCCTAGCAGGCATGAGGTCCTAGGTTTATCACCAGCACTGCTTAAACCTTGTATCGTGGCCTACATTCTTAATCCCAGTACTTGGGAGGTGGGGGCAAGAGGATCCGAAGTTCAGTATCATCCTCAGCCTCATTGCGAGTTTGAAGCCAGCCTAGATTCACAAGACCCTTGTCTTAAAAATAAGTAAATAATAGCAAATACAATAGCTCATTTACCTTTAAAACGATTTCAGTCCTCACCGTCTACGGTCCTGTCACTTCTGGATCCAGCCGCAGATGCTGCTGTCAGGCATCTGTACGTCACTCTGCTTGCTCCTCTGTGGGGCTCTTGCCCCTTCTTCCCATTCCCTCCTGATTCTCTTGGGTTCCCACCCCTACACCTGTCTCCTGCCCTTCTCTTCCTCTGCACCTGTCCATTAAGTTTCATCTTAGGGAATGCAGCTTAACCAAAAAAAAAAAAAAAAAAAGAATCATAGAGGGAATTCCCAGAAGGGCTGCTCTGCCTTTCAACTGTCTGCTAGTCTGGCCAGCTGCCATCAGGTGGGTATACCAGTTCGCCTCTCACAGAGGATTGAGGCACAGCCCTGTGCTCTCATGGCCTGTGTATACTATCCTTCTGGGGAATCACAGCCTTCAGGACAAGGACTATGCACTTTTGCTCATTGCTTAGTGCAGGAGCTCTATGTTTGTAACTTAACCAAGTGGCTCGTGAAGCATTTTACATAGATCCCTTGTTTTAACAGGTATCCAGAATATTAATATCCAGAATATAAAATATCCAGAAGTTAAACTTGCCAATATGTGCTTTGAACAGTGATTATTTTGGTGGCAAAAAAGAGTACTTTATTCACTTAGCTATACATAAAACTTCTTTTGTTGTTGTTTGTTTTATTTTCCTATTTGGTACTAGGGATAGAGCCCAGGCCTCCAGAGTGCTAGCTACATAAGCACCCTTCCACTGAGCTGAACCCTCTGCCCTGATCCTTGCTGTGTTTTGAAGAAGCGATTCTACATTGCTGAAGAGAGTGGACCAGATCGGGCAGGAAAGGGAGCCCCGTTTAGCGTCCTGTGGGCCTCTTAGCACTTTACACAGAATGCTGTTGGCTTAGCAGCGCCTGATCCTGAAGGGTTGGGAGAGAACTGGAGGCTGGAGAAGCCATGCAGAAGGGCTGGGCCTCTCATATCAGTCACCTTTGAGGCTTCTGCTGGGAGTGTGGGAAGAAGCTAAGGTAACTCTCCCACATTAGGAAAGGGACTCAGAGGTACTAGACACCAGAAGTGGACACCAGAGGGTGGGTAGACAGGAGGACATTTCAGATATAGGGAACAGCAAAAAGAGGGTGAGGAGGCAGGACTTACACTGGGCAGTTAGAGGCAGGCCAGCTTGAATTAGAGCGAGGTAGGTGGGAAGATGAGAAACACTGGAAAGTTTGCAAAGCCAGGAAAGGGAGCTTTGGACTGTGTTTCAAGACAGATGGGAGCCATGGCAGTGTTTGTCTCAGAGCTATCCCGGAGGAGTTGTGGTTGCCATGTTTGGGGTAGAGAGGAAACCTGGGGAGAGGAGGAACATGGGGAAGGGCTGGTGGCTTTGGGAAGCTATCCCAAGGTGCCTTTCGAGATTAGGAAAGTAATTCATTCTGGCCTTGTTCTGTACTTTTTATTACCAAAGAAGAGTTATCCGGGCTAACTGGGTGGGGGTGAGGGTTCATACTCTGGCAGCATAGCGTGCTAGGTCCCCTGGTCACCAGGAGGGACCCTGTGCCGTGGATCTGACTCTCAGGACCTGAAGGGTAAGAACAGGGTAAAGCCTGTCATTCTCTCCAGCTCCAGTGATCTCTGCAGCCTGGGGCGGGTCTAGGAGACTGAAGCTAGAGCTCAGAACCACATAAGGGAGAGCAGGGTTATGTAAGCTTGAATGCAGAAGCCTGCTTGCCATGTGACTAGAAATCAGATGCAAAGACAGCTAGAGGCAGCTCAGCCTCAGAGAGCAGCAGCTGCAGCGGAGAGGGAGAGAAGCAGTAGGGCCAGTGAGTGCAGCCACCAGAGGGGATGCTCTGGGCTGAGGAAGTCAAGGCAGCTATCTCTGGGGATGGTGTAGGTGTAGCATACATGTGGATTAGATCTGCACTCTGTGATGTGAGCCACCCTGGTCAGAGAGGCCAGGGGGAGCTAAAGACTGCATGTAGTGTGGGTAGCAGGGCTCAAGCCAGTGCACCCCTCTTGCTTCAGGTCAAACCAGAAAGGCCATGGGAAGCATCTGGGATGGCTGAGGGGTGGTGGGAGAAGGCTCATGTTGGAAGGCCTCTCATGTGCTGTTCCTACCACCCTTCAAGCACACCACATCTTTGGCTCTTTCTAGGTTGGCTCCATATCCTGAACATGTAACCTCTGAGGCCTGTTCTTCGAGAGGGCCACTGCAGGGCAAGGACTAGGACCTCTTCTTAGAAGCTGCTGTTGGAAAAGGGACAGCTGGCCTCTTGCCACCTAACTAGTGTTCCGTAGTCCTCCAGTAGAGGTCCCTGCACACAGTGCGTTTTTACTCTGCTCTCACCTGGCTGTGTACAAAGACCACCTGGCATTTTACACTCATTCATTGGTTGGTTGATCTCTTCACACCAGTAGCGTGTGCCCTGGATGTTACTGGGAACTTGGCAGCATGTCCCTCCCTCCTTTCTCTGGTACTGCAGGGTACCTGTTTGAGGCAAGTGCTCAGTTAGTTACCAGTCTGTGAGAGACTGCTGAGGAATGTGCTATCAGGATGCTACACAGAGGGAAATTTTTGCTCTGTAACCTTGAATAAGCCCTGGACCCTTAGATCTGCGTTGGAAGTGGGGAAGGAGCCAGATACACATAAGATTTCTCCTAGTGCTTCAACTCTGAGGGCATCTGTAGGAGGTGGAGTTGCAGAGAGGTTTCTGGCTCCTTAGAGATGCTAGACCTGGACCCAACTCTAGTGCTTAGGAGTGATAGTGAAGGCTGCATCTTGGAAAGATCATACTTCGGTGTTCTTTGTGTATCGTGTATCTGTGTACATGGTGAGTGTAGATATGCTCATTCAGTGGGGTTTGTGTTAGCTTGGGGCTTACCAAGGTGAGGCAGACTTGAAGAGCCCTTTCTGCCTTGCCTGGTCTGAAATGAGGCAGAAGATGACATGGGATAGCTGCAATATTAGAAGGCAGTGTCCCTCCATCCCCAGTTTATCCTTGGGAAGATTTTAGAATCTGTTTAAGAATAAACAAGTGAACCAGGCAGGTGGTACCATTGCACGCCTTTAATCCCAGCACTCTGGAGGCAGACACAGATGGATCTCTTGAGTTCAAGGACACCCTGGTCTACAGAGCAAGTTCCAGGAAAGCCAGGACTATACAGAATAGTCTCTGTCTCAAATAATAATAAGTTAGCTGGGTTTGGTGGCACACACCTGTGGCCCCAGTACTGGGAGCTGAGGAAGAGCTTACGGTCACACTGTGTCTTGCTAGTAGGGCTGCCTGAAATAACAAACTTTTTTTTTTTCCCTCTGTAAAGACAGGGTTTCTCTGTAGCTCTGGCTGTCCTAGAACTGGCTCTGTAGACTAAGCTAACCTCAAGTTCAAAGGTCTGCCTGCCTCTGCCTCCTAAGAGCTGGCATACCCTGCTCCAGACTTTGAAATTTTGACTGTTTGAAATTATGACTCCTTCTGGTGAGTCATATGGCCAGGTCTGAATCCTCAAGGAGTAGACATCTATTACCTTTGGAGTTTGCAAGTCAAAGATTGCCTGTGATGGCGCTTGTGATGTGGTGTATAGAGCACTGACTCCTACCCTCCCCAAACCACCCTGTGTTAATGCTCTCATTTCCTGTTTTTTCTTCTTCACAGATGTCAAGCCTTCCAACATTCTAGTGAACTCACGTGGGGAGATAAAGCTCTGTGATTTTGGGGTCAGCGGGCAGCTGATTGATTCCATGGCCAACTCCTTCGTGGGCACAAGATCCTACATGTCGGTAGGAACTGAAGTTCTTTTTCTCTGGTATCTCTGTAGGCTTCATTCTTAGCATCAGCAGTCATGTTTTATAGACCATGGAGCCCCAGATTTGTGCTGCATGGTGATGGATAGGATTAAGAAATGAGGCACAGTGGGCCTCTCGGGCGAGCAAGTGTCTTACTTTCATAAGTATTCACATATAATTGGGGTCTCAGGCACTAGAAGAGATTGCGCTGTCCTCGCTCCAGAGTCTGGCTTCCATTCTAAAGAGACTGAGAATCTACCAGACATCTTATCTGATTGTCAGACCCTCAAACCCAAGAGACTTGCGCCTGAACACACCCTTCCTGGCCTACCACTGGTCCCAAACGTTTTATCTTCTAGGGGCCCTGCTTGGAAAGTCTGTTTGGAATTGTTTTCTGCATTCTGCCCCTTTCCTCCCTGTCTACTGTATGACTCTAACAGGAGCTGGACTGCCCTTTAGTCCAGTTCCTGTTAGAGTCTGCTCTAGTGTAACCAGTACCCTATCTTAGCAGTCTTCCTCCTGAGCCCAACTCTCCTGGCTCTCCCTGTCACCGGAGTGCTGCATGAAGTGGTCCCGAGCCCATGATTGTGTCATGGAGTTTTTCTCCCTCCTATACCATAAGCTTCAGCCCGGGGGTCTTTCCTCGGGCTTGGCGACAGTCTGGTACATTGAGGGTGTTAGGAAAGGCTGGTGAGTGGGTGACGTGGGGTTGACGAAGTGAGAGCGTCTTTGGATAGCTTATTTCTAAGTATAGCAGGGAAAGATGGAAGTCTGTGGGGAGTGCCTTAGAGGCAGTGCACGGGAGGGTGAGAGTAAGGGTAGTTGCCACAGAACCAAGGTAGAAGTCCAAAGCGTCAGGACAGGTCTGTGGATCAGAGTGTTTCCAGCACAGTCAAAGAGCTGTCACATCCTTGAGGGTCTCATATCCCCGCAGGTGCACTATCAGCAGAGATGATGGTTCCTATGTAGGGGGTGAGCAAAGCTAGAGCTAGGAAGCCAGCAGCCCTTACTTATGTGGGGGTTAGGTCCATCTCCCCATTGCTCCCTGATGGTCCGCAGCCCCTCTGTGGCTTTAGGTACTGTCAATATCACAACACTCTTACCCCACACCTCCTTTCCAGGGCTACAGGGGAGTTCTGTCTTGGCACCCTGATTGTTTCTTCTCTAGATGGGGAAGCTGAGTAGCTCGCACCTTCAGTTGCCGACTCTCAAGCTCAAATTCAATTAGGCCTTGAGACTTTCTGATCCATAGTTTAGTTGGGTTTTTGTGGTTATATGGTCAGATTAAGTAGTCCGGTGTTAGAATTGGTGGCAAATCCCATGGGAGAAGCTAAGTTAGGTGTCTAAATAAATGCACTATGATCAGAATGAAGGTTTTTGTAGGGTCCTTGAAATGCATGTCTGCTTGAACTAATGCTCAGTACGGACTCTATGCTGTTTGCCCCCTCGTGTTTCCCACTGTTGTCAGCACGTGCTCCTCTAGTGCCCTTCCACATCTAAAGGTTCTCATTTCATTTGACCACGTGTTCTGAGAGGAGTAAGTAGAATGGACACTGTGTTGCTGTCACTGTTTCCAGTTAGCAGCACTGGTGATTTTTATATATAAAATTCCATGTTATATATAGGGAGCCTCAAGTTCAGGGTCCCCTTGTGGACCGTCTCCTAGTTGGAGTTCGTGTTCAGCCTCTCGTGTGGGTTTGAGACAGGCTACCTGTGTGTGCAGGACAGGGCCCAGTCTGGACAAAGCAGGAACCACAAGCAGCCGGGACCTGACTTTGCAGATGCTGCCAGCTGAGGCAGGGGTCAGGGAAAATGGAACACTAAGGAAAGGTCAGAAATGGAGGCTACATGCAAGATGCTGGAAGAGCTCTTAACTGTGTGAGGTGTCAGAGTAAGAGACCCCAGAAGGGGAAGGCACCAGAGCAGTGCTAGGAGCCTGGCTAGAGCAAGTGGCGTGACCATCTGTTTCCTCTGTAGCCTGAGAGACTCCAGGGGACTCACTACTCCGTGCAGTCGGACATCTGGAGCATGGGGCTTTCTCTGGTGGAGATGGCGGTTGGGAGGTACCCCATCCCTCCTCCTGACACCAAGGAGCTGGAGCTGCTGTTTGGATGCCATGTGGAGGGAGATGCAGCTGAAACACCACCCAGGCCGAGGACCCCTGGGAGGCCCCTCAGCTGTGAGTAGCTTGCTGTCCCCAGTGAGGACTGGGATCCCTCACTGTTGCAGATCTTTGGGCGGAGGCTGGGTCCTAGGTGTGTAGCAGGGTCATTGGGTGTAGAGAACTGTTGCTCTTGCCGATGATGCCCACTCTCTGCTGGATGCTCGCTGGGACCCAGGCGTGTGCACCTACTGACCGTAGTTTGCTTTTTAATAATGTGGATCTTTTTAAATTAAAATGAGGTTCACTTTCCAAAAAAATCTATATGTTTAAGTATATATTATCATTAAGTGGTTTGTAGTATATCTTTCTCTGGTGTACAGCCGCCACCACAGCGTTTTTCTAGAAAGTTTTTATCACCCCGGGATCATCTTTCCCATCACCAGTTACTCTTCCTTTCCCTGTAGCCCCTCCCTGGCAACTACTAATGTACTCACTCCCAGTCTCCATGGATCTGCCTAGCATGTCTGATTTTGAAAGCAGTCTGGCCACAAGCACTGCTATAACCTCTGCTTTAGAGAAGAACCTGGGGCACAGAACACTGTCCTTCCAAGGCCTCATAGACTTAGAAGTGGCTGGTCTGACTGCTGAGTACCAACTTTGGAGCAGCATGTGCTTCTGAGTGGTGTACACAGAGATACTTGACACTTGGGGAGTGTTCTCATACAACCTTTTCAGTTTTGCTTATTAGGGTTTTTGTTTATTTTGGGGGTTTTGTTTGTTCTGATTTTCAAGTTTTTTTTTAAGTTTTGTTTTGTTTTTTGAGGCACCATGTAACTCTGAGTGACCAAAACTTACTATGTAGACCAGCCTGGCCTCGACTCCCTGAGTGCTAGAATTTGCCTTCTGAGTGCTAGAATTAAATACCTGTGCCAACACACCTGGCCAGTCTTGTAGTTTTTATGAGACTTCTGCTGGGAGTGCCCACCTGACCAGGGAGACGGTCTCTATCCTGGCCACACCCATGTGGCTGAATATGTGCAGGAGGGAGAGGCACCAGTGCTCATGAGCAGCCGTTGGAGGGGCTGGCTTGTGATGTTAGGCTAGCAAAGGAAGAAGTCCATGCTCAGGCAGAATTAAAAACAAGTTCTGGGCCTGAGTGTGTGGCTTAGTGATAGGGCTTGCTTACTGCTTGGGAGGCTGTGGGTTCTACCTACACAAGCCAAGCCCAAATGTAGCCTCGCGCTTATTTAGTTATGTCATTGGCTACCCTGTACGTGCAGAAATGAGAAGATGAATTCCCTTTCCAAAGCTCTACACTTTGACTCAGTGGTTAACCGATTTGCCCAAGGTCACACATCTAGACTGGTGCTGAGCCCAGACTGGTAGCCATGTCTTCTGGAGCCCCTCCAGGTTCAGGCGTTGTCCAAAGTGGCCTTTTATGGTCCTCGATCCATGTTTAACCCTCTGACTCAGATTGACGAGTAACCTCTTGACTATATCTACATGTTTTTCATTTTCTTCCTTCTTTTTCTTTATAAATCTTCAGCATATGGAATGGATAGCCGACCTCCCATGGCAATTTTTGAATTGTTGGATTACATAGTCAATGAGGTAAGTGCTGCCAGGTTTCCTTGACGTTGGGTTTAATTACTCAAGAAAGAAAGTAGTTATGGGCTGGTGAGATGGCTTAGTGGTTAAGCACAGTAGCTGCTCTTATAGAAAACTGGGGTTCAATTCCCATCACCCACATAACAGCTCACAATCTCCCATAACTTAAGGTCCAAGGGAACTGACACCCTTCTCTGGGGGCACTGCATGCATGTGGTGCACAGACATGCATCCTGGCAAAAAAATAAAAACAAAACAAAAATCCAAACAACCAGCCAAACAAACAAAAAGCCCCATATACAAAATAAAACGGGGGGGGGGGGAACAAGGGAAAAGAAAAACAACATTAAAAAAGTACTTATGAGTGTATTGGTGCAGACCTGTGATCCCAATACTCAGTGAGACAGAAGAGTTCCCAGCCTGAGGCAGGCCTTGAACTGCATACATAGGAAGGTCCCTGTCTCAGAAGAGGGGTGAGAGGGAAAGCCATGGCTGATTTGGTCAAGATGCCTGTGATGGTTCACATGCTGTGGTCCTCGGGATGCCTGTGCTTTGCTCTTGGAATTGTCAGCTCAGAGTCCTTCCTTCTTTCCCAACTTCAGGGGCCTCTCAGTCACCCAGTGATGTTTGCCTGTCTTCATTTACTAGGCTGTCCAGTGCATTTACAAAGTTCTGAGCACAAGAGGTGTGAGGAGGGGGAAGTGGGATGGACCAACGATGGAAAAGCAGGAGCCCCTAGTCTCCACGATGGTTAAGTGGGGTGAGGGAGGGGGCTCATGAATGTAGAACTACAACATAAAGGTTTGGGTTCTTATTTTAAGTGCTGCTAAAAAGCTGTGACTATAGAAAGAGATGTGGAATATCTATTATCAATTCTGTGAAAGAAGGAAATTACTTCTGGGGGAGGTGGCTCAGACCTGTAATCTGAGCACCTGGGAGGCCAAGGGAGAATGTCATGAATTCTAGGCTAGTCTGTATTATGTTTCAAAGTAAAGGAGGGAGGGGGTTGAGAAAAATATTTTTTAATGTATATGTCTATAAGATGATTAAAAATTTCAAACTCTTGCTTACTCTTGGCTGACTGTAAAGAACATACCACTTGTGAAGTCTACTTATAATTAAGTGTACATTAAGGAAAGAGGAAACTTGCCCCAAGGTTTGTTCAGGAGTAGCCTGGGGCAATACAGGACGTGAGAGGACCCAGTGGGCCAGTACTCTGCTCTGAAGCAGGAGCAGCCTTGGCAGTTGATGAGAAGGGATGAGTGCTGGCATGTTTCAGAGGCAGCACCAGGCTCAGATAAGGCTATCACCTGTCCATGACTTCTAGAAATTATAGGTTATCTTCTTGTGTCCTTCTCTGAAAACAGACCTTTGAAGGTACAGAAAGGCCCCTTTTCTATTAGGAAAACTTCTGGTTACTTCTCTACTGGGCGCAGAGCAGTGTACCAGGCAGCAAGGGGCAAGGCAGAACAGTGCAGGCTTGAGGGCTTCATCAGTGCAGGCTAGGCCATCCATCATCCTCTGCCTGTTGGAGCCCAGATGGCTCCAGGTGGGAGGCCTGTTGAGGAGGTGGGCTGGAGCACCTGTGAGCTCTGCACACTGCTTTCCCCACTAGTGCTCACTTTGTTTTCACTGTTCTTTAAACCAGCTGGGGTGGGCCAAACTGCCTTTGCCCTCTTCACTTAGGTAAGGAAACTGAGGCTCCAGAATGGGCAATAGCCTTCTTTTATTCATTCCCAACCCCAAGAGCATTTGCTAGCACCTAGTCTTTTCTTGCCTTGCCCCCTGCTGCTCAGGAGCAAACATTGTCTTCTCTTGAATATTCCACACAACATCTCAGCAGCTGGAGGGTGCTCAGTTTACAGGGTGGGGCTTGTCTTGGGCTTCTGTTCTATGATCTTGGTTGTAGCTGACCTTAAATTGATTGACAAGGCCTTCAGGGTGAGAGGGCTTGCTGGACTTTTTAGTAGGGGGCTTTTATTGTGTTGTTCTGCGGTGCAGGGGTTTAAACCCATGCTTCATGCATGCTATGCAAGCCCTCTATTACTGAACTGAGCCACTCCTACGGAACCAGTGTTAGTTCCATTTGTTTTAGATAGGGTCTCATGTAGCCTGGACTAGTCTGAAATGCCTCAGCACCCCCAAATGCTGGGACTATAAGCAGGCCCCACCTAGCTGTTTTTTGTTTTATTTTGCTTTTCCTCAGACAGCGTCTCACTGTGGGCTGACTGGGACTCGCTATGTAGACCAGGGTGGCCTAGAACTCGAGAGACCTGCTTGCCTTTCATTACAGCTCTATCTTAAGTACTGTTCTCCCAGAAGAGCTGCACAGCTATGGACACAGGTCACATCAACTGAGATCTCCTAGCGCTGCTGTCAGAGTCCTTCCAGGGGCCTGGGGACAGCCTCCTTGCTACAGTCAGTGAATGTCTTATCAACCGCCTTCCTTGGGGTTCAGAGACAGGTTTTGTTGTGTGGCTTTTAGGGTTATGTCAGGTCTGAGTGGTGCCTCCTATTTTGTGCATCCCTGGAGCTTTTGCTGTTGGCACACCCAGGCCTGTCACCACGATTATTCTTAATCTGCATTTGAGTGTCTAAGCTCAACGGATTCTAGAGCTAAAGCTCAACCTTACTCCATAGGAGAGTGAACAGGCTGAGGGGAACATGGTTTGTTCAGTCACCAGAGTGGTAGAACACTTGCAGTGGGCCCAGCAAGGTGAGACAGGAGGAGCTGGACTTGCTAAGGCCACTTTCCTGGATCTGATGAGGGCAGCAGTGGCCAGAGGCATGGGTGTGATGGGCAGGTGACTGGAGCGGGAGTTAAAAAAGTGTCTGACATGTTGACATGTTTACAGCCTCCTCCAAAACTGCCCAGTGGAGTATTCAGTCTGGAATTTCAGGATTTTGTGAATAAATGGTAAGTTTGTGTCATGTTTCTGAGAACCCCCTAGCCTTATCCTTTTCCCTCTTGATTAACCCTTGCTGTTGCCATACCCCTTTTAGTGCTGGGACTCAGGACTATCTGATCCTCTGTGCTACTCTTACTGGAGCTGCAGTGATCATCTTGTTGCTTTCTGACCTTGATTTAACTGATCAAGACTTACATGCTTAGGCATGATGGCATGCCTATCAATGGAGGATGAGCAAGGCTCAGGCACTGGCTCCTCAGCTTTCAGTTTACGGACAGACATGTGACTAGGAACCATACTCTCACATTATTTCTTTCTTCTTTTCAGCTTAATAAAAAACCCCGCAGAGAGAGCAGATCTAAAGCAGCTTATGGTGAGTTGCAGAGCTTCTTTACTCATCTCACTGAGCCATTTTTCTGCCCTGCCCCACTCCTCATACTTGAGGCTGCACTGTGTCAGACGTCAGTCTTCTCTGGCCTCTTTGTGAGTTACAGGGGGACCTGGGACGCACTTTGCTGAGGATAGCCCCCTTGGTTGATCTCCATCTGGTTCTTGCTTGATGGCAGCGGCACAGGAATGTGACACTCTTAAGATCCAGATCACTCCATGACCAATGCAGCCTTGAGCGTAGTGTACCTTCTAATAAGCCATTGAATTGCCCAGAGACACAGGTGCCGGAGCCAGCCAGCAAAGTCGAACAGTATCTGGATGGGGAGTGAGGACTGAAAGAAATAAAGCACGACACAAGGGATCATTTGAGAGGACTGTCAGTGACTACTGAAGCCCTGAGTTTATTCAGCAGCTCCTTTTTATAGGCAAAACAAGGCACATCAAGACAAGGAAGGGGTTCATGGAGCAGTCAAACTTGTTTTCTTAGGCCACTGTATAGCAGAAACGGTCCAGGGTCACACAAACAAGCTAAAGGAACTTGGCAAAACATCTTGCTTATCTCTATTTTAAGGTAACGGCCAGGGCAGACATGTTTTCTGACGAATACTCAATAACAAAGCAGCTTGCCAGGCAAACGGCTCTCTCCACACAAGGGTTTCCCCCAGGCCTTCACGGCTTCTGTGTGTGGCAGACGGGGTCTCTGGGATGTAGCTGGCCTACTTACTGCTCAGTGGTGAGCAGCAGCATCCGGGAGGTGCCCGGGCCAAGACTCTTGCTTTTCCTCCGTGGTCGTTTTTAACAGCATCTCCTTTCCCTGTTTTTCTGCACACAGGTTCATGCCTTCATCAAGAGATCTGATGCAGAGGAGGTAGACTTTGCAGGTTGGCTCTGCTCCACTATCGGGCTTAACCAGCCCAGCACACCAACCCATGCCGCCAGCATCTGAGCCTTTGGGAAGCAGCAAAGAGGAATCCTCTGCCCAGTGGCATGCCATGTTGCTTTCAAGCCTCTCCCATGCTTGTCTCTGTTCAGACGTGCATCCCATCTGTGACAAAGGATGAAGAACACAGCATGTGCCAAATCGTACTTGTCATTTTTTAATATCACTGTCTTATCACTATGGTTACTCCCCTGAGTGGATTGGCTTTGTGCTTGGGGCTATTTGTATGTTGATCAAACACATGCCAAGCTGAACTACAGTGAAACCCTGGTGGCCTGGGTGGTCATCCTTCCTGATGTTTGCACTGCTGTTGATGTTCTGTGACTAACTGGCTGGCTGGACTGTCAGGATTTTCGGACCCTTGGTACTTCACTCTTGCTGGTGACCTCTCAGTGTGGAGAGGGAGCCTTGTGAGACCTTTCACAGGCAGTGCATGGAAAGCATGCTTTACTGCTACTGAAATGATCATTCAAATGTGTACATCATGGCATTTTTATTTTTTGCTTTTGGTATAGAACTCAGCAATTCCTGTCAAAAAAGCTAACCAGAGCCCATCACTGCCATGATAGCTCGGGCTTCAGTCTGTCTACTGTGGTGATTTTTCCAACTTCTGGTTGTATTTCTATGTTTTTAAATATACTGTGTGGGGTATTTAGTGGTGTATGTCTCTAAGTTTGGATTAGTGTCTCTAAATTGGTGGTTACTTTGAATGTCACAAATGGATTAAGGCATCAGTATGTGTCAGAGTTCTATCTTTCCTCGAATCCAAGCAGCAATGCTATTGTAAACAACGTGTATAGTGCCTACAAACTGTATGAAACCCTTTTAACCATTTTAATCCAGATGTTTATCAAATCCAATCTCCTATTCTAATAAAAATACTATCAAGTTAAAATAAAAAGGACACAAAAGATATTTCTGCTTTTGTGGCAGTCCTTTTGGTTTCTTTAGGGTGTGGTGGTTTAAACACGTATAGTCATGTGTTTGAATGACTGGCCCTTAAAGAGTGGCACTATTAGGAGGGGTGTGTCACTGTAGAGGGTTTTGAGATTTTGTGTGTTCAAACTCTGCTCAGTGTTCAGTCTCCTGCTGCCTTCAGATCAAGTGCTCTTGGCTTCTCCAGCACCTTATCTGCCTGCATGGTGCCATCCTTTCTGCCATGATAATGGACTAAACCTCTGAAATTGTAAGGCAGCCCCAATTGAAGGTTTTCCCTTATTGCTGGGAGTTTGAGGCCAACCTGGTCTACAAAGTGAGTCCAGGAGAGCCAAGGCTACACAGAGAAGCCCTGTCTCAAAAAAGCAAAACAAAAACAGGAAAGGAGAGGGGGAGAAGAGTTGCTGTGGTCATAGTGTCTCTTCACAGTAATGAAAGCCCTAACTAAGAAGATTTAGCCAGGCACTGAGGTCGGGGAGTGAAGACAGGAACACAGCTGGAAGGCATAAATACTACACTGTCTTTTGAGAGTTTCTGTTGCTGATACAAACACCCAGGGACGAAGGGGTTTATTTCAGCTTACAGCTAGCTTTTATTTAGCCACCGTACTTGGAAAGCAGGAGCAGGTGGATCTCTGTAAGGTTGAGGCTGACCTGGCCTATACAGTGAGTTCCAGAACAGCCAGGGAGAGACCTTGTCTCAAAAGCTAGGTGTTAGAGGTACATGCCTTTGACCCCAGTGCTTACTTCTCTTAGAAGATAGAGGCAGGTAGATAGAGGCCAGCCTAAACTATACTGAGAAACCCTCTCTTGAAAAAAAACAAAAGACCCCCCCCTCCCGAAAAAAGTCCAAACTAGGCAACACACACACACTGCTCTCCGCAGTGGGCTAATGGGTCTCCTGCAACTCCAGTCTTTAGACGAACTCTTCTCATGCAGAAGAGTGACTCCTACCACCCTTAGGACCTGTGCCTGAGGATAGTTTATTTACACAAGGGAAAAACTGTAGGTGGTAAAACACCGTGGGGTTTACTTGGCTTACATATACTGAATCACAGTCCACTGAAGTAAACCAAGGCAGGTATTGACAATGGGGAGGAGAGAGGGGCACCTGGAAGAGGCTGAAGCAGAGGCACCACAGGAATGCTACTTAGTGACTTGTTCAGTTTCTTTAATAATAGCACCCAGGACCGCCAGCCTAGGGGCTGGGCCCTCCCACTGCAATAAGAAATGCCCAAAGCCCGGTCTTAAAAGAGACAATTTCTCAATTGAGATTTCCTCCTCTCAAATGACTGTAGCTTGGTCAAGTTGACATACACCCAGCCAACACAGTGTTAGAAACCTGCCTGAGCAAAATTATGAGCTAGTTCTCACAGACCATTCCTTTGATGTAACAGGACCTTTCAGCAGCCATGCTCACATGAGGGCCTTGCTGGTGTGAGAGCCTTCATCACAGTCTGGTCAGTCTGCTGTACTGGGAAATGGTTTCCCTTCAGTACTTTGAATTAACTACACCTTCCGGGGAGGAGAGATGCTCCAGCTGCTGGCTTCGTTGTGATCGAGGCAGCTGTAAAATCAGAAAAATAAGATGTGAGACCCAGGCGTACTTTTTAAGGGTACAGTTGTGCAATTGTGAGGTACAGTTGAGATACCAGCAACATTAGAAACTAGGTACCCCACAAACATTTGCTACTCAGCTCTGAGGGATTACTCTTTGGACACACATATGCTTACACACATATATACATACACAAGCAAAATATATCTTTAAATAAAAAAGAAAACAACAACAACAACAACAAAAACCCAGCAGTCATATGCAGGTGATGTTGTTCTGTGGTAAGGTAGTGATGCTTGTTGCCAAGACTAATGACCGAAGTTCAACCCTTGGGACCCCCGTGGAAGACTTCTGTAAATTGTCCTGTGACTTCCTCGTGTACTGTGATACACATGTACACGCATACACGCACATGCAAAATAAAGGAAATATAAACCGTGGTGACAATGTCAGCTACCCTTGAGACCGTCTCATCAATATTCCTTGATTTCTTCTTTGGGAGAATACCTTTCACAAAACTGGTGTGTGTACTGTGTTGTGTAGGTAATTGTCAGCATGGGTGTGTGTGTAAGATGCATTTGGTATGCACATGTGTGGTGATGGCCAGAGGTTGCCAGCAGTTTTCTTTTTCTCCATTAATTTGTTGAGACAGGGTCTCTCTATGTAGTCCTGGCTATCCCAGAATTTGTTGTGTAGACCATCACACTGGCCTCACATCCAGCCTCTGCCTTGCCCCCTTGACTGTCCCTGGTAATGACTGAAGCTTTTTCAGAAGAAAAAACAAACAAACAAACAAACAAAAAAAAACGATGGAATAGAGTACAAGTTTATCTCACTTAGCATAATGCTCTAGGGATTAACCCATGCTAAGACCTTGTATCAGGTTTTGTTTTGGTTATAGTCTAGGTTGGCCTCAAAGCAGATGGCAATCACTCCTGCTAGAACATCCCAAAACCTGAGATTATAGGTGTGTATATGCCAATGCTAGCTAAAAGTCCTCTTTTTTGTTTTGATTTTTTGAGACAGGGTTTCTCTGTAGTCTTAGCTGTCTTGGACTTGCTTTGTAGACCAGGCTAGCCTCGAGCTCACAGAGATCTGCCTGCCTCTGCCTCCCTGAGTGCTAGGATTAAAGGCGTGTACCGTATGGCTAAAGAACACTTTTTGAAGCTTGCTCTTCTGAACCCTTTCCCTGAGTGCTGGGATTAACAGAGTGCATCTCCAAGCCCAGTGTCACTACTTCAGATAGGGTCTCTCAGTGAACCCAAGACTCACTGGTTTGGCTAGGCGGGCTGGCCAGTGAGCTACAGGGATCTGTTGGTCTTATCCAAAGTGCTGGGGTTATAGGAATATAACACTGTGCCCAGCTTCTTACATGGATTTTGGGGCTCCAAACACAGGTCTTCATTTTTGTATGTAGACACTGTACTGACTGGGCCTCACCCATTCACAAGTATAAACCTTCTTTCTTATAGGCCCTACAGCCCAAGATGACATCTTTGAGATTAAGTGCCAGAGACTTACGAGTTTTGTTTGTATAACTAACCCTAGCTGTTGTCCCCTTTTACGAATCAGATTCTTCCTCCTCCTCCTCTTCCTCCATCTCTTCCTCCATAGGGTTCCTTGTGCTCAGCTTCAGTGTGGTTTGGTTGATTGATGCTTCATTGTCTACAAGCATGGACATCTGTATAAAATAAGAGCATTAGTATTAACTGGGAAGGAGCCAAGCCTCAAAACAGCAAATTCTTTAAAATCAAATCTCATTTGTGGTATTGGAGAGATGCCGTTAAAGAGTACTTGTTGCATGCCAGGCATATACCTTTACTTCCAGGACTCAGGAAGCAGAGGCAGGTGGATCCCGAGTTTGAGGCCAGCCTGGTGTACAAAGTGAGTTATAGGACAGCCAAAGCTACACAGAGAAACCCTGTCTCAAAAAAACCAAAACAAAACAAAAATTTGGGTCTTTAGACCCAAGTTCCAGTCCTAACATCCATGCTGGACAGCCTACAAGCCCCAACCCTAGGGTATCTGACACTTCTATGGGCACCAGTGTTCATTCGTTTGTCCATCCATCCATTTATATACATACACACACTATAAAGAAATCTTTAAAGCTAAAAATATTCAATTGTATGTTCCTCACATCTTTATGACTGAGAGACATGAGCACTTCCCTGTTTCCTGTTTCTCCCGTTACTGAAAAGGGGTAAGAATAAATGCTTCATATTTACTAAAATGTTAACTGATTAAATATAAAGTCCTTTTAAAAACCATCAACAAAATAACTGTAGACTACATTGCTAATCACAGAATTTTGAAAATACGGTGTATTTAGGAGGAGTCTGATTGGCTTTGCTGAAGGCTCTTGGTAAGAGTGAGTGGCCTAAACACCTGCAACTCAGCCGTTAGCTCCTGCTTTGTACTTGAAGGCACACTCACAGAGCAGTAGCTATGACATCTTTTTAAAACCAGCCTATGTTTCTAAGTAGGATGTGAGGGCACAGGCCTGTAATCTCAGGCAGAGGGAAGAACATCAGAAGGCCGGCATGGGTCCGTAAGACACCGCTTCAAAACAAAATCCACCACCTCTACCACCACAACCACTACCGGTTTCTTGGGGTGCATCTGAGTAACTGGAAAGAAGGGCGTAATCTGAGCTGAGGGCAGGCTGGGCACACTGGTGCACACCAGGAGAGCAGAAGCTGCCTAAAATCTGACAGAGGATGAAAGACAAGCTATTTGTTGCCTGAAAGATTGATGTGGATGAGCTTTTTATTGAAGTGCAAATCATGAGGGGCTGGAGATGCGGCTCACTGGTTGCTCACTATGCACGGAGTTCCAGGTTCAATGCATAGTAAATTCCCCAGAGTCCTTTGGGCTTTGCCACACAGAATTTGTCTGCCTAAGCAGCAAGGGCACACAATGGGACTTCACACTCTATCTAGAAGGCTATCCTTGACTGAACTTACATCATGGAACTGCTCAGGCGCCGGCTGGGAGGACGGCATCTCAGTCCCTCCTCGAGAACTTATCATGGATCGGAGGGCCAATTCTTCAACCTAGGAAAGAAGAGTGGATGACATTTACTGAGTATTCTGCTGGCTTACCAAAGAGAATGAATTCTACTGGATGCTGTAAAGGTTGGCATTATGAGAAAGAACTGCTTATAACCCCTGTACTGCTCTAGAAGAGCAGGGGGAACTTTATCTCTTTTTTTCTTACCTTTTCCCCCACCCCCTCAGACAAGGTCTCACTATGTAGTTTTGGCTGTCCTGGAACTAGATACGTAGACCTGGTTAGAGGTGTTGAGTTTACAGATATCTGCCTGCCTATACCTCCCAAGAGCTAGGACTAAAGACAGGTACTGCCACGCCCAGTTCAGTAATGTAGCTGGGTGTGAAACTGCATGCCCGTAATCCCCGCACTGGAGGAGGCAGAAGGATCACAAGTTTGAAGAAAACCTGGGCTACACAGAAGATTCAAGACCAGCCTGGGTTACATAGGGAGGCCATTTCTCTCTCTCTGAGACACATACACACAAGCCTAAGCCTGAGTTTGTCTACTCATTAATGAGAAAGTGAAGGCAGAGAATTATAAATGCACGTGTTTCCTGGGGTCATCTGCAATACATGATAATTGGGTGCTTCAGGAGGTACTGTTGCAGTAGCTGCCCCGAGGAAAACTGCTTATCATTTTCTCTACCACAGGTATACAAGCTCAGACTATACAGGGCTTCTGTAATCTTCCTGTCACACTTAAAGATCTTGCCTATAAGTGGCGAGCAGGGGTTACCATGGTCATTTCACAAGGGCCAAATTACCCCTAGATCTAGGAAGTGATCAAGGCGATCTCGAGCGGACAAGTTTCTCTCCCGGACCTCATTCGCACCACAGGAGGATCTACGATTCTCTTCTAGCTTTGCAACACTAGAGCCCTTTTCAGGGGATATAAACACTAGTAACCAGTAGCTGATACGTGGGCGGGCGGGCCGGGAGCGGTGGGGAGCGAGCTGCCCGGGGCTTCACCGCCGCGCTGGGGGCCCGCTTACCTTGAGGCGGTTCAGTTGGTCGTGCAGGACCGCCTTTAGACGCAGCAACGTCTCCTCCTCCTTGCGGAGCTCCTGCAGCCGGCTCAACATCCCCTTCCACCTCCTTAGGGCACTGCCTTCTGCCCGGCGCGCGGCGATGACGCCACTTCCGCCTGCCGGAAGCAGCCGCGGGTCGCAGGGTCATCGTTTTCCAACTGCATGCCGGTCCAGTAGGAATCTGGAGTGTGAAAGCACGGTACAATGGAATCCCAAGGAGCATGGAGACTCTAGTCCACCTCCTTCCACGTGCCACAGAAAGCGCCTTCAGTGCAGCACTTTCAACGCGCTCTTCCAAGTGGCTTTACTCCACAAAGGCAGGAGACATTTGCAAGCATCAACTAAATTAGCAATTCATAGCTCACAACTTGTGCGGGGCCGTTTTAAGTTGTTCAAGAAACTTCCATTTTCCAGGGGAGAAGAAAGCTAACTTGTTATAACGTTGTTTTACCTGAGTTTACCTGCCTGCTAACAGTTTTGACCAGGTACCATGAAGGCAACAGGAACCGAAGCTAATTCTAGGATCACCATTGACATTTACGGTAGAGGTCACCGGGTCACCATTAAACAAGTACTGAGGTCCAAAGCTACCCCTCTATTGAAAAACCATTTGTTTTCCATGCACTGGAGGCTCTTTGTAACATCATGCTCTCTGGTGGGTACTCTAATTGCACTATTCATAGACCCTGGCCCTTTGGGATTTCCTGATATTTTCATGCTTCACAAACAAGTCTTATAACATCTGGTACTAATAGACTCAGTTTCATTTCAGGTTTGAGGAAATCCCAAATTCATTTTATACCACAATATAACATTGTACAAATTACAGCCTCGAGGATGAAATTTTATTAAAAATAAAGTTCTTGTTCTGCAATCCTGATGAGCTAAGCTTGATCCATAGAAAACTATTTCCACATGTAATGACACTTCCACCACCACCATTCCTGCTTAAAAAAAAAAAAAAAGTCTTTGGGAAATCCATAATTAAGATTCACACAAATTGTTTCTCACTGCATCTTTGATTAGGTTTTTATTCAAATAGACCTGTCTCTATTTGTTCTATGGAATGATACAAATTTTAATAGTTTATGCAGCAGGCTTTTTTTCTTCTGCAGTAGGTTTCTTCTCTGCTGGCTTCTTCTCAGCTGCTGGCTTCTTGACTGGGGCAGCCTTCTTTCCTGAAGGCTTCTTCATCTTCTTGACATCTACAGGCTTCTTTTCTTTCTTGCCTGCAGCCCCCTTCTCTGCCACAACCTTCTCTGACTTGGCTGCCAGTGCTGCTGCTGCTGCTTCCAGTTTCTTCACGCGAAGTTTGTGCTGGGGGGGGGGGAGAGGTGGAAGTAGAGAATTAAAATTTTAAGCCTTCAAATAAGTGAATCGACACACATCTTTCAACCCAGCACTTAGGGAAGGAAGAAGCAGGTGATGGGTCGTTTGCAGTGCAGCCTGGCTTAAACACAATGAATTCCAGGACAGCCAGGGCCATACAAAGAGACTGTCTCAGGGGAAATAAAAAGTATCAAATTAAAAAACAAAACAAAACATAGCTTGAGACAGCAAATTATGGCTTACATTTCTGGCCTGGCGAAGAATGGTATTCCTGCGCATAGTCTTTGCATAAGGGTTCAGCTTCAACATGATTCTCAGGTTCTTCAGTGGATTCTTCTTCAAGACTCTACGCTGAATCTTCTTGCTATAAAGAGGTGGCATTCAATCAACATGTGTTTCTTTAAAAAGTCAAAGGGGGCTGTATCAAATGTTGTGCGGCAAGCTTCAAAACTTACCGTGGTGCTCGGAGGGCTCTTTGGATTTCCGGGCTTTTCAAGATTCTGCTAAGGTCTGTGTTCATCATCTTGTGCATGGGAAGGCTGAGGGGAAAAAAAAACCCCACAAGTCCATATTCTTATCTAACTGAACATAAACCATAGGAATTATAATTTAAAGAGCTTAGCTCTCTAGGCAACTTCCACCTTAATTTTCATAATCATGGATGAACATTACCCCTCCAAGCAATAGGAAATATATTTAAAAAAATTAATGTATAAGTTAGAAAAAATGTGAGGCAGGAGATATGGCAGCTGGGTGAGGCACACTCCAGTAATCCTAAGGCAGGCGGTCTATACAGCAAGTCACAGGACAGCCAAGACTAACACACAGAGAAACCCTGTCTCACACAAACAAAAAACCACTGGCTACTACTCTCCCATAGGACCCAGATTCAATCCCTAGCAACATGGCAGGTCACAACTGCCTACAACCACCATTTTGGGAGGTCTGACACTCTCTCGCAGACATCCGTGCAGTCAAAACACCAATGTACATAAAATAAAAAGAAACTCACTTATAGTTACTCTTGAGGGTAGCAGCCTTACGCCAAGTGCCATATAATTCGTCTAACTTCCGGAAAGCACTTTCAGTCCAAATGCAGAAACGTCCCACATGCCCACCAGGAGCAAGTTTCAAAATGTTCAACTTGCTTACATTAAGCAGAGTAATACCTTTTAAAGGAAAGATCGGGAAACCTGCATTACTCAACAGGGGAAATAAGATTTCTATGGCTGTGAGTCTTAGGCCATCATACTGGATGAACTCATTCATCTAGGCATCAGAACTTCCACAAAATCATTATTATTTCAGAAACACGGACCATGAAGTGGAATCTCATCATAACCACATCTGAGTGAGCTTACGAAGAACAGGCAGTTAAAACGTGTACAAGAATTTACCAGGGATGTTCCTGAAGGCCTTGATGATTCCACTGTCTTCATTATAGATGATGCACGGCCCCCTGCGCTGGATGCGCCGTCGGTTTCTCATTTTGCCCTTGCCAGCTCTCATCCTCTGAGAAGCATAGACCTAGAGAGAGGTACAACCTTTCTAGCAGATCAATTTAAAAACAAGCTGAGCCAGAACGATGTCTCAGCAAGTAAACAAGTTTTCAGCTAAGCCTCATGATCTGTTTGATACCTAGAAATTCAATTTTTTCTATTCCATGTCTCAGATCTCAATTACCAAATGGTTATGACTTGCTCAGTAATAATCTTCGTCAACCTTCTGACTCAGCTTAATGACAGCAGGCAACTGTCACTGAAAACAGAGTAAGACGCAAATTACAACATCATTGCAAGCAAAATTTTCATCAAGCCCTTTCTGTAAGAAAAAAGATGGCAAAAAGAATTCACATTGTCTTCTTGCTTATACAGATGAATAAATGTGACGATAGTGCCCAATGTTTCTTAATTACTATTCTCTAAATAACAGAAATGACACCTACACTGCACTCGATAGGTGACCTACAGAGAACTTGATTAACCACAACTATCCCTTTGAAAGGTAGCTTCTGTTGTCAATATCCAATAACAGCTCAAGTCTGACCACCTACCTTTAAACCTCAACTTATTCAAACCAGAATCTCACAGTGTGAGCACCAGACTGGGAGCATACATGCTCAACCTACCTTTTTGATGTCATTCCAGGCTTTAAGTTTCTTAAGCAACTGAACAGCCTCCTTGGTCTTCTTGTAACCCTCAACCTTATCTTCCACCACCAAAGGCAGCTCAGGAACTTCCTCAATTCGATGACCTAACAAGGCCAAAATAATACTTAATAGCAAAGTCTCAATTTTTGACAGGTCTCTCCTGGCTCTACATTGCCTAGCATCTCATCTCTTTCCATACTCCCAAATAAAAACAGCATGCAGTCTGCCAGATCAGAATTTCCACTAATATCATGGAGTTCAGAAACACGGACCAATTTAGTGGAGTTTCATCATTTTGACAGTTAATCTAAGGCTTACTAGATTGAAGCAAGCAGAAACAACTCACAGAAGCAATTCACTTAACAAAGTTTAAGGTGCAAGATAGAACAAAACATCCTATACCAAAGCATTACAGACCTTTAGACATCACCAAAGCTGGTAAGGCTGAGGCAGCCAGAGCAGAACAGATGGCATATCGCTTTTGGGTTGTGTTCACTCTGCGGTGCCAACGACGCCAGGTTTTGGTTGGCGCAAACATGCGGCCCCCACGACACATCTGTTTTCCTCGTCAAGAATAAACATTTTTTCAAATTTGGAGAATTAACAAAGTTATGACTTGCTCAGTAACAATGTTCGTCAACCTTCTGAACCAGCTTACTGACAGCAGGCAACTGTCACTGTGAACAGAGTAAGACGCAAATTACGACATCACTGCAAGTTATCCCTCATAAAACATCTCCAGATTGTTGTCTAGCAATCTGATCCTTATTAAAGAGTAATAATCCAAGTCTAAGTCCAATTGGTTAACCGCAAATGCTGACAACTAGAGAAACAGGATACATTTCCAAAGGCACCCTGGCCAGAACGGTGGGTCCCACCACCTCGAACTCTTGGAATTCGAGCCACAGCTCTGCCAGTACCCCAAGACTCAGCACTGGTCTGGTGACCTAAAATTAAGAAGAGAGAAGTTTTAGGTACTAAGCCATTTTAACTCAAGACTTACTTCATGATGATTAAGGCAGTATCAGAATAGCCAAGGCAAATCATATGGTTCAGAAACACGGACCAATGGGATTTCATCACCAACTGCAAACAATTTCTCAAAGAGCATACCCATGATAAATTAAGTCCATACCTGCCAATTCACTGACGGCATAGGGCTGTCTGTTGTTTTTCCTCAGGTTGGTGTGCACAAAGTTCACAATATCCGGTCGAATAGGGGCTTTAAACACAGCTGGCAATTTGACATTCTTGCCAGATGACTCCCCCTTTTCAGAGTACACTGATATGAGGGGACGGGCACAAGCCTGGAAGGGAAGAGAAAGCTAAATAAGACACAAAGCAAGTATTATCTCCTGGATCTGAAACCTAGATTTTTCTAAGTACATATGTAAGACTTGCAAACAAATATAGTTAACAAGCCACAAGCCAGTACATAATTACACAAAATCCCCCAACAGAACCATATCATGCTTTAATAAGGAATATTCACTTGAGAGAACAAAAGCGTATTTATATCCACAACATTGGAGGCAAACTCTTCTCATCATTAAATGTGCGGAACTGATCTCTGTGAATGAGGCCACCCTGGTCTACAGAGTCCAGGACAGCCAAAGCTAGACACAGAAACTCTGCCTCAAATCCCAATCCCCCCCCAAAAGTTTTAAGGTACTATTTAATGAGATCATATAAACTTTACCCTCCAACTTCAGGAAACCTTGCCTGCGAGGCCACATTTGTCCACTATTCCATTTCCCCCTTCAATCTCATAGCCACTTTGTCTTCAACTCCGCAAAGACTCTCACCTGAGGATGTTTCAGAACACCTGCTTACTTCTCTCTGACCTCATGTCCTATATGCTTTTCAGATTCCGCGATCAGAAGCACCTGTTCCATCTTCTCTCCCTAAAGTTATCACTAATCTATCCATGATCAATTTAAAGATGCACCTCAGGCCTGTCTCCAACGTTTAATTCACTGTGGTCAGATCAACCTTAACCCGTTTTAAGTGAGGCAGAGATGAATGTTTGTGGAAAAACAGTTTTAACTACTGTCTGTTAACTGGCTTAAGGTTCAGGCACCTAGATTTAAGCATTGGAGACCTTGCTTTTCTAAAAACGATTTCACAGAGGCAGAGACAACGCTTTCCCTCCACACTTTTCTTTGGAGATGGAGGCATTGCAACTTCACTGGACGGCAAGCACATGCCGCGCCAAGGCCCATGCCGAGTTGCCGTCGGGCGACCCCCAACCCCTGACAAGCCTCCGGCACCGGTTGGGTTTCCAGAAGCCTTGTTTCCCTAGAATTAAGGAAAGCGAGGATCACAAAGGTGCCTCTGCCATCCACCCTGCGCGGTCTCCCACGTTGCCTCTAAGATGGCTGCCGCAGTGCCCACAACCCAGCTCCCAACCATGAAAGGCGCCAGGAAATCCCCCCTTTGCCTCCTCTCTGCCAGGCTCCATGCTCTGCCCCTCCACCCTGCCCCACAGTGCCCAGAATGCAGGGCAAAGTCTGCTATGGAAGCCCGTCACTCACCATGGCGGGGAGAGGAGAAGGCCACGATCCTCTCGACCCGGCTGCTCCCACAGGAAAAGGAAATGCCTCTCACTGCTACTCTGTATATATCCTTACACTCCTCTCCAGCGCCCTGCCTCGCGACAAAGCCAAGCCCGAGGCACAAGCTAACGCTCTACGACACTGAAATATTTAAAAACAATCATATCATTACGTTACGTGTGTTAAAACTCTGTATCTATTCTTTTTTAAAGCCAAAAAGGATCATTAGAAACGAGGGACTTCTTTTCGCGGAGTAATTCGTAGCTCAACGAAATCTCGCGAGATGAGATTTCCTGCTCCCCCCCCCCCACCTCCCGTCAGAATATCTCTTTTAACTTTTTTTTTCCCCCCCTGACAGACGTGGAAGACTTTTGGAAGAGTAAGTATCAAGGGACGCTTTAATAACTTGAAATGAGGTGTCAGCGTTGAGTCCAGGCGTAACTTAATACTGTGGTGTAGTTCCGGCGGGGCGGGGTCACGGCCTCTGACGTCACGGCGGGGCGCGCGCTTCGGTTCAGCTGCTCCGGGATGGACCGCGTCCCGGGCGGGATGTGGGCCCGTACGAACGGCGCAGCCGAGAGGTTTTACTCTGGCCTTCTGCAGTGAGTTGTGTTTGGGGAAAGGGATGGCACTTGTCGCTCTCGGCCTCTGTCCCCCGAGTCCTCGCCGCAGCCGAAGGTTCCGCGCTCTGCCGCTTTGCTGTGGTCTGGGCTGGGGAGGCGGGTCTCCGCTGTGCGGCCCAGCCGCTCGCCTCCCGAGAAAACGTCAGGATTCACCCAAGAGAGTCGAGGCGACAAACGAGGAAAGGTCAATTTACTCGTCTTGCGGATGCGCACGCTTCTAAGTAGAGGCTCCCGGGGTGCGGAGAACTAGCTGTCATTCTCCTGCCTGTTGAGTGGCTCCTAAATTGCGTGTCCAGTCTGATAGTTGCCGTGTGGGCTACACTTTGTAAGGATACCGAGAACGTGAGCTGGCTTTAAAAGACACGACTGTTTCACTCTTTTCTTGATATTCTTGAGAGCGGGTCTCTCATAGCCTAAAGTAAACACAGAATTCCCAGCAACCCTCCTGCCCAGCCTCCTGAGGCTGACATTAGAGGTGTGGGCCACCATGCAAGAATTCATTCTGTTCCTTTATGTTACGAGTGGATTCCGTCAACTTGAACATCTGAGCCAGTGACTCATCAGAATCATCCTGGAGGGTTGTCAGAATACAGATTGATGGCGCCTGCCTCCAAGGCTTGTGATTTAAGAGGTCTGAAGTGAACCCAAAAAGTTTACCTTTCTAATAAATTCTAGGTTCAAGGTGTTGCTGGCTGGGTATAGCCCATTTTTTTCTAAATGCTATAATTTTTAACTGCCATCATTGCTCTATCTTCTGTTTACAAAAGCAGTAATGCTTTTTTAATTTTATAGGAAATGAACTAGCATGTGTGTTTTTCTGTGTACACCCAGCTGTCGTGGAATTCTTTCTGTAGACCAGACTGGCCTTGAACTCAAGAGAAAGAAGCTAATGATGTCTTTGAGCTTAGAAACTTTTGTTAGTTTTAACTGTTGTGGTCTAATGTAGCCCAGGCTGGCTTACTAGCAAAGGAGAGGTTTGGACTCTAACCATCCTGCCTCCATCTCCAGTGTGCTGTCATTACCGGCATGGACCATTATGCCCAATTTTTGAGGTGCTGGGAATGAAACCGAGGACTTCACACATATATGAAGCACTCATATGCCTGAGTTATGTTCCCAGCCTCTATGTTTGCTCTATGTTGGATAAAATTTACTTAGACCAATTATCATTACTAATTATTTCCTGGGTGTTGTTTGTCTTTCCATGTACAAACTCAGAAGTTTTCATTTATTGTATCTCACAGTGCCTAAAAAAAAAGTTTCTCAGGGCATCTCCAAGTCATTGCCACTAACCTGGGAAGAAATTACCATTCTTTCCAATATGATGTTTAACTCCAGAATTCCTTCAAGAATTCTAAAGCTGGGCTAGAGAGAGGGCTCATTGGTTCAGAGCACTGTCTGCTCTTTCAGAGGTCCTGAGTTCAATTTCCAGTCACCCATGTGGTGGCTCACACCATCTATACCGGGATCTGATGCACTCTTCTGACCTGCATGTATACATGCAGATAGAGCATTCATCTACTTTAAATAAATAAATAAATCTTTAAGGGGGGGGGGTGTAGAAAAAAAGAGTTCTCAAACTGACTCCAGCTTCCTTCTTTCCCCCTTTCCCTGCCTCCCCACCACTTTTGTTGCTTTCTTTTTTTGCTGAGGCTTGGAGATGGGGTCCTTGATCATGCTAGACACATACTTTACCATTGATCCCAGTCTCTGTGTTCTTGCCCATCCCCACTGTTCTACTTTGGGCCATTATCATGTCTCTAAAATATTACAAGTCATTCACAGTTATTTTTCTCCCATAGCTCTCAGTACCCCATAACTAATGGTTTACTTTTTGGATTCCTGTCAAGACTGCGGTTTTGTTTGCTATCCCTAGTAACTAGCAGGAGTGCTTGGGAAACAGTTGCTGAATGACTAAGCATTATCCTTGAACTATATGTAAAGGGTAACCATCTTTAAGAGAAATTCAGAGTCTTGGGCCAGAGAGATGGTTCAGCAGGTAAAAGTTGTATGGCATGGGACCACATAGTGGGAGGAGAAAATATCTCACGAATTTGTCCTCTGACTCTCACAAGCACACGCTCACACACACACAGGTGTAAGAAAATATAATAAGAGTCATGTGTTTTCTTGTTCCTAGACCGGTTAGGTCAGATGTCAGATCAAAATCATACGTACCCTGAGATAACTGCTGGGCTCTTTCACTAACTAGAGCTCCTTTTCCCTGTAGATTAGGCTGGTATACATTTTGGTGTTTTATTTGAGTCGGCTAATGGCTCATACTTTTTTTACGTGCTTTGAGATCACTGTTGAATACAGTAATCACAAAATAGGACTGACGTACTTTTGGTGCGTCACAGCCGCCTGCAGCTCCAGCTTTGGTGGAAGGGCCCAGTGTCGCCTTCTGACCTCTTATCTTTTCCCAGTCTAATTGTTTCCCTTTCTGTAGCTATCCTTAGAGCTGTTGTAAGAACTAAGCCTTTACACTAATAAATGAAGTGCTAAGCTAATTTCTGAGTTTAAATAACAAGACAGCCCCAGCAGCTCTATTTTTCATACATGGTTCTGCATTTCAGGGAATTTAATGAAGAAAAGAACGGAGTCTCTAGAGACCCATTCATCTATGAGGTATGAACAATTTATTTGGTTTTAAACACAATGATCCTAAAAATCGTAGCTTTTTAATCATGTTTTTTTTAATTAATTTACATATGCTAAATTTTACCCCTTTAGGAGATAGTCTTTGAATTTTGACAAATAGCTTCAGGAGTGCACCTGTCCCCATTATCAAAATATACACAACTTCATGTCTAAAAATGTACTCATTGTAGAGGAATTTTAATTCAGAACCTGGTTGCTCTGGCAAGAGATCACATCCAAAGACCTAGATCTGTGTGATTTGGCTGGAATACAAACACACCTTTAATGCAAGAGACAGAGGCAAGCAGGTCTCAGTTCAAGGTCAGCCTGGTATAGAGGAAGTTTCCAATAAAGAAAAGCTTTTCCAGGTGTGGTACACACCTTTAACCCCAAACATGAAGATGAAGTTAACTTGTAGAAGGAAGCACCCATGTTTGAAAGTGATGTCTAATTGAGTGGCAGAAAAGGTGACGAATCAGAGAAAGACTTGATAGAGTATGATCTGCCTAACTCTCTTGAGAAGAGAAAAAAAGGGAAGCTTCTTAATGGACAAGAGAGAGGAGGCAGTTTTATTGGGAGAGTTTTACAGAGAGAGGAAAACAGCAAGCCAGAGAATGAAAAGGAGCCAGAGTAGAAAAGGTTGCAGGAGTTAGTTTGAGACCAAGCAGAACAATTTAGAAGCTGAGAGAAAAACCAAATTGAATAAGTCAGCTGGGAGAGGAGTTTGAGCCAGAACAGCTGAGCTGAACCAGCCAGCCGACAGCTCAGTAAGAGCAAGAAAGGGTGAGCTTATTAAGCAGTAAGTGTCAGAGGCTGAAAACACTCTAGGCCTAGGTTAGATTGTACGGAGGCTAGAGACTCCCAGGACGAGGCCTCGGTTAGCAGATGGAGGCAGTGAGCCTCCCAGATAACAATTCAAACAAGCATGTTTTGAATTCTTTTACAGCTCATGTTCCTGTATAAGCGTTTTCACGTATCTAGTACCTGTAGCTGCTAATTTGCTTCCTGTCTCCATAGTTTTGCCATTTCCAGAATGTCGGTAAAGAAAAACATATGGTTTCTTAGCTTTAGCTTTCTTTTTTGTTTGAGGCAGGTTCCCGCTGTGTAGCCTTGGCTTTCCTTAAACTTGATTTTTAGACCAGGCTGGCCTTGAGCTCAAGAGATCTGCCTGCTTTGCCCTCTGAGTGCTAAGATAAAAGACATGTGCTACCATGCCTGGCCCAGTGTTAGCTTTTTAATTGAGTATACACAATTCAGAATCATCCTTGTTGCTATGTTTCAATAGTTCATCTTTTTACTGTTAGTGTACTAGTTTGGTTATCCAGTCATGGATTGAAAGACGGGCTGTTTGCAGATTTTTATAAGTACGAATACAGTTGCTGCAAATGCTTATATATTTATTAAGAATCTTGACTGGGTGTGGTGGCACAGGGCTTTAATCCCAGCACCTGGGAGGCAGGGGTGGCAGATCTCTTGAGTTTGAAGCCAGCCTGGTCTTCAGAACTAGCTTCAGGACAGCTAGGGCTACACAGGAAAACTTTGTCTTGAAAAACAAACAAAAAAGGGAGCATACACAAAAAAAGAAGAATCTGGTATGTGTTAGATGTTCCATAGTTAAATTCCTCATAGTTGGGAAGATAAAATCTGTATCTGTGAGAGAAAGAACCAGTAAATTATTAAAAAAAAAAAAAAAATGGCTAGGGGCTGAAGAGATGGCTCAACCGTTAAGAACATTTGTCTTGCAGAGGACCTGAGTTCAGTTCCCAACACCGCATTGCAACTCATTGCAACTCAACTGTCTCTTAACTCCAGCGCCAGAGAATCTGATGCCTTTTTATGACTTCTGCGAGCACGAGGCACACTCGTGATACAGACATACATGCAGGCGAACAGACACATAAAATAAAAATGAATAATTTTTTTCTAAAACCAACCAAATAGGGAGAAATAATTGAGTGGAGGTTAATGTCTATACATATCTACAATTACATAGGTACATGGGTAAAAAAAATTTTTTTAATTTAAAAATCAGCAGAAGGATAAAAACTAATAAAAAGACAAAGGACACGAATGAATGCAAAATACAAATGCCATTCTCTCTCTCTTTTTCTCCAGACAGGGTTTCTCTGTGTAGCCTTGCCTGTCCTAGACTGACTTTTTAGACTAGGTTGGCCTGGAACTCGGAGATCTGCCTGCCTCTGCCTCCCTGAGTGCTGAGATTAAAGGAGCTGCAGTTCTCTTTCGCTGTTAGAGTTCTCACTAATCAGACTAAGAAACCAAGCACAGTCCCACCTGAGCAGGGCTCTCTGAGTTCTTCCTCTGGGCTCTGGGTTCATTTTCTACAGCTGCAGTAGAAAGTCTTAAGTAGCTTCAAGCCAAATTCATTTTCTTAACAGTTCTGGAGACGAAAGGTGTGAGATGAAGGTGTAGGCAGATCGTGTTCCTCCTGGAGGCTTCAGAAAGCAACTCTTCCTGGATTCTTCCTGCTTGTTCCCAGCAGTCTCTGGTGTTAGATGGACCCTACTCCCCAACTCAAGTTAATCTTCAGCTTAACTTGATTACATTTGCATATAAGGTCACATTTGCAAGAATTGGGGTTAGTGCTTCTGGGTATCTTTAAGGGACAGAGCTCAGCCCACAATAACTGAAATTTCAAAGGCTAGACTAACAATATCCTGACAGTATCCATGTTCTCTGAACTGGTGTCCACAAGCTTCCGTGTCCGAGATTCAAATAAGCAGGGACAGTTACTGTTAAGTACATTGGAGAATGGTCACTTTAATTAGGGGTCAAGTACGTGACAGTATGCCTACTGCTAGATGATGAAAGTAGCCATTGTGTTAGTTAGCTTTTCTGACATATTTGAGGGACAATTTGGCTTACCAGTATGATTTTAGGTACTCATTTTTAAAAGTAATTCATGAATATTCAGTGTTTTTATTACAACACTTAACTAGAAACTACCAAAACATAACGTAGTATAGAATTACTATACACCAGTAGAGCTGTGGTCTTAGGTATCCACAGGCCCTTAATAACAAGGAAGGCGATTCATGATGTGAAATCTCTAGAACATCTTATCTTGGTCATATGAATCATAACTGGATATCTGTTAGATGAGTATAATAGTTGACTCCCCAGAACCCACATAAAGCTGGAGGCAAGAACAGCTCCTGCAAGTTGTCCTGAACCTCCAAATGTGTGCCCGTCATACGCATGCATAATAAATTTATTTTTAAAGAAGACCGGTAAAAAGCTGCTTTCATGTTTTTATACAATGTATGTGTAGTACATTAGACACAAAGACACTTTATGAACTGAAGTTACATAGTTTCATAGTCCCCTAGAAGAAAGGGTGGTATTTCTTGCTGTTTCTATCACATATGATACTGTGATTGGGGAAGCTGTCAGTGAAGGCCTAAGAGGACTTTGCAAGGCGGCCATCTTCAGGTGGACTTGGAAGTGTGGCGAGATGGCGAATACAAGCTAGATTTCTGTGTGTGCACATGCACGTGTGCCTGCGGGTGCATGTGGAGGCCCCCGGGGTCTCCTGGCTGCCTGCACAGCCCTGGAGGCACAGGTGCCTGCCCTGTGCTCAGCCGAGCACAGTGAGCTTGTGCAGCAGACCTTTCCAGCTGTCAGCCTGAGCATGAGAAATATGGCAAAATAAGTGAAACCTTTCAAAACCCTGCCTAGTTCAAATGCCTTTTTTAGTAATTTCCATGTGACTGGTCTGTAGTGGTTAAATTACACATAAAAATACTGCGATCCGTTTTTGACAGGGCGATGTGCAAGTGCAGTTGGTCAGCCAAGGCCAGCCAAATCTTCTGAAAGCTTTTCTGAATGAAAATGACGCAGTGTTTCTTGTGGAAAAGGTGGTAAGTCTTGGGCTTTGTGGTTAATTCTTAGCAGCTAAATTTGCTTCTTTGGGGAATAATCTCATACTGCATGTTTTCCTATTAATGAAGGTGGACACTAAGTCTTAGGAGTAGGCACGGTCCTTTTTATAGTAGTTTAAAAACAAAGCTGGGTGTGGTGGCACAACCTTTAATTTCTAGCACTCTTGAGGCACAGGCTATGGCTGGGTGTGATGCTGAATACCTGTGATCATAGCATGTGAACCCTGTGTCTAAATAAATAAGTCAATAAAAGGTAAAATTGAGGGCTGTGTACTCTTAAGCTCATATCCCAGAAACAGGTTGTTCCATTGGGAAGTGAAAAAATACCTGCATGTGGACATCTCCAGTGGCTCTCCTTTAGCTCATCATGCTGTGCCTGTTAGAGCATTTTCTACTGTCTTTGCTTCTTTTACAGTCAAGATTTTGGGGGCTGAAAGTTGGCTCAGCGGTTAAGAGCACCTGCTTTTCTTGCACAGGACCTGGGTTTGGTTTGGAGCATCTACATGGCAGCTTCCTACTGTCCGTAACTCCAGGGCCAGTACTCTTAACTGCTGAGCCATTTCCTCAGCCTCCTGTGTAGCTATTTTCTAGCACAGAAGAGAATTGACTCTTCTATCTGATTAAATACTTTAAAACATTTTTAAAGCTTTTGGAGAAGGAAGAAACAAGTCATGTTGAAGAACCACAGTCTGAAGAAACTGCTATTTCTGATTTCTCTACTGATGAAAATGTTAGGCCTCTGGCCTTGCCAGTTTGGAGAGCAAGGTAAGTTATGTGTGTTTGTTTTGTGTTTGTAGGTTTAGGGTTAGGGATAGAGAATGGGGTTTGAGTTGAAACACTGGGACTGAGGATGAAGCTCAGTGTGTAGACTGCTGGATCAGCATGCATGAAGCCTTGGGGTTGAGCTCCATCACTGCATAAAGCCACACATGGTGGCACACACCTCTAATTCTAGCACTTGGGAGACAGGAGGAGAATCAGAACGTGAATATGAATATTCATCCTTGAATATGAAATAGGTTTGCCGCAGACTTAGCTACATAAAGACCCTGATTCAAAAGGAAAAAATATTTGAACCATTTCTCATTCTTCTAGACATTGGAAAACTGCACCTAGCCCTAAGGTATCTCCTGTCTTCCTCTCGCCTTCCCATCAGAACAATGTGCCTAGTTCTCTAAGGACTAGTCCTCCTTAGATACTCTGTCGCAGCCCTAACATTACCTACAAGACTGCAGTCACTTTCCTCTTTCCCGCCTTCCTCTGCTAGGTCATTTCTGTTGCATTTTGTTTGCCTTGAATCTAGCCTAGTCCCCTTCTAGTCTCTCTTCCTTACTGCTGCCAGAGTTCCTTTTTTAAAATGAAAGCGTGATTGTGTTGCTTTGATACTTAGAGTCCTGCCTAGGTTCTTCATTGCCTTCATGGTAAAATCTACTATCATTATGTTCATAGGAGCCTTCATTTCCCAACTAAACCCAGAGGTTCTCCACCAGGGACAGTACCAGGTTGGCATTGAAACTATTCAAGAGTGTTTTTAGGGTTCACAATGACTACAGGTCTGCATTTAGTCGGTAACTGTCCTATACAACATGAATTATCATGTTCAAGAAACTAGGATGCTTCTAGAATATACATGTTTGCTTCTTAAACTTTCTGTCTTGCCTTCCTGCTATGTACATACGTGGTGGCCTCCACCTTGTCACCTGCAACCCAACTCTGCCTTCAGGGAGTTCTGGAGGATAGAGCAAAAGGGTCTAACATAATAGAGAGCAAATGCTATACATAGAATATGTGTGTGTGTGTGTGTGTGTGTATAACATATTAATATGTATGTGCATGCATGCTGGTTAAAGTTTTCTTTTGTGGCTTCTTGGGCTATTGTCCTATGTGGCCTCTTTTCTCTCTTCCCTAGGACTTAGGCATTATTTGGTTTTCTGCTGATACGGTGTGTGTGTGTGTGCGTGTGCGTGTGCGCGTGCGCGCGCGCGCGCTCACACACATGTATATGTGGGGGGGAATGCCCATGGATATACAGGTCAGGTGACAAACCTCAGCTGTTTGTTTGTTTGTTTGTTTGTTTGTTTTAAAGATTTTATTTATTTTATGTATAAGTGTTCTATCAGAATCCAGTATAGGTATTTGGAAGTCACCATGTGTTTGCTGGGAATTGAACTCCGGACCTTTGGAGGAGCAGACAGTGCTCTTATGCACTGAGCCATATCTCCAGTGCTCACATGTTGTTTCTTAGGTGCAGTCCAGGATCTTTTATGGCCTAGAACTTGCCAGATAGACCAGGAGGGCTGACCTGATTCTAGGATCCTCCTGTCTCCCCCTCTCCAGTGCTGGGATTAAATAGTGCACCAGTCACCCACACCCAAATTTTGTTTTTATTTATATGTTTATATATATGTATATGTGTCTGTGCATGCATGCCACATGTGCATGCTACTGTGGAGTTCAAAAGGGTAGTTAGATCCCCTGGAGCTGGAGTTTTAGTTATGAACCACTGGGCATGGCTGCTGGAATAAACTAGTGTTCTTAACCAATAAGCTTTCTCTCCAGCCGCTCTGGAACACACGTTGTAGCCTAGGCTGGCCTCAGGCTCACAGTGATCCACTTTCCTCCTAAGTTCTGCAATTAAAGGCATGCACCACCACTGCCCTGCATGTGTGTTTTAACATGGTTCTGGAGATGACCTCAGGACCTTATGCTTGCAAGGGAAGCACTTCATCAACTGAGATGGCTCCCTAACCCTGTCACTTCTTGCTTTTCTACTTCTTTATGCCTTTCATACTGTCTTAAGATTTTTTTAAGATTTCAAGTTGAATGCCTTAGAAATTCCTTTCTTGAATATATGATAGTAAATTGTTTCTGTCTCTTGGAAAAATAGAAATTTAAGCTGCATTTTTTAGTCGACCTTTAATTTTGAGATATATATGTTTCATTTTGAATGGTAGAAAGACTTCTGTATACCTTATTGCATGTGCCAGAGCCTGCCAGCAGAGCGAAATGGTTCCTGAGTGGGGAATAAGGACTGAAATAATTAAAGCAAGTCACACTACACACGGGATGGGCTTGTGAGGGCTGTTAGTAAGACTGCAGCGTGAGTTTATTCCACAGTTCCTTTTTTATAAACAAAGCAAAACCAAGTCACATCAATACAGGAAAGAAGTTCTTGGAACTGCCAAACTTGTTTTCTGAAACTACTTCCCTAGAGTAGATATGGTCCAAGGTCACACAAACAAGCTTTAAGGAACTTGGCAAAACTTCCTCTTTTCTCTTGTCTCAAGGTGAAGGCCAGGGTGAAAGCATGTTTTTCACTAAATAACAAAGCAGCTTGATAAACAAGCAGTTCTCTACATGTATGTTCACCAGTTGTGTATATTTGATATGTCTATATTGTCACTTTTCTCTTATAGCAACGATAGATTTATGTATGCAAAGTAGTATATGGTACATGTTTATAGAATATGACATGTTATATTTTCATATTTTTATGTATATAACTTTAATTTTTTAATTATGCAGAGGTGGTTTATGCATGCAAGGCCTCTGTGGATGCCAGAAGTATTGGATCCCCCTGGCGCTAGAGTTATAGGCAGTTCTAAGCCACCCAGTGTGGGTGCCGAGAACTGACCTCTGGTCCTCTGCAAGAGCAGCGCATGTTCTTAATTGCTAGACTTGTAACTAGTAGACTATATAGTATTCTTCTCTTGCTGGACTATGTAAACACACAGGTATTCCCGTCCTATCTCGTCATTTCCAGATTGCTGTTTCTGTGAGGCCCTCCACATTAACTTTTTTAGATAATTGGGGGTGGGGATTAAATGTAGGGTTATTTTCATTTTCACGTGCATTGGTGTTTTGCATGCATGTCTGTGTGAGAGGATCAGATCTTAGAGATACAAACAGTTGTGAGCTGCTATGTGGGTGCTGGGATTTGAACCTGGGTCCTCTGGAAGAGTGGAAGAGCAGTCAGTGCTCTTAACTGCCATCTCTTCAGCCCTGGGGTTTCACACATTTAAGCATGTGCTCTACCACTGAACCACACCTTCAGCTTCAAGGATAATATTTGATTGACACTTTATAATTGGTTTTTCTATCTTTTGTTTTCAAGGCAGTTAATTGGGCTTTATACCATGGCTCACAACCCTAATATGACCCATTTGAAGATTAAACAACCAGTTACTGCCCTTCCTCCTCTTTGGGTGAGATGTGACAGTTCAGACCCTGAAGGTACCTGCTGGCTAGGAGCAGAGACTGTCACAGAAAAAGACGTCATTACAGGCATTGTTTTATATGTAGTCACTTGTAAAGGTGAGTGCTCAGTCTTGCTATTTTTATTTGCATAGTTTGGTGGTACTTTTGAACTTCCATACAAGAAGGGAGTGTGACAGCGAGCACTGAGCATCAAGTTTGCGTTCAACAGCAGGGATGAGGTATTGCAGAAATTCCTGAAAGTCTGTGCCTACTTTGTTTGGGTTTAATTTGTACTTTTTTTAAAATTTTTATTTAAAAGCCTAAGCTGGATCTGGTGGTGTATAGCTTTAATTCCAGCACTCAGGAGGCAGAGGCAGGTGGATCTCATGAGTTCCTAACAGCCAGGGCTATGCAGAGAAACCCTGCCTGGAATGAATGAATGAATGAATGAATGAATGAATGAATGAATGATTACATTTTTAGAAGGAGTGGGTTAAAGCAAGGTTGGCTTGAACTTATTATTCTCTGCTTCTGCCATGGTATAAAGTCCAATTATTCATAGCTATGCATCTCCACCTAGACTTTTTTTCATGTTGGTTTTTTGTGGCTCAGGCTAGTCTTAAACCCGTGGGCGCAAATGAGCCTCCCACTTTAGACTCCTAAGTATGGGACTTCTGGGCACACGCCAGTGTGCCTAGCTATTAAATTTTCCATATATATTTGTTAGTGTACATTTGTTTGCAGAGTGCTGTTATAGCTCAGTCTGGTCTCAAATTCAATATTTTTCAGCCTCAACCTCCAGAGTAGCTAGGATTTCAGATGTGAGTTTCCATGCTTTCCTTTAATTACCTATATTTTTTTGAGACAAGGCCTCACTAGGTAGCCCTGGTGGGCCTTAACTCAGTACACTGACTAGAGTGGTTTGGAACTCAAAGAGATCCACCTACCTCAGTCTATTGAGTGCTAGGATTAAAGGCATGTGCCACCATGCCTACTTAATTATGTTTTTTTAAATTAAAAATAATTTTTTTCATACAAAAATATATTTTGATCACAGTTTTTCCTTCCCCAATTCCCAGATTCCCCCCATTTCCCTAAACACTGAACTCTACTTTCTTTCTCTATTTAACACTCTTGTTTGATTTTTTTGTTTTTGTTTTGAGGCAGGGTCTCTCTTTGTAGCCCTGACTGACCTGGAACTCACTTTGTAGACCAGACTGGCCTCAAACTCACAGAGATCTGCCTGCCTGTGCCTCTTTAGTGCTGGGATCAAAAGCATACACCACCACCACCTGGCATAACTTTCTTGGTTCACCAGTATAATTTGGAATTAAATCTCCCCCTCTTTTTTTTTTTTTTCATCTCATTTCCTGTAGCTAATAAAAATTACTCTGAAGATCTGGAAAATCTAAAATACTTACACAAGAAAAGACATCACTTGTCTGCTGTGAGTATTTTTCTTGTTAGCTTACTTAGACTGTGCTTGGCTGACCTGCCTTCCTCATTTAACAACTTTCTTCTCCCTCTCATATGACCAGATGTTTCTCTGTAGTGTTAGAGTTTTTTGTCTTTATTTTTTACCAGTCAGAGCACAGTTTTTGTGTTTTGTTTTGTTTTGTTTTGGTAGCTTTGGGGTTGGCTCTAGGACCGTGCATATACATTCTGTATGTGTGTTCTTCTCTCTTTGGCTAATGTTTGTGGCTTAAAAGAACTGTCTTAGTTTTTCATTTTCTTTTGGGACAGAAATCAAAGTGATTTTTGATAATGGTTTGGTTGTGTGACGATGTTGCTAATCTTCCTGTCTTCAGGTAACAGCCAGGGGCTTTGCCCAGTATGAACTCTTTAAGTCTACTGACCTGGATGAGATTGTCACCCCATCCCAAACTACGGTCACTTTGGATCTTTCCTGGAGTCCTGTGGATGAGATTCTTCAAACCCCTCCCTTGTCTTCAACTGCAACTCTGGTAGAAACGGACTGTCTTCTCTTTAGGTTCCTTAGGCTCCTGAGTGGTTGTTTACTTGTTTATTGCTAGTTCTCTATTCTCCTAGCCCTGCCTGACATTTGCTGAAGGTTAGGCTGTACCACTCAGAAAACCTTGATTGGCTCCCAGGATCTTACCAGACAACCAGTGAAGGCTTTGCCAAGGTAGCTGAACTGGCAGTTGCTCATAACCCTGTTACTGTGGAACTTTACTTTCAAGAGATGATTACAGTCTCTTGCATGGAGACTTAACGCAAGTCCGCTTTTTTCTGTTCCCAGGCACAGTGGTTGATGCTTTTAATCCCAGCACTCAGGAGGCAGAGGCAGGAGTTCCAACACAGCCAGAGCTACACAGTGAGACCCTGACTCAAAAAAAAAAGAAAGAAATTAAAATTGCTAACAAAAAGCTGAGTTCTCAAAACATTAAGAACAGAACTTGCTGAACACTCATTTAACAAAAAAAAAAAAAAAAAAAAAATGGCTACGGGCCTGGAGAGGTGGCTCTGCAGATAAGAACACTGTTGGCTCTTTCAGAGGTCCAGAGTTAAATTTCGAGCACCCACCCACATGGTGGCTCAGCCATCCATACTGGAACATGATGCCCTCTTCTGTCATGCAGGTGTATGTGCAGATAGAGCCCTCATATATAAAATTAAAAAAAAATGGCTAAAATGAGTTTTCATAATGATATACTGTGTAGACTATTAAAATTAAGATTATTTTTAGTGGAGCTGGAGAGAGAGCTCAGCAGTTAAGAGCACCCACATGACAGTTCATAACTGTAACTCCTGTTCAAGGGGATCTGGCACACTCAACGTACATATTTGCAGGCAGAACACCAGTGCACATAAAAAGACAAAATGTTTAAGTTTATTTATTTTTTTTGTATTGACTCTAAGTCTTATGCATAACGTAATGGGCATAGTTGACTTATGCCCCATAAGAAGCTAGCCCACTGCTTCTGGAATTAAAGGTGGTTGTGAGCTTCCCAACGTTGGTGCTGGAAATCAAACTGAGGCGCCCTGCATGAGCAGCATGTGATCCTAACTACCGAATGTAAAGGAATTTTAATTCAGGACATGGCTGCTCTGGCAAGAGATCACATTCAAAGACCTTCTAGGTTTGTATGATTCAGCTGGACTACAAACACATCTTTTATGCAGGAACGGAAGCACACAGGTCTGAGTTCAAGGCCAGCCTAGTATTAAGCAAGTTTCAGGTAAAGAAAAGCTTAGGTGCAGGCATGGTGGTACCCACCTTTAATCCCAAACAATGAAGGTAAAGTTAGTTTGTAGAAGGAAGCACCCATGTTTGAAAGTGATGTCAAACTGAGTGGCAGAAAAGGTGAGACTAATCAGAGAAAGATTTGTCAGAATAGGGCACAACCAACACTCATGAGAAGAGAGAGGAAAGGGAAGACTTAAGGAGCAATGGAGAGAGAAGGGCGTGGGGGGATTGTTGCTGTTTTACTGGGAGAATTTTATAGAGAGAAGTTGAATGAGAGAACAGGCTAGACACAGGTGAAGGCAGAACAAGCGACCAGAGAATAAGGAACCAGGAGATTAGAAAAAATTGCTGGAGTTGTTTGAGGCCAAGCAGAACAATTTAGTCCCTGAGAGAAAAACCAGATTGAATAAGTCAGCTGGGAGAGGAGTTTGAGCCAGAACAGCTGAGTTGAGCCAGCCAGCCAAGAGCTCAGTCAGCAGTGGATATCATAGGCTGAAAACACTCTAGGCCCAGGTTAGAGTATATGGAGGCTTGAGACTCCCAGGACTAGGCCTAGGTTAGCAGACGGAGGCAATAATCCTCCAAGACAACAATTGAACCAGGAAAATAAAAGTTGCTTTTACAACTGAACCATTTCTCCAGGACAACACCCTAGTGCCCATACCAAGCCCCTGCCCCCCCATTTTTTAAATTGAGGCAGGCCAGTATCAGGCATGTTGAACTCTGGGAGTTCCAGGCCAGGCACAGGTACACAATATGATCCAGGTTCTAATGCTGGCCTTACACTTGCTGCTTAATCCAGACTGGTCTTGAATTTGTGACTTCTTGCCTTAGTATCCAGAGTAGCTGGGACTATAGACCTGCAGCACCAGGTTTGGCTCTTCTACACCATTTTAAAATTATTATTTTTTAAACTGGGTGGTGGGTCCACATACCTTTAATCCCAGCAGTTAGGAAGCAGAGGCCAGCGGATCTCTGTGAATTCCAGGACAGCCAGGGCTACGTGGAGAAACCCAGTCTTGAAAAACCATAGGAGACAGGTTTTAAAAAGTCTAGGGCTGGGGTTATAGCTCAGTGGTAAAGTACTTGCCTAGATCCAGTCACTAGGCTGCATGGTGTGCGGATAGATACTGAAAAAGAACAGGAAAATCTTTTTAAGCACAAGTTAGAAAGAGAAGTGTACAGAATAACATGTACAACTATGGATGTCAAGTATGTTTTGTGTAAAAAAAAAAAAAAAAAAAAGGTGTATCCAAAAGCATCATATAACACTGGCTTTCTTAGAGGGTAGGATTGTAGGTAATTATATTTGTGTTTTTCCTCTCCTGTCGTAGGAATTTTGTTTTTAAGGATTTAAGGTTATAAAGCTGTAGCTTCTAGCTAGACTAGTGTGTTGGTTTAGTTAGTGTGACACTGATTTATTGGGACTTGGTGTTCAGTGTGTTGTAATGCTAAGTATCACTGAGATTTGAGCTATTTATTTAAATTTCTCCCACCTGTCCTCTTGGAAATTCCCTGAGGAAAGGCAGAGAGCATGTGAAGGAGGCAGTTCTATCTTCCTGGTCCCAGAGGAGGGTAGTGGCCTGGTTCAGATTGTATGTCAGGATAGCTGGATCTGTGAGGTGTTGCAGTGCCATCTGATTGTGGTGTGGACATAATTTAATTTACTGTATAGTTGAAAAGCAAGTCACAGTGGACAGAGAAGATAGGTTGCCAATGAAAACTGATGGGTCTTGGATGTTTTTTAGAATATCAGAGTACAGTCAGGAGAGTCCAGCAGTCGTTTGAATCACCTCCACAGAGAACTGAAATTTCTCCTTGTGAGTATCCTTCTGAATTTTTTTCCTTGAATTACATACTGTTGTGAAAAATGTTTCACAATGTAACTATGTCTCTCTTTAAAATGTGTTGTAAATGTTGCATTTATTATAGGTGACAATGTGGACAGTTACTCATGTGGTGTCAAGATGAAAGGGAGTGCCACTCAGATAACAGCCACAGTCTTCACCAGTCTACTTGACTGCTGAATTGTGCAAGCCACCACTTCAATTAGTTTTAAAACATTTCATTACTCCTAAAAGAAACTCTGTGTCCATAGTACTTTTAGCACTCACCAGTCTGTGGCAACCACTAATCTGCTTATAGTGTTGTGTGACTTTTGATTGTCAAATAGCATCTAACTTACGGCTATACTGTTGCATTGTGTTCATCCTTTTATCAGCTAATAAACATTTCAATTTTTTGTACTTTTGGCTTTAGGAATAATATTGGAAGCCAGGTACAGTGAGTGGCCAAAATTGTAATCCCAGTACTTGGGAGGCAGAGGCAGGCAGGTCTCTGTGAGTTTGAGGCCAGCCTGAGTCCAGGACAGCCAAAGCTACACAGAGAAACACTGTCTCGAAAAAAAAAAAGACATTGCTACAAATTTTTGTGTGACTGTATATTTTCTGCATTTCTGGTGAAGTTGCTAGGTCATAAGGCAACTGTTGAAACCATCCTTCCCTTTGACACTGACACACACACAGGGTCTTCAGAGTCTTCAGTCTTTTCAGATTCAGTCCTTGCGTTTTATAAGTGGATATAATTGTTTTTCTTTTATTCTTACGCATACCTGCCCTCTTTCCCTGGTGATCCTCTTTTTGTCCTAATTTTACTGCCCTTTTATCCTTTTTAAAATTTTATTTTATCTACTTTGTGTATGTACTTTAAATTATATGTATTGTGCAGTAGGTCAGAAGCCAGCTTGTGGATGGTGGAGATAGAACTCAGGTCCTCAGGCTTGAGAGCAAGCACACTTATCCTCTGAGCCATCTTGCTCATCCTCACGATGCTAATCAATTACAGCCCTCTCACCTCCTCTTGATACCCTCTCAAGACCAGGCATTGGTTTTCAGTAGAGACCCTGTGGGCCTTTCACACTGCCCATTCTTTGGGAATTGGGCCATACTACACATAGCAATATGTTTAATATTCCTGACCTTCACAAGTTAAATGTCTCAGTCATTTTGATACATAAAGATTATCTTTACCTTTTCATAGACCCCTCTGTAAGTAGGAAGTGATCTCTTTTCTGTGGAGTAACATTTTTCCCTCAGGGAATAAAGGAGTTGACTACTTAATCCTGTCAGTGGTGGATATGAAGCAAAAGCTTGTGAAGTTTCTCAGTCTTTTGGTCTGTTCTTTCTGTTTCTCGATGTTGTTCACTCTGGCATCATCCCTCATGATCCTTCCCCTCCTCCTTCCCTGCTGTAGACATTGGTTTCTGCTGAGTTGCAGCAGTGCTCACGTTGTTGCTGTGCCTAGGGTAGCCTCTCCTGACTGCTTTTCCTAAACTCTTAATTTTGTGTGTGTCTGCATGTGTAATTATATTGTGTTTGGATAAACTTGCTTTCAGTTTCACATTTGTGATTTCATTGTTACTTTATAATGTATTCTTTACCTAGGATCATATGTTATTCTGTGTGCATAGCATTACAGTTGAGAATACCATTCTAGAACCAACGTGCTGGAAGTGTATCCTGCTACTGTTTGTTATAACCTCAGCTAGTTACTGAAGCTTTCTTAGCCTCAGTAAAATGAGGGTAGAAGTAGTACCTGCCTCAGAGAGTTTTGTTGGGATTAAAGAA
This sequence comes from Psammomys obesus, assembly GCF_907164565.1. Taxonomy (NCBI): domain Eukaryota; kingdom Metazoa; phylum Chordata; class Mammalia; order Rodentia; family Muridae; genus Psammomys; species Psammomys obesus. The sequence goes on along the minus strand of NW_026585691.1, from coordinate 1,745,639 downwards.
CATATACAAAGTCCTGTGAGGATGCTAGCTAGTGGTCAGCATTCAAGAGCCCGTGCCATAACGCTGGAGAAAGGGCTCGACAGTTAAGAGTGCTTGTTGTTCTTTCAGGAGACCTGGGTTTGATTCCTAGTACCCACATGGTGGTTCATAATCATCTGTAACTCCATTTCCAGGGGATTCAGTGCCGCCTTTTTAATTCTGAAAGTACCAGGATGTGGCACACAAACATATGTGCAGGCAAAACACTCAATTCATGAAATAAAATAAATCAGAAAAAAATTGTTCTAAAGAACTGCTACCTTAGTTTGGCAGTGGTGGCCTTTGCCTTTAATCCCAGCACTTAGGAGACAGAGGAAGGAGAATCTGAGTTTGATGCCAGCCTGGTCTACAAGGGGAGATCTAAAGGTTACGCAGAGAAACCTTGTCTTAAAAAACCGACAGTCTAGAGAATAAAAGATAAGAAAAGAAAAACCATTGGGGGAGGGGAGAGAGGAAAAGCTGCTGCCTTAATTGGTACTGTTAAGCACATCTCTATTAATTAAGCTGTTGTTTCTGCTAACATGTTTTCTGGCTGTTAAATCATTCTCCAGGCTTTGGCTGATGGCTTGAGGACTGGTGTAACAGAATGGCTTGAACCTCTGGAAATAAAATCTGCTGTTGAACTTGTGCAGGAATTTCTAAATGGTATTTGTTTTCATAATTCATTCTTGTTGGTTGCTTGTTTTTAAGATGCTTGTTAATTTAAATAACAGTTGGTTCTAGGCTTTATATAGCTTTGAGTTAGAATACATTTAAAGCTGTGATCTGATATGGTTGGAGGGATGGCTTTGGTTCTAAAATGTCAAAGGTAGATGTTATTATAAAAATTATAAGATTGCGTTTGAACCAAGACTGGCATCACAGACCTGTCATCATAGCTGTTTGAGAGGCAGAGGAAGGAGCTTGAGCTCAGTGAGTTCAGTATCAAGATGGGCAATTTAGGGACACCTTGTCACAAAATAAAAAACACACGTAACAAGAGGACTGAGGATGTAGCTCAGTGGTAGAGCACTTGCCAGTTGTACTTGAGTGATGAAGTGGTATCTGTGTGTCCTCCCCATGCCTGTCATGTGTCACATTCCTTGAAGGGTAACTGCTCCTGCTGTTCCCATTTGCTGATTGAAAGCAGGATTAGGATGGAAATAATGTGGAAAGCAGAAAAATAAAGTTAAAGCTATAAGCTTTTTCTACTTTCTAGACTTAAATAAAGTGGATGAATTTGATGACTCTACAAAAAAAGACACACAAAAAGAGGTAAGCAGTTACTATCAGAAACATACCCTGCTTTTGAAATTTGGTGTACTGCTACCTTTCATTTTGTAGCATCTCTGATCTCCTGCATTTGTTTTTGTTGTTGAACTGCAGAGAGCAAAAACAGTTATATTAATAAATACACTGTAGAGAGTATTACTATAGTATACAAATACAACATAAAATGCTGTTACTATACCATAATGTGGCATTATGAAACTAAGATTCTTTCCATCTGTTGAAAAGGCAGGGGACAGAGGCAACTTAATATTTTCATGTAGAAAGAAAACTGAGAGCTTCCTTTTAAGCATACTGCTGCTGTTATTGTTTTGTGTTTGATTTTTGTTTTGAGAGCCATCTAGCTCAGGCTCTCATTTTACGTCTGCCTCAGCTTCCTGAGTGCTGGGCTTTATGGATATGTAGTTGCCACCATGCCTGGTTAATCAGATTTAAAACAACTTTAGGACTCTAGTTTTTTACTCTATGTCTCCTTATTAGTAAATGAAATTCTGAGGAAAATAACATTTATAAAATTCTTTGTGTGTGTTCATGTTGTCACAGCTTTCAGTGTTTAAAGCTTAAGCTACTTCACTTTAAAAGTAAATAAGTTGAGTATTCTCTGAATTTGCTTCTATTGTAGACAGTGAACCATGAAGCAGCAGCGGTTGACAGGTCTGTGCTTATCACAGTGCGGGGGGATCTCGATTTTGCCGAACAGCTTTGGGGCAAAATGAGCAGCAGTATGTATCCATAATTACAGTGGAGTTTTTTGTTTGTTTGTTTTAATTTTCTGTGTATTGGTATTTTGCCTGCATGTATGTATGTACATCACATGAGCTCTGCCTGCTTGCATAGGCCTGTAGCCAGCTTCAGATCTCTGGAACTAGGGTTAAAGATGGCTGTGAGCCATCATGTGATTCCTGGTATTGAACCCTGGTCCTCTGGAAGAGCAGCCAGTACTCTTAACCGCTGTGCCATCTTTCCTGCCCCTTCTCATGCCTTTTACATATAAAACTTAACTATGTTTATATGAGATATAAATATATTTACATGTAAATACATCAAAAATACCTAAATAAAATTATTTAAAACAAAATATATTCCCACCAAATATTATGTGGCAATCTGAACCAATCTTTTTGTCTTCTTTTTCCCTTCCATTTTAAATTCCCCTTCTAACAGATACATTGCAGGGTTTTTGCTTGTTTCATGTGTGTGCCATTAAAATTCTTGGACCAGTAGAGAAAATCAGAGTGAAAATGATTTTGTGTGTCTTGGTTTTTAAGGTGTGGTTTCGTATCAAGACTTGGTGAAGTGTTTCACATTGATCCTGCAGAGCCTGCAGCGTGGTGATATACAGCCATGGGTAAGTTGAATGCTGTGACTAGAGTGTTTTTCTCCGAAATATACAGAAATCAAACCAAACGAAAAGACCATGTTTGATAAAAGACTGGATCAAACAGTCTGAGTTGAATTCCAACTCTGCTACCTTCTAGCAGAGTTGTGTGAACTTGGGCCGCTTTACTTCTCTGGACCTCACTGCAGTGTGAGGGCTGGAGTCTGCCTTCGTCATAGTGTTGTGTAGGGGTGAGCTGATCTAATGCACGCACAGTACCTTGTGCCTGGCTGCTGATAACGTTGTCTGTTCTGGGGATGAATACTTTCATAGGCCACTGATGAGACTTAAAAACTAGGGTTCTCAGCCAGGTCTGGTGGCATTTGCCTTTAATCCCAGCCCTTGGGGGACAGAGGCAGGTGGATCTCTCTAAGTTCAAGACTGATCTACAAATCCAGTCCAGGAAAGCCAGGGCTCTGTACACAGAGAAATTCTGTTTCAAAACAAACCTAGTGCACTCTTTTTTAATTAATTAATTAATTAATTTGATTATTGCACTTTATTCACTTTGTACCCCAGCTGTAGCCCTCTCCCTCATCCCCTCCGAATCCTATCCTCCCTCCTCCTCCTGCCATGCCTGCCCCTCCTCAGTCCACTGATAAAGGAGTTCCTTCTCCCCTTCCATCTGACCCGTCAGGGCTCATCAGGACTGGCTGCATTGTCTTCCTCTGTGGCCTGGTAAGGCTTCTCCTCCCTCAGGGGGAGGTAATCAAGAGCCAGCCACTGCCTTCAATGTTAGAGACAGCCCCTGCTCCCCTTACTGGGGATCCCACTTGGAGGCTGAGTTGCCATGGGCTACATCTGAGCAAGGGTTCTAGGTTATCTTCATGCATGGTCCTTGGTTGGAGTATTGGGCCAAGATTTTTTGGTTCTGTTGATCTCCTTGTAGAGCTCCTATCCCCTCCAGGTCTTTATCTCCCCCTTCTTTTGTAAGATTCCCCGCCCTCTGCCCAAAGTTTGGCTATGAGTCTCAACATCTGCTTTAATGCCCATACTCTTTTCAAAGGAGTTTTGATGAGGGCTTGAGATTCTCAAAATGTAATATGATCTTTGAACCAAAAAAACAAAAAGAGTAGATTTTTGTCCATCAGAAGACTTGGTTTTGTTTATAGGAGCCAAAACCATTAAATGATGTACGTTTTCCTTGTTGATAAGATGTCTAAGTAACAATAATGTAGCCACGAAATGGTGTATATAATTGCGCTAAAACAGTGTTGACAAATGATTCAGAATACATATAACTTTATAAAATGTAAATTTTGAAGAAAAACAAACAAATATTTTGGCATCAGCTGGGCCAAATTCCTGGCAACAACCTCTAGGAGAAGCCTTGCAAATAACTGTGTCTCTGCACTTGATGAACGTTTTGTCACTGTATCAGTTTTCCAAAGTGTGGTTGTGTTACTTTTACACTGAACAAAAGGGTTACAAATAGCTTAACATGTTAACATTTAGAATTTTTGTAACAGTGTGAAGCCCTAAGTTTGATCCCCAGCACTAGGAACAATAATCGACTTTGAGTGTTGTGGAGAGAAATATACAGAACAAGCATGAGAGCTCACTCAGCGGGCAGCAGCAATTGTGGTGTTTACAGTTTAGCTAGTGAGATGAGATTCTGTGTTTGTGGGGTGTTGATTAGCATGAGCCTGCTGCATACAGTAAGTGCAAACCAAGAGAATCTCATTTTAAAAAACAAACGCAGAAGACTAAAGAAGCAAAGATACTAGAAAGTAGTAGCGCAGTGACATCTTAGAGATTTTAATATTTGTGGCTAGGTTAAGTCTGAATTGATAGCTCCTTCTAATTTGTAAATTACCTGTGATATTGGCTGTCACAGCTGAAGAGTAACTTTGTCCTATGACCTTGAGTTTGTGTTCCTTCAGTCTGCTTTTGTTAGTGAAAGTACAGAAGTTTAGTAAAAGATGCCCAATGGTGCTGATGTTGCCCAGGAAAAGAAGTCTTGGTTGCAAAGCTTCCAAGGACCAACTCTGACTTCTCTTTGGTAAAATTAAGCTTCCTACTTTAGACCTTCTTATGGTTGCTTTGGAGTTTTAAAACACAAGTGAAGTAGGAATGGCTTTTCTTTTTTTTCTTGGTTTATTAAAAAATTGGGTATCAAACTAAGTTTGTAGCTGAGGATGACAGAGTTTGAACTTCTGATACACCTGCCTCTGCCTTCTAAGTGCTGGGATTACAGACATATGCCACCATTCCCCTGTTCATATGGTCCTGGGGATGTTCCCACAGTTTTGAGCATGCTAGGCAAGCCCTCTAAAGTCAATCTCCAGCTGAGAGTGGCACCCTAGGAACTCAGGCTACTGTGAGGACTTTTATCGAAAGCATTTGTAGTGTCAGGAGGCTAAAAATGTACAATTATAATTTTGAACTCATAGTTTTATTTTGCCTGTTCCATGTATTTATACTTAAATTTAAGAATTCATAAGCTTTTTTCTATTTTTAGCTGCACAGTGGGAGTAACAGTTTACTAAGTAAGCTCATTCATCAGTCTTACCATGGAGCCATGGACAGTGTCTCCCTCTCTGGAACTACTCCACTTCAAATGCTTTTGGAAATTGGTTTGGACAAACTGAAGAAAGATTATATCAGCTTTTTTGTCAGTAAGTCCTTTTTTCCAACTTAAAAGCTTGAAAAACCTGTCGGTTGCCACTCATAAATACTCTTAGATTTTTACTTTCCTAGCCACTGTAAATCTGGCTTTGCCTTGGATTGGCTATGAGACACGCATTTTCCTTCTTGGATCCTGTTTCCTATTGATGGATATAGGTTAAACAGCTGTAGTGCTGGCTTTTTGCACTCAGGTGTGAACTTTGTGTGTTGAGGGTGTGTAGGGTGCCTGTGACATGTGCTGTGTGAAGACAATTTGCTGGAGTCAGTTCTTGCTCCCTAGGTGTATCCGGGCCCCAGCCCAGGCCATCAGGGTTGAAAGCAAGCGCCTTTGCCTGCTGAGCCGTCTTGCTAGCCTTCGTTAAAAGAGTTTTTTCAATACTTAACACTTAATACTTTTTTTATTAAGGGCAAACTATGATCAAATTTGAAATAAGTATTAGTATGTAATTATGGTATAGTTGAGCGATTAAAATAAATTGATTACCTCTTTTTTTTTTTTGGTTTGGTTTGGTTTTTTTGAGATAGAGTTGTGAGATAGAGTTTCTCGTGAGATAGAGTTTCTTGCTGTCCTGGAACTTACTATCTCGACCAGACTGGTCTTGAACTCAGAGATCTGCCTATCCCTGCCTCCCATGTACTGAGATGGGGTGTGTGCCACCACCACCCAGCTGCTTGATCGCCTCTCTCTATGAACTATAAACATTTTTCTTAGGTTCTTTTTATTTTTAAAATTTTATTGGAAAATTCCTAAAGCTTTTTGTATATGTTTTTCTTGATAGGTCAGGAACTTGCATCTTTGAATCATTTGGTAAGTTTCTTTCTCTCACATAGTCATTGTACCCACAGTTGCCAAGTGTCTAATGTGCCAGCTTCTGTTCTAGGAAGCATCAGTAAGCCAGCTGATGCTAGTTATTACGATTTCTTAAAGTAAGTTAAAAAGTAGCTTGTTGGGGCTGGAGAGATGGCTCAGAGGTTAAGAGCACTGACTGTTCTTCCAGAGGTCCTGAGTTCAATTCCCAGCACCCACATGGTGGCTCACAACCATCTATAATGAGATCTGGTTCCTTCTTCTGGCCTGCAGGCAGAACACTATATACATAATAAATAAATAAATCATTAAAAAAAGAAACTTTATAAAAAAAAAAAAAAAAGTAGCTTGTTCTTGTCATTCCTTTTCTCTTTGTATTTATGTAACTGATACGTAGTTTTATTTGTTGAAGCCAAAATTCTACCAAAACTCTTATCTAGAATGGTTAGGGAATCCATTTGCTCTGTGAGGGAGTATTTTTTTTTTTTTAATGTATTCTCTTAACTGGTTTGTATTATTTAAAGGATTACTTGCTAAAGCAGTTCGGACATTCTTTAAAGGTGCCGGCTCAGGTTCTGTAGGATGCCGTCCGCATGCAGCCCACCCCACAGCATGAGTGCTCACTCATGCAGAGTCAGTTAGTGGAGGAGTAGCTTCTTTGCCTCTCAGTCTTCTCAAGGCTAGCCTGGGCAGGTTTTTGTTGTTGTGTTTTTCAAGACCAGGTCTCTACATAGCCCTGGCTGTCCTAGAATTCCCTTTGTAGACCAGGCTGGTCTCACACTCAGAGACTCCACCGGCTTCTGCCTCCCACATGCTGGGGTCAAAGCATTGCCACTACTCCTGCTCTGGGAAGGTTTTTATAAGGACCAGATGATAATCTCCCTTTTTAATGGATAGTCCATTAGTGACCTAGTTATGGCAGTAAAACCACATCATGTTTGCAAGTTCTAGGCTCACTCAAGGGGAAGGAACTGTACAAACTGTGCACTCCAGGAGGCTAGAGTCTTGAAGGCTTTTGTCAACACTGCTTATCATTTCCACTATGGGTTATTAGGTTGAATCTCAAATAGAACAGGAAAGTTGAAAATTTCATGATAATTGCTTAGCTTGCCAAATTTCTTCTCCAAAAGCTGTGCCAATGGACCAATAATATGTGTGAGGAGAAATTTGTCAAATACTTGGTTAGTTTCTCAGACTTGGGTTCACCAAGTACAGAGCGATTCAGAGTGGTCTTTTAGAGAAGCCCTTTATGCTGTCCTCATAGTGAAAGGCGGTGAATTCTGTGGTCGTTCCCTTCCTTTCCCTCCAGACTTAGACTTCCCAGAGGCTCTGCTCAGTCTTTGTTTCCTTACTCTCTTTGTACTTCTTTCTTCCAGGAATACTTCATTTCTTCATCAGTTACCACACAGGAACAGGTTTACCGTGTTCAGAAACTCCACCATATTCTAGAAATACTGGTCATCTGCATGCTTTTCATTAAACCTCAGCATGAGCTTCTCTTTTCTTTAACACAGTAAGTTTTTTTTGTTTTGTTTTTTTGTTTTTTTTTTTTTTCTTTGAGACATTGTCTCATTTGTAGCCTAGGCTGGCTTCACACTCCATGTAATCCTGCCTCAGTTTCCCAAGTGCTGGGATTAGAGGTGTGAGTCACCATAGCAGCCCACAGTAAGTATTGCTCTGTTGTGTATTTATTTAAAATTTGGCCTCTTCTACTACTGTCTTCTAAAGAGTGTGGTTAAAAGTCTGTGTAGAGATGGAGAGATGGTTCTGCAGGCAAGAGCACTGGCTGCTCTTGCAGAAGACCAGGTTCTATTCCCAGCACCCACAGGGCAGCTCACAACTGTCTTTAACTCCAATTCTAGGGGATCTTACACCCTCTTTTGGCCTTCTTGGGCTCCTGCATGGATATTGTATGAGATACATATATACACTCAAGCACACACATATACACATAAAATAAGTTTGTGTGCTTGGTTGTTTTGTTTTGGGGTTTTTTTAATATTCACAGTCTTTATTGCTAGTTAGACTACAACCTATTTGCCTTGTCTTTACTTTTGTGTGGCTTTAGATCAGTGTCATGAAGGAAAGGCTTTAGACTGAAAAAAATTAGATTCGACCCTTGCTCACTCCTGGTTTCATTAGGAGGCTCCTTCTCATTGGATTCTATTTCTTCTGTAAAAAAGGATATACTACTCATTTGACTGCTGAAGATCAAATGGTGTATCCCGTGTAAGGTACCAAATTCGTAATAGGCACTTAGTAACTACTGTTACTCTCTTCTTCGCATCCTTCTAATTTTAAAAAGCAATTTCTATACTCCTGTAAGTCCAGATCAGACAGCACTGCCGACCATCTGTGATAACTGAAGGAGATCCCTGGACCTGTCAGCATGGCTGTAATTAGAGCTGGTTAGTTTAAGTGAGGCAGTTTAGAACAACAACCCTTGCATGTTAAGACACTTACTGATAGGCATGTGAGTGTGAATGCTCTGTACCTACCCATGCACAAGCACAGGGGCCAGAAAAGAGCCTCCGATGCCCCTTTTTATCACTCTCCATGTATTTTTTATTTATTTAAAAAAAAATTTGGGGGGCTGTGGAGACAGCTTAGCGATTAAGAACACTGGCTGTTCTTGCAGAGGACCTGAGTTCAATTCCCAGCACCCACATGGTGGCTCACAACCATCTCTAACTCCAGTTCTTCTGACTTCCATGGTCATGTGACACTCCAACATATACATAGGCAAAGCATTTGTACACATAAAATAAATAAATTAAAAAATTTGGCTGGGTATGATGACATGTCCTTTTAATCCCAACGTTCAGGAGGCAGAAGAAGTCAGTCGCTTATGTCTAACTTCTACATAGCAAGTTCAAGGGCAGCCAGGGCTATATAGTGAGACCCTGTCTCCAAAAAATATAATAATAAATAAAATAACCAATTTTACATTTATGTAGTGTGCATGTGTGCCAAGACACATATGTGGCAGTGACAGGACATTTTGCAGGACTCTGTTCCCTCCTTCCATGTGAGCTTAAGTGGCCAGGGTTAATAGCAAGCACCTTTCCCAGTAGAATAATCTCACGGCCCCCACTGCCTTGTTTCTTCTTTCTGAGGCAGCAGTCCACCCTCTGCCTCCCAGCTGAGTTGGCATTACAGATATGCATGGGATGTCCAGCTTGTTACATGGGCTCAGGGATCTGAACTCTGGTCCTCATGATTCCGTAGCAAACGCTTTTAACTGTTAAGCCATCTTTCCAAACCATGTTTTCCGGATTTAGAATGTGCATAAGGTGTGAAGGGGTAAAGAGAAAAATTTGAAATCGTTACTACTTATCCAGTCTTTTAAGACCCCCCCTCTTTTTTTTTAAAGTAAGCATCCCTGTTACTAAGCATCAGTACTGTAGACATGTTAGAGATCTTGCACAGTGGTAGAGCAGCTGCCTAGCATGCATGAGGCCCTAGGTTCATTCCCTAGCACTAGAGAAGGGGAGGAAAAATAGGAGAAAGGAAGAGAGGGAGGGAGGGATGAAGAAGGAAAGGATCAGCAGAATAAATGAATTAGCTTTCTAATTCCCTGAATTCTGGGCAGGAGAGGTGGCTCAGCAGATAATGGCACTCGGTGCCAAATCTGAGGACCTGTGTTCAGTCCCTGGGTCCCAAATGGTAGAAGGAGAAAACCAACTCCTAAAAGTTGTTCTCAAATCTCTACATGTGTACTTGAACATGGTATCACCCACACATGTACACAAAAACTCAGATACACACAATAAATAAATTTATTTGTTTAAACTCCCAGAATTCGGGAAGTCATGGAATCTTTATTTATCTCTCCTGTGCTACTTATTTTTCTCTTTCAGATACTTCCTTCTTCCCACTGTCTTTGTGTTCAACTGTGATTGAACCTTGCCTACCACTTAGCTACATTCTTAGCCCAATGATTTTACATAAGAAATCTCTGTACTATGATATATTTTTAAGTGAATGGGATTTCCTTCACCAGACAGAAAACATAATCTTTTTTGTTGTTTGTTTGTTTTTTCTTTTTTAAGACAGGGTTTCTCTGTATAGTCTTGGCTGTCCTGGACTCGCTTTGAATACCAGGCTGGCCTGGAACTCACAGAGATCCACCTGCCTCTGCCTCCCAAGCCTTAGGATTACAGGCGTGCCACAACGGCAAAGTTTTGTTTTGCAGCGGGGTGTGTGTGTGTGTGAAGGGGTGAGAGAGTAGGATTTGTTAATATTATGGCTCTAAACTCATTCTGTCAGTTTCCTGGTTAGTGGGTCTCAGTAAAATGTTTCTCTAGACTAGAAAGCATTCATCTTTCTTGATGGCTCTTATTACCAAAAGAAATTGTTTTATCTTTTTAGATCCTGCATAAAATATTACAAACAACATCCTCTTGATGAGCAACACGTTTTTCAGTTGCCAGTCAGACCTGCTGCTGTAAAGAGTTTGTATCAAAGGTAAGCACTTAACAATGACGTTGTACCTTATGGGCAGTTTGGAGCCCATTTTCCATATGATTTCATGAAGCAGCATGGCTTAACCTTAGTCTTTGATCTACTCCCTGATTCGAGTCTCATGGCTTTTCGTGGTTCTTCTCACAGAATTTGTGTCACTGAAGACTTTTGAGTCTCTAGTTTTTGTTCTGTCAATTTACAGTTCTGTCACAAAATCAAGGGAAAAATAATAGCCAGGAAGAAATGACAGACTGAGAGAAAATGCTGAGGATAGACAGGGACAGCAAGACCAAGGAGTAACTGGGAGTGAGAGAATTGTGGCCATTCACTCTGACATACAGATTCTGATCTCCCTGGCTCTTCTTCTTCATGTCTGCTTCTTGAAGCTTCTCTCATACTGAAAGTAAGCCCCATCCATGCCCAGTGGTTGGTTGGTTTTGGGGATGGGGTCTTAACTATATCACCTAGGCTGTCTTTAAATTTTGTTTCACCTTCCAAAGTTTTGGGATTATAGTCGTGCACCACTGTGTCCAGCTTCTAATGGCTTATTAATTTGCCAAATTAAATCGACATATTATAGAAAAAAAATGGTTTTGGCTACCTGTGATTCCAGGACTCATGTGGGTGCCTCTCATGAGTTAAGGCCAGCCTGATCTACATGGCACGTTCTAGGCCAGACAGAACTACGGATTGACACGCTGTCTCAAAAAAGAAAAAAAGTCAAAGCAGAAGTGGGCCAGGTAGCTTACCTGGTGGGAGTCAGCAAGTTCTTCCATCTCCAGGATTCATGTGAAAAGCCGCTGTTGTGGCTTGTTTATGTAATTCCAGCTGTGCTAGCTGTGCTAGCTGTGCTAGAGGGGAGACAGACAGGAGAAGCCACGTGAACCCCAGTGCTCACATCCTGTGCAACAGGGTAATGAGAGCCCTGCCTCAGAAACAAGGCAGAAGCAGGAAACTGACTCTGAGAGTTGTCCTCTGATCTTCATGTGTGCTGTGGAATATACCTGTCTTTGCTCACTAAAAGTGTAGAAAGACGTTATTTTGTGTGTGTGTGTGTGTGTGTGTGTGTGTGTGTGTGTGTGTGTGTATGCTATATAGAGGAGAGTGCATGCTGTGGCATGCGCATGGAGATCAGAGAAAACTTTATAGAGTCTATTCTCCTTCCACCTTTCATTTGTATTCTGAAGATGAGGCTCAGGTTGTCAGCCTTTCATGTCAGGCAGCAAGCGCTTTTACTCACTGAGCCATCGTGATATCCCAAAATTAATATTCTTATTACACTTATTGATGCATTTATTCTTGTGTATATGTGTGTCGTTGGGTGCTTGTAAGCTGTGGCACACATGTTGAGGTCAAAGGACAACTCACAGGAGTCAGCTCTCCCCTTCATCATGGAACTCATTCAGGCCTGAACCTGCTGAGCCATCTCTTCTGCCATGATAATCTTTTTAAATTAAGTAAACTAATTAATTAATTTCATAATTAAATGTGAGTCATTACACTTTTTCCTCGTATTTTATCTTTTTTTAAAGAGATTTATGCAGTATTCTGCCTGCATGTGTGCCTGCTCGCCAGAAGAGCGCATCAGATCTTACCATGTGAGCCACCACATGGTTGCTGGGAATTGAACTCAGGACCTTTGGAAGAACAGCCAGTACTCCTACCCCAAAGCCATCTCCAGCCCGAATTTTATCTGTTAATGACCATCATTAGTCACCCAAGGCTCAAACACCCTCTGCTCACTCCTGTTCCTTACCAGTTGCTTGTCTGCCTTGGCACCTCCCCCAACTCCTGTACTGCTTTCCTTCTTTGAGGGAGAATAGGGGGTAGAAATGGGTCTCACTGTTTACACTTGCCTTGAACTCTATGTAGCCCATGCTGGCCTTGAACATGAAGTGACGCTGCTGCCTCAGCCTCTCACATGGTAGAATTGCTGAGGACACCACCATGCTTGGCTTACACAGTATTTCTCTATTACTGCGTGCTCATGCATGCCTGTGAGAGTGTGTGTGTGTGTGTGAGAGAGAGAGAGAGAGAGAGAGAATATGTATAATTTATTTGTATTTTATGTTCATTAGTGTTTTGCCTGCATGTGTGTCTGTGTAAGGGTGTCAGAAGCCCTAGAACTGGAGTTAGAGACAGTTGTGAGCTGCATTTGGTTGCTGGGAATTGAACCCAGGTCCTCTGGAAGAGCAGCTAGTGCTCTTAACTACTGTCCAGTCTGTTACTGCTTTTTAAAAAATGTTTTCTTTCAAATGTGTGTGTTTGTCTCTCTCCCTTTCTTGACTGTTCTTGTCCAGCTCGGGCATTGTGACCTGTTATAGCCCTCCTCAGTACTTGTCACATAAGGATTTCACTAAATTTCTGTAAGGAAGGAAGGAAGGGAATAGCTATTGTTTGCTTATTGGTTAAGGGTTGGTTTGTTTTGTTTTACGTTTTCTTTTGATATTTTTTCTTTAGTGAGAAGCCACAGAAATGGAGAGTGGAAATAAGCGGTGGTCAGAAGAAGGTGAACACAGTTTGGCAGCTGAGCGAGAGCCCTCCTCTAGACCACGCCAGTTCCCACAAGCCTGGTAAAGACGATTGCTAGTAAATTAAGTCTTTCTGGGAGGAATCATTTTTATAGGTCTTTTCCTGACCTGTAGGTATAAAATCTGAGCTGCACTTGGTGGTTCACACTTTTAATCGCAGCAGAGGCAGGTAGATCTCTGAGTTTGAGGCCAGCCTGGTCTACAAAGCAAGTTCCAGGACAGCCAGGCTGCACAGAGAAACCCTGTGACAAAAAACAAAACAGAAAAAGACTATAAATTCTAAGAATTTCTTCTCTGACATTAAATTGTAGCAGGATTTAGAAAACACGCTTGTTGAACCCTAAGTGGTGACACAGAAATTCATGTACTTGTTTGGATTCCAAGGGAAGGTAGCCATTTTTAAAGGTACCATTTTAAATGGTAAGTTGTTTAATTGTGGCTTAAAGGCATCAGAAGTGTGAACTGTGTAAACGATTGCCCTGGCTGAGCTTTGCCAAACAGATTCTTTTCAAGTGACAGATGCTGTCCTTCTCAGCGTCTGTCTTGTGGTACAGGTCTTACTGACCTCATTGTCTTTCTGCCTACAGATTGTTCTGAGTTGACACTGAACGGTAGTTTGGAAGAAAGGACGGTCTTCATTAACATGGCCACCTGCAGCCAGGTGCACTTCAAGTAGCTTGCACTGAAGGTCCCTGCAAGGTATCTGTGCACTCTCAAGTATGTTGTGTTGAGCACCTTGTATTTTAACTATTTTTACATTGTCATATTGAATCCACACATCAGGAATGTGATTGTTCTCCAGTCACCCCCTGAATGGCCTGCCAGGTTATTTGCAAGTCTCTGATTCCTTTGTACTTTTTGTTGGCCATTTAACTCTACAGTCAAAAAATAATAATTTTTGAGTGGTAATATCTTTGTATTTTATTTTAAGATTTTATTTATTATGTATACAATATTCTGCCCGCATGTACACCTGAACACCAGCAGAAGGCACCAGATCCCAGTATAGATGATTGTGAGCCACCATGTGGGTGCTGGGAATTGAACTCAGGACCTCTAGAAGAGCAGCCAGTGCTCTTAACTTCTGAGCCATCTCTCCAGCCCTTCCTCCCCTTACTTTGATTTTTAAAATAAAAAATTAAGCACCACCAGGTCGTGTTGACGCGCACCTTACTCAGTCTCAGTACTCTTTAAAACAGAGGTCAGAGTAGCTCTGAGATAAGACTAGCCTGGCCTACAGTGGAAGTTTCAAGACAGCCACAGCTACACAGAGAAATTCTGTCTCTCTAAACCTAAAAAATAAAAATCATCTAAGTCAGGCCTGGTGGTGCATGCCTGCTCTGGGAGGCAGAGGCAGGTGGCTTCCTGTGAGTTCAAGGCCAGCCTGGTCTACAAAGTGAGTCTAGGATAGCCAGGGCTACACAGAGAAACCCTGTCTTGAAAAAAACCAAAAAGAAATAATAAGTAAATAAATAAAATCATCTTACATTGAGTTAGTATTAATTAGGAGAATGAATGGAAAGTCCTCTTTTGTGTTGTTTTTTGAGAAAAAAAATAAAAAGTTCTATAGGCCTCGCTGGCCTGGAGCTCCCAGAGACCCACCTGGGATTAGAGGTGGGCACTTTGTTGCCTAGCCTCGGGCCTCTTTTGTTTGTTTTCTTGCTTGCTTCAGAAACAAAAGTAAAACTAAATAATGAGTAAAATGCCTGACCCCATTCCTTCTTCAGCTTCATTTGTCATCTAAGAAATGGATATTAATTTTATCATAGTGAAAGACCCCAGCCTCACACTAAGTTAAACATAGCTAATGCCATTTTGTGAGACACCACTGTTTTGTAAAACTCTGAAGGCCAGATGAGAAACTGGAAAATTACTGAGAAATCCTAGCTGTGTCACCCACTTGGGATATCTGTGGTCAGGCTGCCCCAGTCATACTAAAAACAGTTTGTGTTATTCACTCTCATAGATATCTGTGAGACTGTTTCAGCTAAGATAGGGAAAAACAAAATAACAGGTGGCGGGCCACGTCAAGGGGTCATCCTACCCCCCTTGACCACCCAGTTCCTGAAATCTTGGTGCCCCTGCCAAACTTTGACGCAAATTGTGGTCTCGTGTAAACGTACCAATCAGCCCCCTGTAACCATGCCCTCTCGTTTCTGTACCAGTGCCTCTGCCTCTAAAACCCTATAAAAACCCCAGCTTTCTACCTAGGGGGCGCGGAAGTCTTCCGAATGACTTTTCGCCCCGAGTACTCGTGAATCAAAATAAAAGCCTCTTGCTGTTTGCATCCGAATGGCCTCGTTGATCTTTGGGAGGGGGTCTCTCTGACGGAAGATACCCTCCGGGGATCTTTCAATAGTTAAAGAACAAATTGAACTTTAATTTGTGTGTGTGTGTGTGTGTGTGTGTGTGTGTGTGTGTGTGTGTGTGTTTGCTCTTTCAGACAGTGTTGTTCTATATAGTCCTAGAGCTCACTGTGTAACCAGGCAGGCCTTGAACTCATAGATCTGCCAGCCTCTGCTTCCTGAATGATGGTATTAAAGACATGCATCACCCCACCTGGCTTTCATTTAAATTTTAAAAACCTTTGTTTAGTTTACACCACAGTCTGTCCTGCCCTCTGCTGGTGCGGGGCAGTGACTGCAGGAACAGGCTGTGCGCAACTTGCTGTCCACCCACTTAGCTGATAGTCTGCAGCTTGAAGGGTTAGATTGACAGTGTCATCAGATAGGGCAGTGCGGGGGTGGCAGTCATTTGTACATTAAAGGAATATTTTCAGGGCTGGAGAGATGGCTCAGAGGTCAAAAGCACCCGCTGTGCTTCCAGAGGTCCTGAGTTCAATTCCCAGCAACCACTTGGTGGCTCCCAACCATCTATAATGCAATCTGGTGCCCTCTTCTGGCATGTACAACATTGTATACATAATGAATAAATAAATCTTAAAAAGAAATATTTTCAGATAAATGAGAAATAATCAATACTGTGTTCCTAATTTTGAAAAATGAGATACGTGAATGATATATTGCAAAAATATATTAAGTCTGACTTCAGGAGAGTTGAGATTACAGGTCACTTTCATTTTATTCATATTTTTATTTTCTGATTCTTAAATTTCAGCACAAACCAAGAAGGGGGAAGGGAAAGAAAGGTCATTTTCAGCATCTGAAAAATAGACATCACATGAGCTTTTGAAGCAGAAAAGAAGGGTGATCCTGAAGAGTCTCTGAAAGATGAAGGTGGAGATGAGATCCTGTCTCAGCTGCAGCTCCTGAAGAGAAGTGTTAACAGCAGGGCAGCAATGAGGATGGAGAGGGCACAGACTGTTGGGGCCACGATTTCTGAAGCCACGTGCATGTGCCTGAGCAAGGGCTCTAGAACAGAACATTCCACCAGAAGTGAGCTTTGTTTTGACCACTGTAGTTTCCAATTGTTCTCCTTTGTTGTAAAAGGGAACTAATGAATCAAACATTATTTTGTAATGAGGTCTGGGGCCGTAGTGTGGACAGAGCTTTCCCTGAGCGTGCACACAGCCTTTGGGAGTCTGTACCATTACACAAAGCTTACTCGAGAGCTGGAGATGTCAGATAAAATCTGGTTCTTTCACTGGCATTTCACTTAGCCTATGTATGGATAACACTCGTGCCGGCATTGCATTAATCTCAAAAAGCTGCCACCTATATTCCATGGGTTCCCTAGGTTTTTACTGGGGCTAGGTGTGATAGTGCACACCTTTAATCCCAGCACTGGGGAGGCGGAGAGGCCTGGTGTGTGATGCTAGTTCCAGAAAAGCCAGAGCTATACAGACAAACCCTGTGTCAAAAGGGAGGAAAAACCATTGGCAACATTTCTAGCTTTTTGAGTTTGTTATTCTCTATATACTTATATCTCATATACCTTTAAGCGATGTGGGAGTCTCTATATTGCAACTTCTAATGGTAATTCTTAAACTCATTTCTTTGTTGGCACAAAAGTTCATTTAGAAGTAAACATTTATTTGATAATTGTTGCGTGGTATAATCTTTTAAGAGCTAAGTGATTTATGTGTGCCGACCCAATGGAAGACCTTCACGTAACCAGCTTTGCTTTGTCTGCTGAGCGCCCTGATGTCTGCAGTAGACAGGCATGGACATGTTCTCAGGAGGCTCACGGGCTGGTCGGCAAAGCCTGCGTTCCCACCGAGTTGCAGTTGCTCTGTTTTGGTGGCCTATGGTTTATAACCGTAGACTGATCATTTAGGAGCATGTCTGCTGGCACACTAGCCCGTGAAGGGTGAGAGGGCTGCTCAGCACCTGCTTCGCTCCCCCATTCAAGAATGACACTAGATTGCCCTTACACAGAAAAAACAGGGATTTCAGAAACACTGGTGGCATTCTGTATTTGGGATCCTTTTAGATCCACTGCATAAGAAATGATGCCTTTAGCTGGGTGTGGTGGTCCAGGCCTTTAATCCCGGCACCCAGACATCCGCAGAGGCAGGCGGATCTTCTTGATTTCGAGGCCAGCCTGGTGTACAAATCGAGTCCAGGACAGCCAGAGCTATTACACAGAGAAACCCTATCTTAAAAACCAAAAAAGAAAAAAAAAGATGCTTTTTTTAGCCAGGTGGTGGTAGCAAACACTTCAGTCCCAGTGCTCCCGTGGGGAGGCAGAGATAGGATCTCTGAATTCGAGGCCAGCCTGGGCTACAGAGTGACCTGGCTGTTCGAGGACAGCCAGTAGGCCAACACAGAGAAACCCTGTCTCAAAAGAACAAACAGTAACAAACAGCTCATAGTTAGGAGCACAGGCCACTCTTCCAGAGGACCCAGGCTCAGACCCCAGCATACACAATGGCAACTCACAATTGTAACTCCCGTTCCAGGGGTTCCAACACCCTCGCATAGACACATGCACGCAGAGCACCAATGTACACGATGAAAATCATTGAGAAAAACAGCAGCCAGGCATGGTGGCACACGCCTGTAATCCCAGCACTCAGGGAGGCAGAGGCAGCAGATCTCTGAGTTTGAGGCCAGCCTGGTCTACAAAGTGAGCCCAGGACAGCCAAGGCTACTTTTAAGAGGATAGGGACAGTGTTTTGTTTATTGCTGTTATCTCTAAGGCGTAGAATAACCCTTAAATATTAGAGAATACTGAATAGTTTTTAATCCTAGCTACTTGGAAGGCAGGAGCAGGAGTATCACAAACTCAAGGCCTATGAGAGCTGCTGAGTTTAAAGCCATCCTAAGCAAGTTTGTGAGACCTAGTCTCAAAAAGTAGGGCCGTGGCTGGAGAGAGAGCTCAGCAGTCAAGAGCGTTGACTGCTCTCCCAGAGGACCCAGGTTTGGTTCCCAGCACACATTGTTGTAACTCTTGATTCCAGGGGATCCAGCACCATCTTCTATCCTCCTTGGGTATCAGACACTCACATGATGCATGGACATACTTGCAGGCAAAACACCCATTCACGTGAGCAAAAACAAACAAACTTCTTTTTAAAGTAGGGCTGATAAGATGGTTTAGTGGGTAAAGACACTTGCCACCCGATCCTGACTACCTGAGTTCAGTTTCTGGAATCCATGTAAAGAGACAGTACTACAAAGTCATTCATTGAATGCCTCAGAGCACAGGCACACACACAACAGCAATAAATACAATTAAAATGTAACATTTTTAAAAAGTGAAGTGGCTGGGGAGAAAGCTCAGTAGTAGAGCACTTAGTGGTTTTGAACCCTAGGTTTACTCCCTAGCAACGCCACACAAACCAAAATTACTTGCTTAATTAGTGTAAGACCTGCTTTTTCCTTTTCTTCATTCCAGTTGATAATGGCTGATTTTTCCTCTTCCACTTGCCCATTTTAACAAAAGCGGTACACACATAAAATTACAGTGTAATTCAGAAGAATGAAATTACAGTACTTGGGATACAGCATCAATAAAATGTGACTAATAAAAAATAAAGAAATTACAGTACTTGAAGTCATTCTCAGGAATGGGGGCGTGGCTCGGTCAGTAAGGTGCTTGCCTTGTTTGACTTCTAGACCCTACTTTAAAAGTGATGAAATGGCAACCCTGAGCTAGGGAAATAGAACGGCCAGAAGAGCCCAGAACTTGCTGGCTTGCCATAGTAGACTATGTGATGGGCTTCAGGCCAGTGAAGCAAAGAAGCAGTTCAAGCTCCTGAGTGTGACACTAGGTTGTCCTCTGACTTGCACACATACAGAAGAAATTCACCCTCCGCTATTTCTCTTGTGCTTCATGCTTTCTCTAATACAATTTGTTGTTGTTTTTTTTAAGTGGAGTCTTTAGCCCGTGTTAGTCTGGTCTAATCTGGCCGTAGATAAATAGATTAGGTAGACAGATATTTAAAATGCTATATGGGCTAGGAGTTTAGCCAGCTTAGTGTGTACAAAAGATGCCTCTGGTAGCCCAAGTACCCAAGATAGACAAAATTTTAAATGCTTATAAGACAACATTAAAGGTAAAGACATTTGTGGTCATAAATGGACTTTAGCTAGGTCATTCTGAGACTTTTAGTAATGCCATCATATGTAAATTACATAGTTATCAAAGAAAAGAATGTCCTCACCTGTGGCAAGCATCTGGTTGTTGATGGAGCAAGTTTCCAAAGCTTGGAGATGCCAGCTTTCCACCTGATGAAAACCCACTGGATAAGCAAGGTTGTCTTACATTTTTGTTTAAATTTTTTTTTTTAGAATAAGTGAGGTAATTTTTTTTTTTTTTACAAAAATTTATATGCATTGTTGTGTATGTGTACATAGAAGTCAGAGGACAACTTTCAGAAATCAGTTCTCTCCTAGCACTTAGGTCTCAGGGATCAAACTTACATCATCAGGCTTGGCCAAAGGAGCCTTTACCAGTTCACCAGTCTCACGAAGACAAACACTTTTGTTTTTGTTTTCTGAGACAGGGTTTCTCTGTGTAGCTCTGGCTGTCCTGGAACTCTGTAGACCAGGCTGGCCTCCAAACTTACAGACACCCGTCTGCCTCTGCTTCCTGAGTGCTGAGATTAAAGGCATGCACCACCACTGTCTGGCGACAAACACATAATTTTAAATCTACCCACCGTTTTGGTTTTAATTTTTTTGAGACTTTTCATTGGAGCCCAGACTGGCCACAAACTGGCTGTGTAGCTGAGGCTGGCCATGAGGTCAACCCCCAGCTTCGTGTAGCTTTCTTATAATGACAGAGTAAACGCCTTCACATCTTTGAAGCAATTCTAGCAAGCAAGTCACGTTTGTGTTTTGGTTCGGTTTCCTTTTTTTGAGACACTGTTTCTCTGTGTAGCCTTGGCTGACCTAGACTCTCACTTTGTACACCAGACTGGCCTCAAACTCAAAGAGATCTGCCTGCCTCTGCCTCCCAGAGTACTGGGATTACAGACAGTGTGGGCCACCGCACCTGGCTCACATTTGTTTTTAATTTATATCATAATTTACAGTCCATGATGTAGATGCAGTTACAGACAAGGTAGAGCTGATGGGCAATTTGTAAGTTATTAGAACTATTTGGTAGGTTGTTTGTTTGTTTTAATATTTATTTATTTACTCGTTTATTTTTGTGGTGCACCTGTTTGCCCTTGGCACCCAGCAGAGGGTGCTGGATCCCTGGAGCTAGAGTTGTAGGCAGTTGTGCTGAGAACTGAACAAGAGCTCCATGACTCCTTGTTTAATAGGTTTTAAAAGCTTAAAGTTTAGCCGGATATGGTGGCACACTTGTAATCCCAGCACTCAGTGAGGCAGAGGCAGGCACATCTCTGTGAGTTGGAGGCCAACATGGTCTACAGAGCAAGTCTAGGACAGCCAAGGCTACATAGAGAGACCCTGTTTCAAAACAAACAAACAAAAAGCTTAAAGTTTGTTTCTGTTTAATCTTGCCTTGGAGGCAGTACATGTATATGGTTCTGCCATTTGGTGGGAGAGTCCTACATTTGATTTACAGAACATTTTACATATTGAATAGTAGGTAGTATTTGTTTGCATCAGGGTAACATTTTTAGCTCATCAGAATTCCCATCTGATTCATGTTTTTTAGTCTTATTGTTCAAATGTGTTCTGGATGAAAATAAAACCCCAAGGGATGGGTAGTAGGAGGACATTTTCACTTCAGTGGCAGAAGAGGCCGCGCATCCTGGGTAGCCCTGGGGCTACAACACAGCAAACCATTGCCTTCATGGTTTGCTCCGTTAGAACCTAGCTCTGACAGGACTCGTCAGCTTGATGCTCTGTCTGGGAGGGACTGGATTTTGAGGTGTGCTCACTCCACCCTGAGCAGAAGTGGTGAGAGGCAGGGAAGCTGTACCCCCTCCCCCTTCCTTAAAGAAAAAGGAGGGTGTGGTGCATCTCAATCTTTAGTTCTTGTAAGAGCAGAACAAGCGTCATGGGTAGGTCAGCCTTACCTCTCGTGGGTTTGGAAACCCATTGGCTGTGATGATCTCCTTGTAATACTGAACTGAAGCCTTGGGGTAGCGAGGCTTGTGTCTCACATTGAAGTCAACGTGGTAGAACCCGTATCTATCTGCATAGCCTTTCTCCCATTCGAACTTATCCAGCAGAGACCAGGAAGTGTACCCTCTTATATTCACACCATCTTTTATAGCTGTGAAGATATGATTCCATTCTTAATGCATTTCGCTTACTTAGAGATATAGAGAGAGTATTTCTATGAGGTCTAGAAGCAAGTTTTATTTGATGGTAGATGATAGACTGAATTTTGTCTAAACAGAAAAACATGAAGCAAATCTTAGTTTTATCTCACCTTTTAACATTTCATTTATGTATCCTTTGAGGTACTGAATTCTCCACTCATCACAGAATTGAGTGCAGTGTAACTTCTGAGATGCTCCATTTTCTGTCACGAGTATGGGAGGATCACCATACTGAGTCTGGAAGTAAGGCAAGAATGGGTGTCAAACACCTGACTTAGAGGCGGTCTTCTGGGTCTCATGGCTGCCATAGTCTAATGAAGTGCATGGAGCTAGCGCTTTCTTAGTGGGTGTCGGGTGACATGTTTATTGAGAGATGAGTGTAGGTAGGCGAGTTGATGTGGAAGAATATAGTTCTCTGAAAGGGATCTTATTTGGGAAAGCACACTCCAGATCTTATTCTCTCCCTCAAACTCCCTTTCAAGTTAGATGGGCAATATACCTGAGAGGGGGGCAGCCATTTTCTTGCGCCATTTAGTTGCGCCGGTAAATGACCTCCCTCCCACCCTATGCTTGTAAGCTACCCCATTAAACTTGCTCACACATGGGGACATGCAAAGACGTGAGAGTAGGAAGCAAAGTTAGACAGGAGTGTGGGGAGGGAGAACAGATAATGAAAAGCAGACATGATCAAAATGCATCACATACATGTATGAACTTGTCAAAGGGCAAACTTAGGAGAGGGTCTAGAGAGATGCCTCAGCAGTTGAAAGCATTCACCGCTTTCCAGAGTACACAGGTTCAATTCCCAGCACAAACACGCAAGCCCACAATTCTCTGTGCCCTCTGTGGGCACCAGTCAATCTTGTGGCGCACATACCTGTTTTCAGGCAAAGGTTCATATACATCAAGTAAAAAGTATGTACTAAAAAAGAAAAAGGTAAATTAAGTGTCAGATTTCAGCTGTAATTGGAGGTGGTTGTTTACGTAAGCAACAGTCTGCAGGGCCTCTGTAGTAGGCTGTGAGGTGCAGGGGCCTGGATTTATTGGCTGACCAGCTTTGTCGTTTTGAGCTGGTTTTGTTCGTTTGGTCGAGTCTCATGCAGTGCAGAGCTCAGTGTGCAGTGTGCAGAGGTTAACATGCAGTATTGCCAGTTTCCACGGTCTCACGTGTTTGATGGGGTAGGTACCTGAGCAAAGTTGAGAAGCCTCCTGAATCCCCATGGCACAGAATAGAGCCACGAAGACCCCAGCTCTGGCCAGTTGGGGTCTACAAGCTCTACCAAGTCACGGTCATTCTGGTAGCTGGGACCCTGGAGGGAGGAGTATTTCCTCTGAGTGATGTATCGAGTGGTAAAATGGCCCAGTCCCAGGAAGTCAGATGTGCCTTTAAGGTAGCTCTTCTCCTGAAGGGAGAACGTAGGCAACCTCGACGTCTCCAGGCCTCGCTCTGCACTCTTCATTCCTGACAGGAGTGAACGGGAGAATTTAAGCAGGTCTTATTTCTCACGGTCATTTTGCTTTGTCCCACCGCACCGCTGGAACTGTCACGTATAAACTGGGCTTTGGTGCTGGAGCAGTGGCTCAGCTCTTGCAGGGGACCCAGGCTCACATCTCAGCACCCACGTGACAGCTCACAGCTGGCCACAACTCTAGTTCTAGAGGTCCAACACCCTCTTCTGACTTCCAGAGGCACAAGGCACATACAAACACTCATAAAGGCAAACACACAAAAAAAAAAAAAAAAAAAAGAAAAACTTTTAAAAAAAGAACTTGAGCTGTGGTAGCTCACGCCTTTAATCCCAACACTTGGAAGGGAGAGGCAGGCAGATCTCTGTAGTTAGAGGCCAAGCTGGCCTACAGGACAGCCAAGGCTACACAGAGAAACCCTGTGTCAAAAAATCACTTACTTTTTTTAGACAGGATTTCTCTGTATAGCCGTGGCTGTCCTGAAACTTGATCTGTAGACCAGGCTAGCCTTGAACTCACAGTGATCCACCTGCCCCTGCCTCCAGAGTGCTGGGATTAAAGGCGTGCGCCACCACCGCCCTGCCAACTTGTACTTTTACTCTTGTCTATGTTTGTGTGTGTGCCCACATGAGTATAGTGCCCATAGAGGTGGGTGTTGCCTTCCTGGAGGTGCAGGGAACAGGCAGTTGTGAGCTGCCATTCCTGTGTAGATGCTGGGTACTGAGCCCTGCTCCTCTGGAAGAGCATCAAGCGTTCTTAACTGCTGAGCCATCTCCAGCCTATTTTCAAAAAAAATTTCTAAATTTATATTGCTTACTGTTTGTGGCTAGGAGTGTAGCTTAGCAGTAGAGTACTTGAGAGACACATACAGGGCCCTGGATTTGACCCCTGTCAGCCAAAGAATGCAATATTTTCACGATTACTCAGTGAATGGTACTTGGAGAAAAGCACGGCTATACTGTTCCTTCCATTGAAAAATTGGTAATGTGGGCTCCTTCTAGAAAGCTGGAAGGACATTGGTGGTAGCGAGAGTCATGACGTGTTCAAATGTCGACAGCGTCGGCTGTGACAGGTCCTCCACTGAGCAGTTTTGCCGTGCTCGGACTGTAAAGGTCAGCTTTTAACTGACAAGCCCCAAACCTTTTTATCATGTATCTCGCTCACGTGTGGGAAAGGATCTTCAGTCAAGTGTCTTCAGGTAAATTGAGTAGCAAAAGGTTGGAAACAACTTACATTATTATTGCCAAGGGGATGGCTAACTAAATGATGGAAAACTGAGGATGCAGCATGCATGAGCCCTGGGTCTGACCCCCAGCACCACAATACTAAAAATAGGGGCTGGAGGGATGGCTCAGCAGCTAAGAATACTTGCTGCCAGAGGACCCAGGTTCAGTTCCCCACAGCCACAAGGGGCTCACTGACATCTGTAACTCCAGCTCGCAAGGATCCGGTGCCCTCTTCTGGCCTCCATAGATACCTCGCTTGCATGTGGCACATGGACACACATTTATAGGAAACACTCATACACACAAAATAAACCCAAGACAGTAAAGTCCCCTGAAATAACAATTGCTGCTGAGCGGCCATCCGTACCATGATGTGTGTCTGCTGGAACAGACAAGGCAGCACTTTCCATGCCACCGTGTAAGGATTGCCTACATATATGTGTAAGGGGTAAAAGATGCGGGCTGGGGCTGCAGAGGCGGCTCAGAGAGTAAGAGCACTGGCTGTTCTTCCAGAGGTCCTGAGTTCAATTCCCAGCACCCATGCGGTAATGGAATCTGATGCCTTCTTCTGGTTTGCAGACAGAGAACTCACGTACATAAATAAATTAATAAAACTTAAAAAAAAAAAAGCTGCAGGCCACTGAATATAACATGAACTACACTCTGGCAAATGTGCAGTGATCTAACAGGAGGACAGGAGGAGCACTTGCAGGGAGACTCTAGGTTAGGATGAAAGGAGTGAAAGGTTTGTACTATTAACAGTCCTTAAAACATTAGCAAGTTTTTAGTCAAATTCAGTAACTAGAAAAACCGGCGGGCACTGGTCCTGCACTGACTCCTCTGGAAAAAGCACACAGAGTAATGGGTTTCCTGGTGGCATCTTATACAGGCACTGGCTCTTTCCCAGTCGGTCCCCTCTTGCCACACGCATTCCAGTACTCTTTCTTTCTCACTCCCCCTTCCTTATGATCTCTTCCTCCTTCCGGCCTCTCTCAAAGCATCTCCTCCATCCCTCTCCAGAAGAGAAGAGGAAACAGCTCTTGGTTCAGAGCCCCGATTCCTACTGGATGGGAATGCCCAGATGCTGTAAAATCACCATGGTCTTCAGCCGTGTACACACTGTCCCCATGTGTGTGGGCTGTTCCACTGTCCTGGCAGCCGAGGACAGAAAAGCGAGGCTGATGGTGCTCCTTCAGGAGGAAGCAGCACGGAAAGCACCTGCTTCAAGATGAGCAGGAGCCAGCCCAGTGAACACATTTTGGGAAAAACAAAAACAAAAAAACTTCCTCTCTTGCTGGTGGCTGTGAGTTGAGGCCAGCCTGGTCTGCAAAGGGAGTTCCATCCAAGACAGCCAGGGCTGTTATACAGAGAAATGCTGTCTTAAATAACAAACAAAAGCCCTTTTTCTCCCTTTTTGAAGTATCCCCTACACGTATATACACTCAAATTTAAATTCTTCATTTGGGAGAAAACACGCAATGTTTATCTTTCTAATTCTGACTTACTTCACTTAACAGAATTTCCAGTTCTACCAACTTCCTATAAAAGTCATGATTTTTCGTTTTAATGGCTGAATGAAATTCTGTTGTGTCTATATTCCAAACTTCATTAGCCGTTCATGTGTTGATGAATATCTAGGCTGCTCCCATTTCCTGGCTGTTGTGAATCATGCCGCATGTCTGCAGTGTGTGGAGGGCCGGCCTAATGGTACAGAGCTACGTTGTTTAATAGTTCTCACTGTGGGGGCGGGGAGAGCTTGCAGAGGGCAACTGGAAGGGCTCTATCTCTTTTTCCACCACGTAGGTCCTGGGAAATTCATTTCAGATCATCAGGTTTGAGTAGCAAGCGCTTTTACCCACTGAGCCATCTCTCTGGCCCTATTTTTTGTTGTTTTTAAATTTTATTTTGCTTTTGAGTAAAGCACACTGATTTCCATAGTAACTGCACCAGTTTTCACTCCCGTCAGCACTGAATGAGGGTTCTTCTTTCCAAACCCTAGCCAGTGTTTGTTTTCTTGATAGCTGTTCTGACTTGGATGGGATGGACTCTCAAAACTGTTGTAATTTGCATTTTGGGGTGGCTGAGGTTGCTGAAATAAGACAGACACAGAAAGACAAAAAACCGTTGCTCTCACTGAAAGAGCAGCAGATGTAGCGTTAGCTCGGCTGTGCTGCTCCAGAGCCCATCCGTGACTACAAAGCCACTGTCACCAGGAGCAGGGAGCTCTGGCTGGGCAGCTGCCGGCAGAGCACGGTACACCGTGCCTCTCGGAGGCTGGAAGAAAGGGAGAGTATTCATCGAGCTGGGTGGTGGCGCACACCTTTGATCCCAGCACTTGGGAGGCAGAGGCAGGTGCATCTCAGAGTTGGAGGACAGCCTGGTCTACAAAGCGAGTTCCAGGCCAGCCCTGTCTCAAAAAAACAAACAAAAAAATTAATTTTCTCCACAAAGCAATGATAAGGGGCTGGAGAGATGGCTCAGAGGTTAAGAGCACTGACTGCTCTTCCAAAGGTCCTGAGTTCAATTCCCAGCAACTACATGGTGGCTCCCAACCATCTATAATGAGATCTGGTGCCCTCTTCTGTGTACATGTCATGTGTACATGCAGGCAGAACACTGTATACATAATAAACATTAAAAAAACAAACAGTGGTAGCCTGTTTAACCAGATGTAACATCAATGTACATAGTAAACTGAAACATCACACAGCCTAATAAATATGTAAGTTTTTAAAGGTTTAGGGCTGGGGAAGTAGCTTGCCTTGTAAGCAGGAGGACCTGATTCCCAGAACTCATGTTTTACAAAAAGCAAAAGAGCTGAGTGTGGCCCGTTGACCTGGCTCAGCAGATAAAGATGTGTTGTGAGCAAACCGGGTGACCTTCATTCATTGCCTGGACTCCATGGTAGGAAAGAGCCACTCTAGAGTGTCTTCTGACTTCCATACTTGTGCCTTAGCATGAACACACACAGTAATAATACATGTACGTGTGCGTGTGTGTGTGTTCTAAGCCGAGCATGGTGGTCTGTGCTTGAATCCCAGCAGGGGGAAGGCAGACTCCCATAGCTCACTGGCCAGTTAGCATTGTATACTCGGCAAACTCTACCCCAGTGAGAGACCCTGTCTCAAAAAACAAACAAGGTGGGCGATAACTGAGGACCAGCTAAGGAGATTGTCCTCTGACGTCCACACACATACGCACAGCTGTGTACACGTATACCTGCACACACACACACAACTAAGGTAAAAACAAAAATATGACTCACCAATGTAGTCCTTCATGACTTGGGGATAGTCACCAGCGTAAATGGGGTTGGCAAACCAACCGAGGCAGAACTGTAGGTATCTCTCAGCAGCCTCGATGTCGTCGGGGTTGTTGGTGTCCACAGGTTCTCTCCAGTCACAGTTCAGTGAGATCCCCACTTGGCCTTAAAGGAGGAAAATCAGGGTAGGCAGAGGCAGGACGTGGCTCCTCTGGGTCATGTGTGAGCCTGAGGGAGGGTCCCAGCTCACCTTGCTGTTTGCTGCGCCATGTGTTGTTGTAAGAATGCCAAGCTTGGGCGTGTGCCTGAAAAAAAGGAATCCGCAAATGTCTCTGGCTCATCCATTCCCCTGCCTCCTGCCTGCCTGTCTTCCTTCCTTCCTTTCTTTCTCCATACATTTCTTTTTTCTTTTCTTCTGTTTGTTTACTTATTGGGAGGAGGCGGGATCAGAGGACAACAGGAATCAATTCTCTCCTTCCACCATGCCAGGAAGTGAACTCAAGTTGTCAGTCTCAGCAAGTGTCTTCCGAGTGTGGAGCCATCTTGCTGCCTAGGGGGTGCCCTTTTTTGCCTTCCTAACTCTAGAGCTCCAACATCAAGCTTCCCATGTCTTGAATCCAGTCTCAAACACCACAGATCCTTCCCTGACTCCCAGGGGCATTTGCTTCCTTTGTACTGTGGAGGAAGCACAGTCTAAATGGGGCAGAAGCCACTTTGCTACCCAGCCCCATCAGGGCAACACCTCAGTCTTGCCCTCTGCCAAACCAGCACTGTACCAGCTGAACAATCCCTGCCCATAATTTATTGTGTCTAAACTGTTCACGCGGGTCTCTAGAAAGGCAGCACTTCTGAGGGGTTGGTGGAAGTGTGAGTTCATGGGGCCCTTTCAGGACCTGCTGACACAAGCTCTGAGAGCAGGGCCCAGCCACCTCTGCGGTTTGTTTCTGGTTTGTTTGGGGCCAAGGTCTCAGGGAACCTTGACTGTCCTCACACTAGCTGTGAAAGGAAAGCTGGCTTTGAACTATTAGTCCCCCTGTCTCCACCTCCCAGATGCTGCAATTCAGGCATGTTATCACAGAGCCCAACTTCATCCTGTGTTTAAACAAGGTCTCCAAGTGTTTCTGACATTTGCTAATGTTTGAGATTCATTCATTTCAGGATATAATGGTTTCAAGTGTTGCTTTCTGCTCTGGGAAAGCCTCCACAGCATGCTTCACCACACCCAGTATCCTGGCTAGTTTTCTGTTAACCTGACACAAGCTAGGGTCATCAGGGAGGAGGGAGCCTCAGTTGAGAAAATGTTTCCATGAGACTTGCTTTAGGCAAGCCTGTGGGTTATCTTCCATACTAGTGACTGGGCTGGCAGTCCTGGGTTCTGTAAGAAAGGCTAGAGCAGAGACTCAGCAACCACCTAGATCTCCAACCCAGGAGATCCAGCTCCCTCTTCTTGAATTGCAGGCACACGGTGTATAGACATGCAGGCCAAAAAATCTTTCTGGGTGTGGTGGCAAACACCTTAATCTCAGCACTCTGGGAGGCAGAGGCAGGTGGATCTCTGGTGAGTTGGAGGCCAGCCTGGTCCACAAAGAGAGCCCAGGGCAACGATTGCTATTACACAGAGAAACCCTGCCTCAAAAATAAGTAAATAAATAAATAAATAAATGAAATCTCAAATCAATTTTGTAAAAAGTAAGAGAAATGTAAGAGCCTTTTCCCTGATGGGGGCTCATGTGGGTGTGTCACCAGCGGTCTGTCCTTCCAGCCAAGTGTTTACCAGGACAAGTTCCATTAGGCTTTGCATCCTCAACCTCACGTCCTGTATCTTTACCCGTGTCTTGTAAGCCTCTTGCCTCTCCCCTTCCCCAGCTTGCAGTGCACGTGAGCACCGGCCAAGCTCTGAGAGCCAACTGGCTGCCCTGCACACTTCCCCTCAGCCCACATATCGTAAGCTGGAAAAGGACGTGTCTGGGTTGCCTTGTTGATGCTTCCAAACTGCTCCTCCCCCTTCCCTCCAAAACCCCAGCTCATGACCAGCGACCACTCTGAGTCCTTCCTTTTCGTCTTCGCAATCTCTGTGTTCTTCCTTCTATTTTTGCAGATTTCGGCCCTTACCTACTGTCACATACCCACTTCCCATCACCATTCCTCACAAAATTTATGCCGCTGGGCGTGGGGCCGCACACCTTCAGTCCCAGCGCTTGGGAGGCAGATGCAGGTGGATCTCTGTGAGTTTGAGGCCAGCCTGGTCTACAAAGTGAGTTCCAGGACAGCCAGGGCTACACAGAGAAACCCTGTCTCGAAAAACCAAAGTTTACACCTACACAAGACAAGTTTCCAAATGTCTGCCCCACCCATCGGTAAGATCAGAAGTAGCAACCACTACAGTACCCTGCCGACTGGAGTGCCAGTGAGGTGGTAGGGCTGGCCTCTACCTATCCTCAGAGCACAAGAGCCCGTGGCACTGCTGATGTGGGAAAGGCTCGGCGTGACCCCTGGTGCTGGCCCCACCTGGAGCCCAGCCTTGGCCCCAGAAGGACCTGGCTGACCTTAATTACACGGTGTGCTGCCATGCACAGGCCAGTGCCCTGCAGCCGCAGGCCTGGTGCGTGGAGGCCGGCCTCACAGCCCTTTTCTACCATTGTCTGCAGAGACAGCAGTGGGGGCCCAGGCTCATGAGAGACGGCGGAGGACATCCCCATCCCCCCATCTGAAGAGGAGCCCTACCTATCCTAGGATCACTGAACGTGAGCCCCTACCTACCCGAGGATCACTGAACATGAGCCAATGCTTCACTCGGTCTCCGAAGACCTCAAAGCACAGGTCAGCATAGTCCCTGAAGTACCGGGTCATGCTCGAATTCTGCCACCCACCATATGTGACCTGGAGCGTCTGTCAACAGAGAGAGAAGCTGGTGCCCCAGGGAGGCTCTGGAGTGGGGGGTGAAGGGTCTGGGTAAATGTGGGTGACCACAGTACAGGAATGAGAGCAGAGATGCAGGATGAGGCACAGAGCCTCTAAGGCAAGGGAGTGCATCCTCCGTGCAGAAACTGGAGGCAGCGGAGGAAGCTGGGGATGCCTGCTTAGGAAGAAGCTGTCAGCCTGGATATGAGACGTAAACATGGAGGGCGTGTCGTCCTCGCCCCTGAGGAGGCCAGAAGGGCAGGGCTGTGCTCAGGTGCTTAGCAAGCTTGGGTGGGTGCTGGGTGATACACTGGATTCCCACTGTGACAGCAGGAAGCCTGGCACTGGTAGGGGAGCCCCGGTGAGGATCTGGAGGGCCTCGACGAAGTCAGGACACTCTCTGGTGCCTCAGCTATTAGTGTGACGTCATAAGACCTTCACAGCGGAAGCCTGCTCTCCTGCATGTGTGCTTAGATATCGACGGCCGTGGCTTCCTCGTGTCCTCCTGGTATGCTTGAAGAGATGCCCCTGGACAGCTCAGTGGAAGGTGCAAACTTCTCCCCCAGCTAAAAAGCCTTTGCTAGCTCCCCAACCCAGTTTCCAGTCACCTTAGAGTTAGAGGCCTCAGGCCACGCCTCCAGCCCCCAGTGCTCTCCACATGCCCCTCCCACTTAGACGCTTACAGCCTCCTCCCACCTCCTCCTTTTCCCCTTCTGTGCATGGCGTACACCCCACCTTCTCTACAGTTCCCTGGACCCGGCACCATCTGGCACAGGGCACAGGCAGCCATGCCCTTGGCATCCCCGTGACCTCTGTGGAGCCCAGTTGAAGGAAAACTGCCTGTTAACAGCAATTTCCAAAGCATTTTGGGAATGGCTGGGCATGATGGTCATGGATGAGGGCAAGCGGAACTGCCTCAAACAGAGGAAAGAAAGGTTGAGCGAAACCTGTGGCGTACACGATGTCACCAAACCCGAGTCCAAAGGCTTCTTCAGCTCAATGGTACAGTGCTTGCCTGGCAGGCTCAAGGTCCCGGGCTCAGCAGCAGACACACACACAGAACTTTTTTTTTTTCTTTTGGTTATTTCTTCCTTATGCCAAATGTTGTGGAAAACATTAGGATCGCAATGTTGCAGTACAAGCAGCACGGCCTCCTAGGTAATGTTTCCTATAGGTGCGCGGGGGGTGGGGGTGGGGGGGTAGGGCCAGAAATCAGCGTCAGCTGTCTCCACTTCTGCAGCTTATTTTTGAGACCGGAGCTTGTGGATTTGATTCTGCTAGGCCGGATGGCCGTGTCCGCCAAATGCACAAGGCCGCTGGCTTTTTATGTGGGCCCTGGGGATGGTCCTCAAGTCCTCACGCTTTGTTATTAACGGAGCCATCTCTCCAGCCCGTGGCTGTTTCGGCCCCCTCATGAATGACACAGCTAGTTCATTGCTTTTGCCTTTTCTCCTCTGCCTTGCGGGGACACAGCGCCCCCTAGTGGACACAGTGTTCAATACATCATCTTGGAAGCACAGACTAGTCTCCCACCTTGATCCATTGTGCTCCAAAACTGAGACAGAGTAATGTTTTTTGTTTGTTTGTTTTGTTGTTGTTTTCGAAACAGGGTTTCTCTGGGTAGCCTTGGCTGTCCTGGAACTCCCTCTGTAGACAAAGCTGACCTTGAACTCATAGCTCTGCCTGCCTCTGCCTCCTTCAAAGGGATCAAAGGCGTGCGCCACCATTGCTGGGCTCTAATCATGTTTTTAACTTCATCACTCTGTGGCATTTTGTCACAGCAGCACAGATGAGCTAAGACAGTCACTCCTCACGTCTTTCTGTCCAGAGCCCGACCCCAGGCTCTGCCCCCTTTCTTGGTCCCCTCAGGCCCTCACACCAGGCTCCCTCCTGCTGAACCAAGTTCCCTAGCCACCCCCCCCTCCCCCCCCCCCGGCCCTCACCTGTGGCAGATCCCAGTGGTGCAAGGTCACAACGGGGGTGATGTTGCTCTCCAGCAGGGCATCAATGAAATCACTGTAGAATTCCATCCCTCTCTTGTTCACCTGTTCAGCTGTAAGTGAAACAGAACTTGGCTTTTCCTCTGGGGTACAGCATTCCTGGGTCCCTTGGCCTTCTGCAGGCTGAGGCACCCGCAGCCCAGTGTCCTGAGCCATGGAAGAATGCTGTTGGTATGCCTGGAGCCCAGTTACCTGCTGAGCCCAGCAGGTCACCCTCAGCTAGCACTGATCCCTGAGCACCTAAGGAAGGGACAATGGTAACTCACCTCTGACACCTGTGGGCAGGAGCCGCGGCCAAGACAGGGAAAATCGGTAGTGGCTGACTTGCAGCTCCTTCAGCAGGGCGATGTCCTCCTGGGTAGACAGGGGAAGCAGGGCTGGGCGACCTGGGCTACAGGGGAGGGGAGACAAGTCTTGGGGCCTTGGGGATCATGTATAAGCGCCGCTCCAAGAGGTATACCCTCTAAGGACTGTCCTATGAGTTCCTCCTCCATGCCGGCAGTGTGCTCACAGACGGAAGCTTGGGGAACCCTTGAGGAGTCCATGCAAGATTCAAGACAAACCTACCTGGGCTGGAGAGATGGCTCAGAGGTTAAGAGCACTGTTTGCTCTTCCAGAGGTCCTGAGTTCAGTTCCCAGAGACCACATGGCGGCTCACGGGGCCGCGTCACTGGCTTTTTGGCACCTGATTGTTTGGACTAAGGTACTAGCCCATCCCTTTTCCTTCTTCCTACATCCTGGTACTCACAGCCCCAGCCACCACTGTCCTACCCGCTGTGGCTCCGCTGGGTACATGGCGTTTAGCAGAACCTCGGGTGGACATTGTCAGGAAGCTGTCCCCACACTTTGCTCCCCACTTCTCGGCAGGGTGGCCCACACAGGCCCCTTCACTCACCTGAACTTTATAGTAGCTGTCACAGGCTGCATCTGCTGTGTCTGCTGGCACCTGCCGCCTCCCGCCGTGGGTGAAGGCATCCCAGATGCTGGGCCCTTTCCCATCCTGGTCCCACGCACCTTCTGTCTGGTAGGCAGAGCTGCCCACGCCCCAGGAGAAGCCTGTGGAGAGAGACCCACACCGAGCCCTGGCTGCTCCAGCTTCTTCACCTCTCGGGCCAGCGCGCCCACCCCACGGCCTGCCCTAGCTCCCTGGAGTAGGACTGTAGGAGGCAAGGAGAGGGAAGATACAGTAATTAAAAACCTTCTGTGTGCAATTACAGCTCCACTTAGCATCTATCGTCTGCAGATATTAATAACTTGTTTTAGAATTTTATTTTATTATTATTATTTTATCAATTTGTGTGTTGGTTGGAGGGGTTGAGGGGGTAAGGGTGGTGAGTGCAGGAGTCTGAAGAGGCTAGAAGAAAGCCTAGATACCTTGGAGCTGGAAATCCAGGCAGTTCTAATTCACCAGATGGATGAGGATGCTGGGAACTGAACCCTTACAGGAGCAGGAAGCACTTTTAGCTGATGGATCACTTCTCCGGCCTCAAGTCTAGTAACTTTTAAAAACTCTCTGGGTTGGGGATGCAGCTCAGTGCTTGCCTAGCATTGACAAGGCTGTAAGTTGAACTCTTAGCACCACATAGACACACTGATGGGCAGAGCCCTGCCCCCAGCACACATCCACACCTCGGTACCAGAAAGTTTTCTTTCCAAACATCCACACAGAGCTGTTTCCCATCCTACCAGACCAGAAGCCAAAGCATCTAATTCCTTGGCAAGCCAGCCAAGGCAGGAAGGCCATCAGAGACAGACAAATAGATTGATAGACTGACAGTCTGAGGACAGAATGGCAGAAGAGTTGACGTACCAGGCGGAAAGGTTCCATTGTAGAAAGCTGCCTCTTCCGGGGTTCCTCTCCTGGCAGCCCCTACCCTGGGCACCAGCACGATCCACCCAAGGATGATGACCCACACTGGCTTCATGACACCCTGCCCTGCTCCATGCCTAGGAGCCCCTTTCAGGGCTCAGGGACAGAGACCAGGAGGGGAGGAAAGCAGGCCGCAGAGTGATTTGTCTGGGCAGAGTGAGGGGGCCCTGTGTTAGACAATGGGCAGAAGCTGGGCTAACGGGCCAAGCTTCCAGCCAGGCCCTCTGCTGATCCTGGTGTGATGGAAAGCTGTGCTGCACACCTCTCCAGTCTGGTGGGGAGCCTGCCCCTGCCTCAGAAAGCTCCAGTCTGCTGGGAGAGCCCACCAACCTGGAGTCCCCTCAGCCCTTCTGCCTCTGCTGTGGAGCCTTCCTGGGGTGCTCTCCGCATCTAGGGCCCTCTGTCCTTAGCCGTCAGCAAGACCCGTTCCCACAGGGACCCCCTGTCTGACTGAGCCCACCAGCTTACCCAAGATGGTCTCAGCCCTCGACCCCTAGAGCCACTGTTGTCAGCCACAGCTCCCTTTGACTGACTGCACTTCCCCCAGAGCAGAGCCCACAGGCCTGGAAGCCTCTGGTAGGGGTGTGGTCTGTGGCCTGACCCCAACAAAGAGTTTCAGTAATCCCACAGGGAGGGCATAGGCCAGAGTGCTGAGCTGGCCAGAAGGAACTGAGCCAGCAGCAGCCTGGGCCCGGGGCATCCAGCTACTGCCTC
Organism: Psammomys obesus; assembly: GCF_907164565.1. Lineage (NCBI taxonomy): Eukaryota > Metazoa > Chordata > Mammalia > Rodentia > Muridae > Psammomys > Psammomys obesus. The sequence continues at coordinate 1,710,435 of NW_026585691.1, read as the reverse complement.
CCTGGGAGAAGGGCAGCATGGGGGGAGGTGGCCTAGTCCTGGCTCCCTCTGGTCCTGACTTCGGCACAGCCCTGGGCGTCCTGAGGCGGGTGTGGACTTGGAGCCAGTGGCGTTGAGGATGCCTCAGTTTACCTTCTCACTGCCACAGGAAATCTCTCAAAAAGGCGCTGCTGGGCTTTCCGCTTGAGCCTCCTCTCCTCAGCTTATCTCCTTCTCAGCTTGCTTCTCAGCCTGCGCATTCTGCTGTTGAGGTCTGTGAACTGTGCCGAGGCTTCTCCCACTCACTTCCATCCCAAGGCAGCTTTCCTAGCAACCAGCCTCTATCAGTAAAGCCTCGCCTCAGCCGGGCACGAGGCACAAACCCTAATCCCAACACTCAGGGAGGATCAGGCAGGCAGATTGCTGTGAGCTTGAGGCCAGCCTGGTCTACAAAGCAAGTCCAGGTCTACACAGAAAAACTCTGTCTGGGGGTGGGGGAGAGGTGAGGGAAAGGAAGCGTCACCTCTAAGTTCTCCTCACTGCTTAGCTGCTGCATCTCCCTCAGCCTTTAGGCCTCTTTGTGGTTGACTTTTTTCTAGCCATTCTCCAAGCATCTCCTAGGCCACCACCTCCTCTTTCAGGAAGCCCCTACATATTTCGTGTCCTAGCCCTCCAGCCCTGCAGTTCCACGTCATCTGTGGATTTGTCTTTGCCTCATCTCGGAGACTCACTCCCCTAGGACACAGAGGTATTCCTGCGCCTTCACCCAGGGTCGCTATAACCAGTGCAGTAAACTCTCAGTGGTGTGGGACAAAACTAAAGTTTACAGCTCCAGCCGGGTATGGTGGCGCAGGCCTGTAATCCCGGCACTCAGGGTGGCAAGCCAGGTGGATCTCTGTGAGTCTGAGGCCAGCCTGGTCAACAAATCCAGGACAGGACAGCCAAGGCGATATAGAGAAACCTGTACTAACTAACTAACTAACTAACTAACTAACTAAACTAAACTAAACTAAACTAAACTAAACTAAACTAAACTAAACTAAACTAAATTTTATAATTGCCATAAAAATGGCTAATGTTAGCCAGGGGTGGTGGCACACGCCTGTGATCCCAGCACTCTGGAAGACAGAGGCAGGAAGATCTCTGTGAGTTTGAGGCCAGCCTGGTCTGCAGAGTGAGTCCAGGACAGCCAAGGCTACACAGAGAAACCCTGTTTTGAAAAACAAAACAAAACAACAACAAATTACTAACACTGTCGACTTGTCAACTTGATGAGACTTAGACTCACCATGGAGACAAATCTGAGTCAGTCTGTTAGGAATTATCTCCATAGTTAATTAAAATAGGAAGACCCATACTGAATGTGGGCAGCCCTGTGGGCTGAGGACTTGACTGAATAAAAAGAAGTGAGCCGAGCCGAGCACCAGCAGGCACCTCTGACTGCTTCCTGACTGCAAAGGCACTATAACCAGCCACTCAGTGCTCCTGCGTCACTCTTGTCGCGCATTCTGTCCCAGCAGCAAGGAACTGAGACGCTGCCTGGGTGGGTGGTTCACAGCTTCACAGGTTGTTTTAGTCAGTCCCAGTGCCTGATTCGGTGAGACTGACACAGCTCAGGTCTGAGGGGAGTCTTGCCTAGACGTGGTCTTGCCCAAAGGTCGGTCCTTTAAAGGCCCATGCTGAGGTACAGAAAATCTGAGCTCCCGCACCCTCCCCATTGCTCACCTGCGTACCTCAGGCCCTCCCTCTGCTGTCCAGAGCCACACTGTGCAGGAGAGAAAGCAACAAGGTGGTGCCCGCACACTAAGGGGTCCAGTTGGGGACTAAGGCTGAATCCTCAGGCTCCCATTGCAAAACCTGGGGTCAGGGGTCAGTGTCCCCTCCCAGCTCATAGGGTCCCCGGCATATTTGACATGTCCGTGGATGATGAATGCTCCTCGGAGTGGATGCTTGGGCTGGCTCCATTGCCAAGAGTGTGCTGACGGAAGGGGAATGACCAATAGGAGTGCCTATCTTAGTTTTGTTTCAATTGCTGTGATAAAGTACTCCAATAAAAGTTACTCAGGGAGAAAGGGTTTATTTAGCTACTGTCCGGTTTATAGTGTACTAATGCCAGGGAGTCAAAAGAGCAAGAGCTCAAGACAGCTAATTACATTGCATCTCTAGCCAAGAAGCAGAGAGGAAAGAACTGATATATGCATATTCCTGCTCAACTCACTTTCCTTTTTATGCAGTCCAGGACGCCAAGTCCAAGGAATGGTGCTACCCACGGTGGGCAGGCCTTCCCACTAGATGTAGTTAAGATAACCCCTAACAGATGTCCTTGGAGCATCTCCTCCCAAGTGAGTCTACATGGTGTTAAACTGACAGTTAAGATTAACCCTCACAACCCCTCCCTCCCCTCTTACTTGGGTCTCCTGTGTCCTCCTCTACAAGCCTGCCAGCGTCTGGAGTCTGAGGGGCTGGAAGGCAGGAGAAGGGTGCATGGGATGATGGGTGGGAATGAGGGCTGGCCTCACAGAGTCTTGAGAGATGTTGGACCTGGTCCTTGAAGGTTGTGGGAAAGCAGGAAGGGCATGGCTACTGATGGAGGGGACAACTGGAACATCCACCCCAGGTGTGCCTGGGGACCTTCTCTCTCCTTTATCATCCCTTCACTGCCAGCCCAGGTCATGCTTACAACTGAGAGGGCTGCAGGGCATCTTTCCTAGTGACCACAGCCCACATGCACTATTTTTGTGGTGCCCACTTTACAACCAGTGGGCTCTAGGCCTGCTGTGTTCTGGGCTGACAGTGGCAGGAAACATAACACTTTAAGAGCTGATGTCATCTCTGAAAAATGTCCCTACCCAGGAGCCCGGGCCTCGTGTTTATGTTGGAAAGGCTGGTCAGCCCAGCGTGGCGGGGCTGCCTGGGGTCTGAGGAGAGGCCTGGCTCTCATTCCACTGACTCCAGGCCTGGCTCTGACTGGAAGAGGGTAGGGCCTCATGGCTGATGCCCCCTCCTCGCTGTTTCCTGCTACACACACACACACACACACACACACACACACACACACACACACACGGCATTGACTGCCTGAGGGCTGCACAGGGCTCGAAGTTCCTGATGACCAGACTCGGCTGACGAACACAATATGTTAAAAGACTGAGAGGCACTCTTACTCCACTAGGCCTAGCTTCTTCCTCTTTCTCAAGATGGTGTCCTTTACTGACAACCCTGTCAGGACCCGGGACTCTGCCTGGACTCTGCCTGTGATGATGCATTTCACCAAGGATCTGGTTCCCAGTCCTGATGGTGGGTCCTTCAGCATAGACCACGTGGTAACCATTACTGTCCTGGCAGGAGTGAAATTATTCTAAAGACAGACACTTGTGCCCCTTTCACACTCGTGAAGCCTGGTGCCAGTCAGAGAAAGTTTGTCTCCCTGAAAGAGATTTCACACAGTTCTGACAAAGGGTAAGACCACCTTGCAAGGGAGACTGGAGCTGAGACACGGCGGGTCAGTAGTGAGCAGGACCTCACCCTGACCAGGACTGTCCTTCACTACATAGCTCTGACCATCCACTTAAGTGTGTGTGTGTGTGTGTGTGTGTGTGTGTGTGTGTGTGCACATGTGTGCCTGTGAATTGGTTATTGGTTACCTGGAGCCAGAGTTAGAGGCAGTTTTGAGCCTCCCAGTGTGGGTGCTGGGACCTGAGCGTGGGTTGGGTTCTCTAGAAGGGTGGTCTGGCCCATCTCTCTGGCCCCTTTGGCCTTCTATTTATACCTAAATCTTGTGTCCAGGTTCTGAAGCTGAACGTGGGGCCTCTCTGGACCGCTTTGTCCTCTCCAGTGAAATCCTGCTACCTACTTCTTCCGGGGAGATGGAAATGCTATTCGCCTCAAATAAACAGGCCACAGGCAGGGCTGGTGGGATGGTTCATCAGGTAAACACCCTTGCCAGTAAGCTTGAGTTCAGTCACCAAGGCTGGCTTTGTAGTAGAACCAACTCCTAAAAATTGTCTTCTGACCTCAACATTCAAGCTGGTGTGTGTGTGTGTGTGTGTGTGTGTGTGTGTAGCATAATAAAAGTGCCCGGTGTTTCGGGCATGTTGGTTTAGATTTTGCGGTAAAAGGAAGGTGACCAGAACAGCCTGGAAGCTGGCAGAGGGAGCTTGGCAGGGACAGAGGGGCTGGCTCAGCTTGTCAGGCCAGTGCCTGTGCATGCGGTGGTTCCGGGGCTCAGTGTGGCACAGAGCCTGTGCGGAGCTGTGAGTGCAGCTGGCTTGGAGGGCTGTAGAGAAGGGGGGTGTGTGGCGGGAGGTCACAGGTGGAGTCCTCCCTCGGAATTCTGCCAGCGCAGTGCTGCGTCCTGAGGCCAACTTCCTGGCTTCGCGTTGCCTGACTGAGAGGGTCACACCAGCCTCCTGAGGTCGCTTTTCCATCGAACACCATGATGACTGTAAGTGCCTTACCCAGCAGTGCCAACAGGGCAGTTCCTTCAGAAGAACCCTGTCACCGGTGCCACCATATTGTCCAGGCCGAAATCTAGTCTTGCTTCCTTTGGGGGAGCTCTGGGTGGGGCATAGCACCTCTGGAGATGGGGACTCTGTGAGGGCGTGAATGTGGGCTCTGCAGCGAGGGGGCGGGGCGGAAGACACTGCACCGCATCCACACCGGAGACTGTCACCTCCTGTGGTCATCAGGACTCAGGATTTCCCCCCACAGACGAGGAAGCCACTGATTCTGCTGTGGGTACCAGCTGGTGCCTTCCGATCTCACACAGCTGCAGGTGTGTGTGTTGGGATAAATGTGGTGAGGGGTGGGGGTGCCTTCGGAGGGCCGTGCCAAGGTGCATCCCCGAGAATTTACGCCACACAATAGATCCAGTGTAAGAGGTTTATTGGGGAAGGGAGAGAGAAGGGCCACCTCGGAGTAGCGACATGAGGGAGAGAAAGAGGCAGACAGACAGGTAGACAGCGGGAACAGGGGGTGGGGGTGGTGAGGAGAGACAGAGAGAGAGAGACAGATGGCAGAGAGAAAGACACACATAGGCACACACGGGGTAAGGGAGCACCTGGCAGCAATGGGCTATGACGAAAGCTGGTGCTGGGTCCCTGAGGGCAGGCCAGTGGGAATGCTTGATTGCTAACGGGATGGGTCAGACTCACCTGCTGAGGCCCGAGTCCCCAAGGTTGTCCTTCCTTCGGTAAAAACAAAACCATGACAAAAACCGGGCTTGGTATGGTGTCAAATTCGTTTAATCTCAGCACTCAGAGGCAGAAGGATCTATGTGAATGTAAGGTCAGCATGGTCTCCATAGTGAGTACCAGGATAGCCAGGACTATATGGAGATACCCTGTCTCAAAAATCAACAAATTTTTATTTTTATTTTTGGCTTTTTGAGTCAGGGTTTCTTTGTGTAGCCCTGACTGCTCTGGGTTTGTTTGTTTGTTTTCATTTTTTCAAGATAGGGTTTCTCTGTGTAGCCTTGGCTGTCCTGGACTCACTCTGTAGACCAGGCTGGCCTAGAACTCACAGAGATCCCCTTGCCTCTGCCTCCCTGAGTGCTGGGATGGCAGGCCTGTGCCACCGCACGCCACCATGCTCGTTATCATTCTTGTTTTGCAAAGGAGAAAAAGAACCTAAAACATGAGCAGAATTGAAAGTATGAGCTTGGTTCTTGCCTCCTAGCCCAGCAGTGCTTTTGTGTGTGTGTGTGTGTGTGTCTGTGTGTGTGTGTGTGTGTGTGTGTGTGTCTGTGTGTCCACACATACCCCTGCAGTTAGGCTTATGAAGAGGCCAGAGGAGGACATAGGATGTCCCGATCTATCACTTTCTATCTGTTCCCTTGGGACAGGGCCTCTCATTGAACCTGGAGCTGAGTGAAAACTAGCAAGACTTGGTGATCCTCCTGTTGCAGCTTTGCACAGTGCTGAGGTTCTAGGCCATGCTGGCTTTTCATATGGGTGCTGGGGATTCGAACTCTGCTCTTCAGGCTTGCTCAACCCACTTTCTTATCTTTTTCTCTTCTCTTCTTTTCTTTTAAACAGGGTTTTCCTGTGTAGCCCTGGCTGTCCTGGACTTTGGAGACCAGGCTGGCCTTGAACTGGCAGAGATCCACCTGCCTCTGCCTTCCCTAATGCTGGGATTACAGGCGGGTGGCATGGGGCTTGCCTCAACCCGCTTTCCCGAGTTCTTGCCTCTGGAGCCATCTCCGAAATCCCTGGAGTGATGCATTTTTTATTTTTTTACCCTTTCATCAACTGGCATAATATTAAGTTATATGCATCTGTGTGCGTCTGTGTGGGCGTTTGTACACAGGAGTGCAGGTGTCCTTGGAATCCAGAAGATAGATACTGGATCTCTGGAGTTGGAGTTGGTTATAAGGCACCCAATATTAGTGTGGGAACTGAACTCAGGTCCTCTGGAAGAGCAGTCTGCCCCTCCCCCCCTTTTACCACAGAGACAGGTTTCTCTGTGTAACAAGAACCCTGGCTGTTCTGAACTCACTTTCTAGACCAGGCTGGCCTCAAACCCACGGAGATTTGCCTGCCTCTGCCTCTCAAGTGCTGGAATTAAAGGCCTGTGCTACCATGCCGGGTTCACTTTGCACTCTTAATTACTCTTTTTTTTTTTTTTGGTTTTGTTTTTCAAGACAGGGTTTTCTGTTTTTCCGTGTAGCCTTGGCTGTCCTGGACTCGCTTTGTAGACCAGGCTGGCCTCGAACTCACAGTGATCCCCCTGCCTCTGCCTCGCTGAGTGCTGCGATCACAGGTGGGCACCACCACGCCTGGCTTCTTAGCCACTCTGGAGCCACTCCCAGCCCCTGCTTGTTATTCTTGAATCCTACTGAAGCACACGTACAGCTTACTCTTTGGCTCTCAGATCCTGGTTTTGGAACAAGACTGAAGGAATGCTTCATGAAGCAGTAATCATATTGGAATTTTCAGGACATTTCAAGAGCTTGTAGTCCAAATATGCGAAATGGACACTGTTCCAATAAATCTGGAATGAATCGATATTACACACACTGGGCAGACCTGTGTATATAGCGCGCGCGCACACACACACACACACACACACACACACACGCACATACATTCCTGTTTCAGTCTAGACACTGGCATTGGCAGAGCAACCAACACTCTGGACTGAAAGATCCCACTGAGTAGCCTGGCTGCCCAGGAGTCCTGTGGGCCCAGGCTTGGGAGGGGACGCAGGTTTGAGAAGCAGCTTGCACGGCCCCCATGCTGAGGAAACTGTTGACCTAGAAGAGGCTGAGAAGAGGCCAGTGCTTCCCCCAATGAGCTCGTCTCCTGAGGACTTCTGGTGTTTCCTTCCTCCCCCTCCCTTCTACATGAGGAGCCCCAATGCCAAAAGCTGCTTGAGGCTTCAGGCTCCGGCTTGTGAAGGATGGTGTGGGGAGAGCAGGTGAGCCCCAAGGAAATGAAGAGAAAGCCCCTCAGCTTCCCTCATTTTCTTCTCTGGAATCCATCTTCCAGAACATCCATCAGAGGCCAACCTCACTACCATTTAGGAGACTGTGGGGCAGGAGTTTGTCTCCTGGGTCTACTTTCCTCTGTATTCATGGCTGGATGTGCAGGTTTTGCTCAGGGCAATGCTACTTAAGGAATGGAGGACAGATGGATGGACGGCTGTGGATGGACTTATTGCCTTTGCCTCTGCAGAGAAGTATTTGAACAAACTAGGAGTGTTCCCCGACAGGGAGCACATCTGGGGTGGCACTCTGGCCTGACCTGCCTCAGAGCTATGTGGACCACCTCCTATGGGAAGAGGCGCTATCCCAAAGGAAGGGATCCTGCGTCTCTGCAGAGGATGACGTCGATGGCAGCATTTTGCAGAATAAGCGGCCACTGTTGACTTGTGACAGCAAAGTGTTGTGAAGTAATCAGCAGGAATCCAAGGCTGGAAGCCTCCTTCCTCACTGTGGTGCTGGCTTCCAGAACTGGCTCTCTTGAGCCACAACAGGGACCTCGTTGCTTATGTTTGGGGCAGGAGCAAGAGGGATGCCCAACGCACACCACAGTTCACCTTGCCTAGGGAGAGGGCAGAGCCCCTGAGGGCGCTCTGAGGAGTCTGCCAGAGCCATGTCCAGCAGCGGTCTGTCTCGGCGGCTTCCATGCTTTGGCTTTGACCCTCATCTGTACTGAGGTCACCTCAGGAGAGGAAGGCTAGTTTCATCTTTGCGCCAAGAAATGGGGGCCAAGAAAGGCCAAAGGTCACAGACAACTAGGACCAGACTTCATTCCTCAAGGTAGAGTGATATCAGCGCTATACTGAAATAGTGTAGCAGTAGCGCCTGCAGTTCCAGCGGCTTGGGAGGCAAAGGTGGAAAGACTGTGGCTGACAATCTGCTCTTGCAGAAGACTGGGGTTTGGTCTCTGCACCCACATGGCCTCTCACAACCCTCTGTAACTCCAGTCACAGGAGATCTGATGCCCTCTTATGGCCTCCACAGTCACACACGCAGGAAAAACACTCGACCACATAAAAAACAATGAATCTCAAAAAAAAACAAAACAAAACAAAAAAAAACAAAAAACCCCACAAAATTTACCCTCCCTCTTAAAAATAACAACAGAAACTAGAGAGATGGCTCAGCTGCTGGGAGTTCGGATCTCAGCATCCACATAACAAGCCAGTGAGCACACTGCAACCTCAGCATGGGGATGCAGACACAGGAAGACCGCTGAGGTTCAGGGACACAGGCAGCGAGTGATGAGGACACCTGATGACTCTTCTGTCCTCCCAGGGTGCAGAGGTCTGTCCATCTGCACACCCACATCTGCTTATATTCACACACACACACAAATCCATAAAAATAAATCCAGCTGGCAGTGGTGGTGCACGCCTTTAACCCCAGCACTCAGGAGACAGAGGCAGGCTGATCTCTGAGTTTGAGGCCAGCCTGGTCTACAGTGAGTTCCAAGATAGCCAGGGTTATACAGAGAAAACCTGTCTCAAAAACAAAAACAAACCCAAAATTTTAAAAATTTTGTTGAGGCTCAGCCTGGTTTGCACACCTTTAATGCCAGCACTTGGGAAACTGAGGCAAGAGCATCTTGGGTTTGAGGACAGCCTCAGGCATGTATCAAGACTCTAGCTGACCAGACATGGTGACAGGAGCCTTTAATCCCAGCACTCAGGGAGGCAGAGGCAAGTGGATGTTTGAGGCTAGCCTGGTCTACAAAGTGAGTCCAGGACAGCCAAGGCTACACAGAGAAGCCCTGTCTCAAAAACCAATAATAATAATAATAATAATAATAATAATAATAATAATAATAATAACAGTAGTAGTAAAATAAAAAACAAAAGGGGTCTGGAGAGATGGCTCAGATAGCACTGGCTGAGGACTGTAGTTTAATTCCCAGCAGCTCACAACTGTCTGTAACTCTAGTGGATCTGACTCTCTCACACAAACATACATGCTGGACGAACACCAATGCACATTAAATAAAAATAAATAGAAATTAAAAAAATAAAAATACCTTGCCTCAAAACAACAACAAAGCTATATTGAAAATATAGAGTTGTAAAAATTGCACAGAAAATATATGAACATGCTCCCATCAAAAAGAAATGGCAGTTGGGTGTGGTGGTACACACTTTTAATCCCAGCACTGGGAAGGCAGAGGCAGGCAGATTTCTGTAAGTTTGAAGCCAGCCTGATCTATAAGGAAGTTCCAGGAGAGCCAGGGCTGTTTCACAGACAGACCCTGTCTCGAAAAAAGAAAACAAAAAACAAACAAGCAAAAGACAAAAAAAAAAAAAAAAAAAAAAAAGAAAAGAAAGAAATGGCAACCGTCCCTGAAATCCAGTTTGAACACAGCGTGAGGCCCGCCCACTCTCCTGTCCCTCTCCCTCCTTTCTGAGGTGGCAGCTTTTGGTGGCATCTGTGTCCCCCCTGCCTCCCACTGGTCTCTTTATGTAGAGCTGGTACATAGACACAGGGGTCAGTGCTTGACTGTCTGTGTCACTGGAGATGGGCGTGACGGTACTGGTTGATGACCTCTGCCTCTTCCTGGACCCTCACCCTGCTGCCTCAGTCCTTTTCATGGCTCCCTGCTTTTATCGCATGGTGCCCCATAACCCCTCGGAGACACTTTTTATTTCTGACAATGAGATACTGTCACAAAGAAGGCTATGGGAAATAATAGAGGCTTATAATAAGCAAGTCACAAACATGTAACTCCACACGTGTGCGCACACCTGTACTAACGGTGGAAGTGAGACTTTTTAGTTTTGTGTTTGTGTGTGACATGTGCATGTGAGTGACCAGAAGAGGGTGATCTCGCTATGGGGATGAGGATGGCTTTGAACTGATGCCTGCCTCGGCTTTCCCAGTCATTCCTTGTGTGTACCACCAGGTCTAGTTTATGGGATTTGTGGGATTGGACCCAAGACAGTGTGCATGGTAGCAAGTGTTCTATCAACTGAGCTCATTGCCAGCCCTTCTATCTTTCTTTCTTTCCTTCTCTCTTTCTTTTTTAATTTTTATGTGCATTGGTGTTTTGCCTGCATGTATATTTTTGTAAGGGTGTCCTGAAACTGGAGTTACAGACAATTGTGAGCTGCCATGTGGGTGCTGGGAATTGAACCTGGGTCCTCTAGAAGAGCAGACAGTGCTCTTAACTGCTGAACCCCTCTCTAGCCCTCCTCTTCCTTCCTTTCTTTTTCTTTTTTTGCGTCCTGGGTCATTAGGAAGCATTTGGCTTCCTATTATGGTGTGTGGTCCTCAGCAGAGGCCCCAAACAGTGAGGCTGCTGAAGTAAACTGAAGCTCCCACAAACATGAGCCAAAAGAAACCCATTCTTTTTGGGTGTTTTATTCTGTGACAAAGAACTGATGTGGGCTTACTGAAGCCACATGGTGATTCACGGAAGGGCAGTCATGATTTTACCAGCTCCTTGCCAATCCCCCATAATCTCCCAGCTTGTCCTCTTTGACTGAACCAAACATAAAGGCAGAATCTCGGGCCCTCCTTCAATCCCCAAGGACTCAAAAAAAAAAAAAAAATCCCTTACACTTCGAGAAAAGCTGGCCCAGCCCCTCCCTCCTTTGCTGACCCAGCCACCCGACAATCCGTGCTTGTCTTCACTCACCAAGCCAGGAAACCACACTATGCCGCTTCACCCAGCTGGCTCCAGCCTTGTCCCAGGACAGGCTGGCTCTGCAACTCTGGCCTTCTTCTTTCCAGGTCCCCTCTCTTAGGCCACGAACCCCAGCCTAAGCTGTTTCCATGTCGATGTCCCTGTGGCCAAGAAAACAGGAATATCTGAGTCAGCCCTCCTGGGCTTTGGCCTTTTAGCGTCATGGAAGGACAAGGAGGGAAGGGGTTGGCATCACAGAGCCAGCCTCCTGTGGGGCTCTCTTTCAGCTTGTGGACCCAGGGGCCTCTTGGGACTAGAGAAGGTACTGTCTTGGGGTATGGACTTCAAAAGCTGGTCTGTGCCCTGCCAGCTGTGGGCCTGGGCCTTGGCTGGTGCATCTCAGCTGGGGACATGAGAGAGCTTTAAAACTACTGATATCTGGACTCCACACTGGAGTCAAGCTAACAGGGTTTTGTTGTTCGTTTTCAAACATTATTATTGTGTGCTCGTGTGTGTTTGTGCCATGATAGGAGGTCGGAGGACACCTTTGCAGGGTCTGTGTCTCTTTCCACCTTTACATGGGTTCCCTGAACCAAACTCTGGTTGTCAGGCTTCATGGTAGCAAGCACATTTACCCTGCTGAGCTCTCTCACTGGCCCTGTTTGTGCTTTCAAGCCAGGGCCACTGGTAGCCAATGCTAGCTTCAAATTCCCCATGTAAATGAGGATGGCCTTGAACATCTGAGCCTTCTGCTCCTTTCTCCCACGTGCTAGGATTACAGTATGTGCCATCACACCCATTTGTGAAGTGAAGAGGATGGAACCCGAACCCAGGACCTTGTGTGTGCTAGGTGAGCACGCTACCGAGCAGAATTCCAGCCCAAGGCCTCCAGAAAGCCTTTTAATCTGTTTTCACCTCTGTGAAGTGGGACTAATCATAAATCATGAGGTTATTTTCTAAGCATCACATTCATGAACTCATAAACTCAAAATCCTTTAGTCAACCCCTATACCAGGCTCAGTTCTGGGCACTGCAAAGAGCAAAGGCAACAGCCAAGATGGCACATTCAGGGAGTGTCCCCTGTCAAACTTTCCTGAACTCACAGGCTATACAGTGCAGGTCTTATGACTTTTAAGCCCCTATCTGCTGGGCTCCCTCGGCTCCTGGATCTTCTGATGGCTAGCAGAGACAACTGGCACAGAGGTCTCCAGGTGGCACTCCAGAACTCCCCTCCCCCTGCAGGTGCACATCCTTCCTCCTCACTGCCACAGCGGGCTATGGGCGAGGGGTGAAGGAGGGTGGCACCCTGGGAAACCCATGTCCTGAAATGCATTTTCAAAAGAACACATATCAGCCGGGTGATGGCACATGCCTGTAATCCCAGCATTCAGGGAGGCAGAGGCAAGTGGATCTCTGTGTTTTCAAGACCAGCGTGGTCTACAAAGGCAATTCAGGACAGCTAGGGCTACACAGAGAAACTCTCAAACAAAATAAAACAAAACAAAAAAACATCAACCAACCAACCAACAAACAAACAGGAAACGTCACATTTACCAGGTTTTTGCAAGCTGAGGTGTGGTTCATGCTGGCATCTTGGGTCACTATAGCCTAGTTCAGGCTTTCACTGGTCACATGTGGCAAGTGGCCCTTATAATTGGCCAGCTCAGGTTCAACCTAATTATAACCCCAAGCCATTAGTTCCAAACAATAGGATGACCACAGATGAGGGCCACAGATGCCCGTTGGTGGTTAACTGTATCTCTTTTCCTTTCTGCTTCACTTTGGGGAAGAGGTAAGCAGTCTTTGAGGGGGGTAGTTTCACCCTCAAGGAAGGTTCTAGAAGCTTTAAGGTTGTCTCAGTGGCCTGAGTCACCATTGTGTCCAGTTCAAGAAACAGGAAATAGCATGAGCCTTTGTGTGTAAAGATCAAAACGGCAAAGTTTGGGGCTGGTAGTGAGCCCACCTCGCATGTGTGAAGCCCTGGGTTTAACCTCTAAGCCCTGCATGAAGCTTGCTGGTACATGCCTGTAATCCAGAACTCAGGGGGAGGAAGCAGGAAGGGCAGAAGTTTAAAGTTATCCTTCATTACATAGTAAGTTTGAGGCCAGCGCAAGCTATATGAGACCCTGTCTTAGAAAAAAAAAATCTTAAACTAGGCATGGTGGTGCATGCCTGTAATCCCAGCATTCGGGAGGCAGTCGGGTGGATCTTTGTGAGTTTGAGGCCAGCCTGGTCTACAAAGCAAGTCCAGGACAGCCAGAGCTACACAGAGAAACCCTGTCTTGAAAAACAAACAACAACAAAATCTTGAAGCAGGCCCGCAGAAGAAGCAAGTTTATGCACCGTCCTGTGTGTTTGCTGGGGTTACTCACTGCTGGGAGGGTAGAGGAGTGGGAGCCTGTGATGACGGCCTTTCCTCTCTATACATCTTCCCTCCTTGCCCCAAGGACTAGAGAGCTGAGTGCCCAGGCAGAAAGGCCAGAGTTCCCCTGTGTGCCTGCGAGATGCCTAGGTGTGCATAGCTCTTAAGGGTGGGGCCTGGGAGAGGGGGTTGCAGAATCCGGTTTGTTTACCATAAGACCAGCGGCACCTGTGGGGGCCCTTCCCCTGTCTGCGTTTAGTGACTGGGTGGCTCCCGACACCACCCCCTTCCTCTCAGGGTCCCTTATGAAATGTGTATGGGTGTGTGACAGAGTCCCGGACTCTGGTGGTGCAGCAGGCTGTCTGGAGCCCAGGGTTGGTAGCCAGCGCCTCTAGCCAGGCCTTGCGTAAAGAGTCATTCATGCTGGACAGGTGTGTGGCAAGTGCTGGGTCGGAGAGGCCAGTCAGCACTTTCAGCAGGATTTAATCAGGGGTAAAGCAGCCCCTCTCTCTCCAAAGCCTGAGATAAGGCCTTGGCAAGAGCCTCTGATTCATTCCGGAATAGGGGGTGGAAAGGAAGAGACTAACAGAAAACCATCTGGACTATATGTAAGGGCTCTCTTGGTCCAGGTGGGTAAATCAGGGCGTCTGGGGAAGGAGAGGCATGCTGATCCAGGCTCAGTGTGCAATGCTCTCCTTACATTTTAAAATTACATTTAAAATCCATTAATTTGTATGCACATCTTGTATGGGTCAGAGGACAATTTGTGGGAATTCTCTCCATCTACCATGGGGTCCCAGGGGTCAAACTCAGTTCATCAGGCTCGGCTGCAAATGCCTTTACCCGCTAAGCTATCTTGCTGGCCCCTAAATGTTCTGTTTGAATGGTTCATCACCTCATCCTGAGGTGGGGCTCATTTACCATGTCACAGATGGAAAAATAAGGACTCAGAGGCTGCAGTGGTGTGTGCGCGTGCGTGTTTGCTCATGGAGGCTGAGGCCTTGTGGCAGAATTTGTCTTCCATCTTGACAGTAGCATGGGAGAGCCTCCAGGCTGGGCCTCTTCTTGGCTGCTAACCTTCCTTCAGGATGGGGCAGAGCGACAGGCTGGGTGGGCCAGCAGTGAGAGTCTAAGGCCAGCAGCCCAGCAGAGAGGGCACTATTGCCCTGGTGCCATGGGGCTGGCTGCTGACTTCCCTGTCCCTTTCAGGCCCAGAATCAGCTTTTGGGCCTCACGTGAGATGCTCACAGCCCCATCTGTCCAGCCCTTCTGCTGTGCCCTCCTAGGCACAGAACTTCCTGAGAGCCTTCTTGACTTCCTTCCTGACTGGCCCTGATGGTAGGCCCCGATTGTGGGGCAGTATTCTTAGAGACCCTGAGGGCCAAGCATCCTTCTGTGCTCTTTCCTGTGGGTATCATTTGTGGGCATTGTTAGCCATATGGGGTCTGTGGCTCAGCCAGGCTAAAGAAGTTTTCTTCCTTCCTTTCTACCTTCTGTTTTCAAGACAGGGTTTCTCTGTGTAGCTTTGGCTGTCCTGGACTCACTGTGTAGACCAGGCTGGCCTCAAACTCACAGAGATCTGCCTGCTTCTGCCTCCCGAGTGCTGGGACTAAAGCATGTGCCTAAAGCATGTGCCTAAAGCATATCTGGCTCACTTTCTTCCTTTCTTTCTTCTCTCTCTCTCTCTCTCTTTCTTTTTCTTTCTAATTTACTATGGATCAGGTTCAATTCCCAGCACCCACATGGCATCTCACAGCTGTCTGTAACTCCAGTTCCAGAGCTTCTGACATCCTGACACTGACATACATGCAGGCAAACCACCAATGAACATAAAATAAAAGTAAATTATATATTTTAAAAAAGTCTTACTCTGTGTGTAGGTGGGTATGCCATGTGTGTGCCAGGGCCCACAGAGGCCAGAGGCCAGAGATCCTCTGACGCTGGAGCTACAGGTGGTTGTGAGCTGCCTGAGTGCTGTTGAAGTGGGTACTGGGAGATGAATTCTGGTCCTGTGGACCAGCTCTCCAGCTGCTAAGGAAGTTTTGTGTTCACTGATCGACCCAGGGTACATGCGGGTGTGCGTGTGAGGGGGAGCTGAGGGCAGTCTTGGTTTGCCTCCACAAGAGCAGAGTGGCTCAGAAAAATGGGCTTTCAGAACGTTCTAGAACTGGAGCGTCCTGGGTACACTGAGATGGGGGGGGGGCCGAGACTTGGACTTTGTCTGGGGGCTCCTGGCTCCTTGGGCAGGCTGGGTCCAACCTCTGTGCTAGCCTCACCTGGAGGCTTTTTCTTGTTGTTTGTTTTGTTTTGCTTTGTTTGTGACAAGATCTTGCTTTATAACCTTGCCTGGCTTGGAACTTACTATGTAGACCAGGCTGTCTTGGAAATCTCAGAGATCTGCTTGTCTCTGCCAGTGCTGGGAAGGAGGACATACACACAAGCCTTAAATTGTTTTAAGTAACAACGGTCTTTTTGCAAATGTTGAGGACAAGTTAAACTGCCTCCACGTTGCCAGCGGGGTTGGTGTTGTTTCTCGGGACGCTTGCCTGAGCTGCCTCTAGGAGGCGCTCACGCCCTTGCCCCGGCAGACTGGCCAGAGACTTGTCCTCGGTGGAGGAATAGAAGCTTCTAGATTAGGGGTTCCCTGCTGGGATGGGGTTAGGGGTGGGGGGTGCTGAGTGTTCCCGTGGCTTCTGACACCACAGCGGGATCCCTGCTCTGGAGAGAGGACTCCCTGAACACCCATTCTTCCCAGAGCGGCCCAAGGGAGTCGGGTAATTTCTGATCAAAAGTATGAGGAAGACAAAGGGCTTATGTTTGGGAGAGACTGGCTTACCTCAGTCCACTCAGGGTCAGGAACTATGGGGCCAGAGTACCAGCACAGAGCAGCCAGTCCTAAATCAGGGCTGGCCAGCTGCTTTGACAGCACACAGGCAGGAGGAATACCCCTCGAGAAAGCTGACAGAGCCTTCTCCCCACCTCCGCTGAAGGGGAGAGGTGGGTTGAGCACACCCACCCACACCAGGGCCTGAAGCTCCGGGCTGGGAGCAGGCCAATCCTGCTTGCCTGGTGTCTTCATTCTCTAGGCCTCCTCCCGTCCTCACATGTGAGCTGGGGATTTGGGTGCCTTCTGCAGAGAGGGAGGACAGTCCTCAGATCCCTAAGCAGTGACTCTGGGAGCAGAGCTTGTTAAACCCTGGCTACTCTTCCTCTTTGATGCGTCCCTCTGTCCCCATACCTAAAAGGTAGGGAGCAGACTGACTCAGACGTCAGTACGTTCCAGGAGGGAAGAATCTGGGCCTGTGTTCTTTGATGCTGTCCTCAAGGCCCGGGTCAGAGAGCCCTATATGTGACAGACACTTAATAATGTTTGTAGCAGCAGATGAATCCAGACAAACCTGAGAAAGGGCAGGGATGGCCTCTGACAGCAGGTCATTCCTGAGTCTGTGTTGGTTCTGCCTCCAGCCTTCTAGGTGACCTTGGCTAAGTCCTTTCTCCTCCCGCCTTTCTAGCTGACATGAAGTTCCTAGGCTCCAGACAGCTCTGAGTCTTGCTCATCTTGGGAAGCATGCCCACCTCTCTTGAAAAAAGGATTTGGCATAGGAGGAGGGATGGGCTGCAGGCTCAGGGCCGAGCGCTGTGATGGCATGGGCGCCTGCAGGCGGCTGCTGACTGTGGGGCTGTGGCAGTCTTCTCCTGCCACCTCTAGGGACAGCTCTTTCTTTTGAAAATATTTTTTTTTGGGGGGGAGGTCATTATGACATTTTCCTTTATCTTCAGTGTATGTGTGTTTTACCTGCATGCATGTCTGTGTACCACAGAGGGTACCTGGTGCCCAAGGAGGTCCCTTAGAACTGGAGTTACAGATGTGTGTGAGCTGTTGCAATATTATTTCCATCATTGTGAATGTATGTGTAGGGGTGCCCACCTGCACGCATGCACGCACGCACGCATGCACATCACAGCGCACACGTGGAGGTCCAAGGATAACTAGCAGGGGTCAGTTTTCTCCTCCCACCACATGGGTCTCAGGAATTGAACCCACATCACCTGGCTTGGCTGAGAATGCCTTCACCTAATGAGCCATCTGGACAGGTGGTGCAGGTGAGTTTTCGTCAACTTGACACAGACTAGAGTCACCTGGGAGGAGGGAGCGTCAATCAAGAAAATGTTTCTAAGGTGGGCATAGGGGCGCACACCCTTGGGAGGCAGAAGCAGGTGGATCTCTGTGAGTTCGCCAGTTTGGTCTTTATAGTGAGTTCCAGGACAGCCAGGGCTACATAGTCACAGTTTGGAGGTTGGGAGAAGAAAGAAAAGAAAAATGTTTCTATCAAATTGGCCTGTTGTCAAGTCTGTGGGGAGTTTTCTTGATCCATGATTGCTGTGAGAGGGCCCAGCCCATGTGGCTCATGATACTATGATTCAGGAATCCTTGGACTGTATGAGAAGCAGGCTGAGCTAGCCAGTAAGCAGCATTGCTCGCTGGTTTGCTCTCTACTTCCTGCTCCAGGTTCCCTCAATGGTGGACAGTAAACTGTAGGTCAAACAAACTCATCTGCCTTTAAATAGGTTTGGCCAGTGTTTAATCACAGCAACAAAAACCCAACCAGGACCCCTCCCATCTCTGGTAGGGACCATGGACTGGAGAGCAGAAGGAGCTGCAGGCACATCCTCCTCAATATACAATCCAGGAGGGGACAGCAAGGTCAGGTCCCAGCATAACACCCCCGGGCAGCAGAGCTTCCATCCCACCCACAAGGCCTGGGTTCAAGCCGTCCCGGAAGCCGTGGGCCCTAGAGAGACAGGAGTTTGATGTGGTGGGGTTTTACAGGGCTCTGTGATTCCCTAAGCCATGAAACCAACCTACCAGTGTTTCTGTGCTCTGTCCCCCATGTTGACTTTGAAGCAGCTGACAGATCTTGCCGTTAGTCTGAGAGAGACACGTCCTGGGACTACAGTAAGCCTGATCTTAGAGCAGAGTAGTTCCAGGGCACATAGCAATATGTTTGCTGTACTGTTTAAGAGGAAAGGTCTCTGAAAGTTCCATCTCTTGTTCCCTGGACCCAAGATAACACTAACCACCCCGCTGGATGTAAGAACACTTACAACAAGGGCCTGGGAGCTGACTCAGTAGGCAGAGCACCTGTTGCTCTTCTAGAGCACTGCAGTTAAGTTCCCAGCACCGGAAGAGCTCCAGGGACTCTAGTGCCTGCCTTCCCCAGACTCCATGGGCATCCCCAGGTACATGCATGCAACATGTCTGCAGTCTGTACCCGTGTGTGTGTGTGTGTGTGTGTGTGCACAAATAAATAATAAAATATTTTCAAAACATTTAAAACAAAACTGTGCTTTTTGTGAACATTACAAGATTGTATGAAGGTTTTTTAGAAAGAATCTTTTGTTGCCTCCAGACAGGGTTTCTCTGTGTAGCCTTGGCTGTCCTGGACTCACTTTGTAGACTAGACTGGCCTTGAACTCACAGAGATCCCCCTGCCTCTGCCTCCCAAACACTGGAATTAAAGGCGTATGCCACTGCGCCCAGCTAGCCTCCAAATAATTTAATACATTAGTCTATACATTTTCTGTGCATAAACCATACAACTAATATTTATACAAATTTTATGCAGATAAAATCAGTCTATATACTGCTCTGCCTCAGATTCAGCCTCCAGACTGAGCATCGTGAGTTTCCTCCTAGAATGATCACAGTTCAGTTAGGTCCAGTTTTTTTCTTATTGCATACTGTGTCCATATTACAGGTTCATCTTGATCTTTGGACACAAGTGTGAGTTTATTTTCAAGAAGTTCCCATGTCAAAGGACACATGTGTTTAGCTGGGAATGGTGGTGCACATACTTCTGGCACGTGGGAAGTAGAGGCAGCAACAGGAGCTCAAGGCCATTCTCAGCTACATATCAAGGTTTAGGCTATATGAAACCTTGCTTCCAGCAATCAAATAAGCAAAAAATAATGCCTGTATTTAAAACGATCTCAGACATCTTCTAGTTGGCAAACTCAAATTTAGTGCCTTTATATGTTTACTGTGTGAGTGGTTATACAGAAGACTTGATCTTTATTGCACTTAGAGCGGTGATTCTCAACTTGTGGGTCGCAACTCCTTTGGGAGTCGAAGGGCCCTTTCACAGGGATTGCCTGAGACCATAGGAAAACAGATATTTATGATTCCTAAGAGTAGCAAAGCTACAATTAAGATGTAGGAACGGAAATAATATTATGGTTGGGAGTCACATAACATGTAAAGGGTCGCAGCGTTAGGAAGGCTGAAAACCACTCTATAGAGACTGAGCCCTGGAGGGAGGCCGGATGCCGTCAGGAGATAACCTAGACCTTGTTTCTGTCAGCTGCTGTCCTGACCTCCCCCACTTCTCTAAAGTGCACCAAGAGCTGGCAAGGTGGCACTTACTATTAATCCTAGCACTTGGGAAGCAGAGGCGGGCAGATGTCTGTGAGATTGAGGCCGGCCTGGTCTACATACCAAGTTCCAGGACAGCCAGGGCTATATACAAAGATCCTGCCTCAAAGACAAACAAACAAGCACATAAAACACACACACACACACACACACACAAAAACAACAACAACAACAACAACAAAATCACAAAGAGGTGAAATCAAATGAATGAACTCCAAAGCCACATTGTAATTCTGCTCCTGGCCAGTTTGGCTTTGGACACTCTGTCTCCATGCCTGGGTTTGTCTCTGTAGGAGGAGGAAGTGGAGCAGGGCACGGTCCTCATCTACACTGGGAGCACCTGGCACCAAAGTTCAGCCTCCCAGCCTTCCCTGGCATCAGAGCACTTGGAGCCTTACAGCTTTTGGTTCTCCAAGGGGTGCTGAGGCCCTGGTGTCCAGGATGCCTTCCTTTGGTTATTCAGCTTACAGTCAAATGATCAGCAAGGGGAAGCCCTATCTTGGCCCAGGCAGTCTGGGAACTCAGCAAGAAATAACTACGGCCAGATCTGGGTCTAAGGGCCCTTGTGGGACTCTGCTGCTGAGCTCACTGTGGGGGCTTTAGTGACTCACTTCACCTCGTTCACCTCTAGTTGCTTGTTGGTTATGTTAGCTGGCTGAGCCACCTTGGCAGACTGTCATGGGAATGACGTGAGGTTCAGAGAGGCCCAGAGCCTTGGGCTGTGTTCGCTGTTCATGCTGTGGGTAGCCTGCGGTCCTCAGAGACCCCTGGCCTTGGGGAACAGAGTTCCCTTTGATTCTGCTGGCCACTGTGGTTATCACCCCATAATCACTACAAACTGGAAAGCAAACATCCCAGGCCCAGCTTTTTCTTGGCTGTCACCTTAGATGTGGGTTGTGGGCAAAGTGAATCACTCTCAGGTAAAGGGAGTCCCTAAGCTGGCCCCAGCCTGTCTCAGTGGCTCTGCGCCAGATCTCACTCTCAGCTCCAGAGCCTGGCAGGGCTTTGACATCTAAACCAAAAGATGGAGGACAGTGTGTCCACGAGGGACTGTCATGACAACCTACACAGCTGTGATTATCATTCCCGTTTATATGTGGGGAGGTTGAGACACACAGGAGACAGAGCTCCCTGATCTGGTCCTACTGTGGGTCTGAGGATCCAGCCTACTTTCCAAGAAAAGCTTTGTCTCCACAAGACGTCCATTGAGGTGGGTGTGTCTGGCCTCTGGTTTCCTGGGCATTTGTGCTCAATCCTGTGGCCATGCTGAGGGAGTGAGGAGGATGCCTTGAATAGGCATGGGTTTGAGATATGGCCTTTCAGCTACAGGGAGCCCCTCTGGCCTCAGTTTCTTTGTCTGTAAAAGAGAGGTGTGGGAAATTTAATAGCATATTGTACGAGAAAGCCACACTCTACAGTGATACAGGCAGGAGAGTACAAAGCCAGCGCTCTGCAAAAGAAGTGAAAAGAGATCAGGGGAGGAGGCTGATGTCTAGATGGAGAGGCTCTAGATATCACACAAGCAGGAACCTGAAGGAGGCTGGGGCAGGAGCAGCCTGTCCATCTTCTGCAGGGATTTTCCGAGCTGAAGAGGCCCAAAGGGCTCTGGCAGCTGTAGGAGCTGGTTCAGTGCTCAGCAGGAACCCTGTCTAGCCATCTGTGAACGCCTAGGAAGTTACTCAACTTCTCTGGTCAGCTGGTCAGACACATGAGGCCATGGGGAGAACTCTCCTCCTAGAGTGTGTGTATGTGTGTGTGTGTGTGTGTGTGTGTGTGTGTGTGTGTGTGTATCACTTGCCCAGCATGGCCTTCAGGTCTCGAGGTGACCTGGGTCCACTGTGCAACAGTCTGGCAGTACTCGTGGGGTGGGGTGGTATGGCTCTCTGAGGCCTGAAGCTCCCTTGTGGTGTGTGTGTGTGTGATGGTGGTGGTGGGGTCTAACCCTGTGAGACCCCTTACTTACCTCTTACTGGGGTAAGGCAATGGGGAAGTCCCCCTCCTGGCTGCCGGGGCCTCTGAGGGAGGTGTGGGCCTTGGAGAGGTCAGCAGCTTTGGCTGTCTGCTTGCTTCGAACAAGGCAGGCCTCACCTCTGGCACTTGAGAGTGCTACCTTCCCCCAGAGCTGACCCACAGGCATTGCATCCCAGGGTGGGACCTGAGACACGGCAGCCCAGTGCCAGGCTGGGGGCCTGAGTGGGGCGGAGGAGGAAGAGGAGGAGCAGGGTACCACTGCCAGCCAGGAAATGTCTGCTGGCTGGCTTCAGGCATTCTCTAGCTAGGCTCTGGGAGCTTCCTGCAGTGCAGCAAGAGGTGACCTCAGCCCGCAGACATTCGGGGACAGCCCCCCAGTCCAAATAGGCTGCTCCATTGTCCCCTGGAGCGGGACCGGTGGCGGCACTGCCGACCTTTCAGCATGCAAACAACATCCATTCATTGAACAATGTTTACAGAGCACCCACTTGATGTGGGCACCAAGCCAGGCCCAGGGGCACAGGGTGGAGGTGGGGGCTCTGGAGCTGGCTAGGGCTGGTCTACATGCTTCGGCCTCCCCAAGCCCCTGCAGCTGCTCTTTGGTTGGGATGGCGAGGGCAACGGTGAAGGGAGAATCTGCGGAGTGTTAGAGCGTGCTGCCACGGAACGCAGCCATCCCTGAGCAGCAGCCTTCATGCTCCTAACTGCTGCTTTCGGGGGGCCAGCAGGGCGGGGCTCAGAGAAGGAGGGTGGAGGGGGCTCCTGGACGTTCACCTGGGATCCCAGCTGCTCTCTCCAGCATTAGCCTGGAGTGTATAGCTTAGGAGAAGCTTAGCTGGGAGCGCTCCATCTCTACGGAAACCATCGTCCATGCCAGGGGTAGACTTTCTCATATGGCTGCCTTCATGTCACATGCTTCCTGTCAGCAGCCCCTCAGCCACACTCTGTAAAGTGAGCCCACTGAACTCACTGGCTCCCCATGGTGTGAGCTTTGGTAGAATCCTAATTTGGTTTGGCATTGGGGCCTTAGGAGGAGCAGACAGCCATTGTCTCCCCAGGGAACAGTGACCCGGAGAGGGCAGCCCAAGCATTTGGATAGCACCTTCATGCTATCAGGTAGGCTGACTGCCAGGCGGTCATGTCTGCATTTTCCCTGCACTGAGTGCCCTTGCCTACAAGACTCCCGGCGTCTAGCTCAAAGCGCTCATGCAGGGTTAATGGGGCCTGCGTAGCCGGTGCAGATTCTGTTCAATGGCTGAGGAAGAAGCTTCATTCAGGGGTTTCATCTTCCAGAATGTTCTACTCAGACAAATCCTGGAGGGGTCTCTGAGTCTGGGTCCCACCCCAGGCCCAATCACTTTAAGCCACTAGATAGAACCGAAAGCACACCATTCTTTTGGGTCAGGTGGGGGAAATGAGAGGAGTTGGAACATCTAGAGAACAAGACCAGTCCTCATCCCTCCGGGACTTGAGAGTCTTGGGGTACAGGCCCCCACCACAGTGAGCCCTTTGCTGACACATGGTGGTGCTGAGTGTTCAGTCTGAATTCACTTCAGCCCCAGACAGTGTCATGACCAGTATCTTCCCATGTCACGGATGTGAGATGATGGACAGGCACAAGGAAAGCCCCTCGGTGCTCCAGCGGAGAGGATCGGGGCCTCTGGGGGCCATCCAGACTCATCTTGGGGTGCCTTCTAGAGCCGAGCAAAGGGCAGTAGGACTTGCTTTGCCCAGCTGCGCAGACCTCCATGTGGAATGAAAGCATCCGGGATCAATCCCCAAGAGAGGGCCTCCTCTCCTGCGCCCTCCTTCAGGAGAGACCCCTGCACAGTGAGGAAGAGGTCATGGGTTCAATGGGGCCCGAGGAATAAGAGGAGTCAGAGGAGAGGGAGGGTAGAACTGTAAAAACAGTACTCATGTTTTAAAATCTTCAAGTTTTTTGTTTTTTAACTTTTTAAATGCGGGTCTCAAGCTGTAGCCTTAGCTGGCCTGGAGCTTCCTATGTAGACAAGGCTGGCCTGGAACTCACAGAGATCCCCTACCTCTGCCTCCTAAGTGCTGGAGTTAAAGGCTTGTGCCACCAGACCTGGCTCTTTTTCTTTCTTTAAATTAAAAACAAGAAGAACCACCCCAGCTGCTGCCCTCCTGCCCATCTCCCGCCCCGCCTCAGCAGCTGACAAGAGATGTGCCCACGTGGATGGACACAGAGCTCCACAGCCTCCCCGGGCAGTCACATAGCCCCCCAGTGCTGGGGGCAGGACCTTCCCACCCAGTGGACACTGCTCATTCCTGCATGAGTCATTTCTGTAGATTCTGAGGGAGCTTCCTCCCAAGGCGGGGAGGTCTGGTTTTGGTTTGGTTTGGTTTGGTTTTCATTTTCTGATGACCCTGTATTAGAACCAAGGCATGTGTTCCCAAGGCAGCACGCCTCACTTTCCTTTTCCCGCGTGTGACTATGAGCGTGTGTGCAAGTGTGAGTGTGTTCCCTAAGCCAGGTGGTGGTAGTGGCGCACACCTCTAGTCCCTGCATTTGGGAGGCAGAGGCAGGAGCGTCTCTGAGTTCGAGGTCAGCCTGGTCTACAGAGGGAGTTCTAGGACAGCCGAGGCTACATAGACAGACACTGTCTCAAAAAACCCCAAACAAAAAGGTCTGAGTATGTTCCGAAGGGCATGGTGCCCTGTGGCATTTCCAGGATGTGGGAGGGTTAGTGTGAGCATATCTGAGCATGTGTTTGGGGAGTGATAGCTCATCTTGATGGCCAACTTGACACACTTGAGAAAGGGCCTTGCCTCAGTCAGGTTGTCCTATGGGCCTGTCAGTAGGGCATGTGATCATCATTGGTGTGGGAGAGCGCAGGCCACTGTGGGCAGCAGTATCGCGTAGGCTCCCGGGGCCTGGGCTATGGAGGAAAGGTGGCTGAGCGTGAATCTGAGAGCAAGCTGGGGGGCAGCATTCCTCTATAGTTTCTGCTTTGGCGCTTGCCCTGACGAGGTCCTCCTGCCTTGGGTTCTGTGGTCCTTGGGTTTTTTGACACCGGCTAGAGACAACTGGGAAGAAGGAACCTCCGTTAAGAAATGGCCTCCATCAGGTTGGTCAGTGGGCAAGTCTGTGAGGCATTTTCTTGATCCATCACTGACGTTCAGCGTCATCCCTGTGAGTTCTAGGCCAGCCTGGTCTACAGAGTGAGTCCAGGTCAGTCAAGGCTACACAGAGATACCCTGTCTCCAAAAACCAAAAAAGGAAGAAAGAAAGGAAGCAAGCGGGCTGAGCCAGCCAGTAAGCAGCGCTCTTCCGAGGCCTCTGCTCTAATTCCTGCCCTGACTATCCTCCATGGTGGACTGAGACTTGGAACTCTAAGTGGAAATAAACCCTTTTCTCCCCAGAAATAGCTTTTCGTCATGGTGTTTAGCACCACAACAGAAAGCCAACAAGGACAGTGTTTGTGTTAGCATGTGTGTGTCAGTGTGCGTGAATGTGAGGTCAGGAGAGGTTGTTGGACAGTGTGTTTGAGTGTGTGGGGGTAAAAGTGCTCCAAGAAACATGAGTCCATACCCAAGTGTGTGTGTGAACATGTGTGCATGAGTGTGTCCCTTCGGAGTATCAGTGTGCCTAAGTGTGTGCTGTGAGTGTGAGGGTGTGGGAATGTTTGTGGGAGCGTATAAAAGCAGGAGCGAATGAAGGTGTGTGAGTGTGTATGAGTGTGTTCCAGTGAGTGAGTATATCTAGATCTGCTCACAACCACATCTGCACGACCACAGGCCATCCTGGCTGTCAGAGTGAGGTTAGGCGTGGGCCAATGTCCGTGAGATCCAGGTGTCCTTGGTCATCAACTGCTTTATGCATCTATGTCATTTTATAGTTTTTGTAATTTTATCTATCTATCTATCTATCTATCTATCTATCTATCTATCTATCTATTTATTTATTTATTTATAAGATAGGGTTTCTCTGTGTAGTCCTGGCTGTCTTGGAACTCACTCTATAGACCAGGCTGGTCTCAAACTCAGAGATCCACAGGCCTCAGCCTCCCAAGTGTGCCACCACTGCTCAGCAATTTTCATTTTAAGATGTTTATTACACATGCTTTATTTGTTTCTTATGTATGTTTATCTGTGTCTATGTTGCATCTCTGTAGTCCACAGTGAGCTTGTGGAGGTCAGAGGGGAACTGGCTGGCTTCTACCATGTGGGTTCCGGGAATGGAATTCTGGTTGTTAGGCTTGGTGGCAGGTGTGTTTTCTCTCTGGCCCCCATATTAAAATTATTTTTATTTATTTTCCATTTTACTTACATTTACTTACTTTCAAGGGATTTTATTTTGGGGACAGGATCTTGCTCTGTAGCCCAGGTTGGCCTCCCACACAGGAATACTTATATTCAGGATGATGTTTCCATGTAATTCTTGAACTAGGTCAGGGTTTTCCAGGTGGAGGGGGGCCTAGAAGGGATGTGCCTGTCATCTGTACTTGGTGACCTGGGACCTGTTCAAGCCTCACCAGACTCTGCCCTGTGTTCAACAGGAATATTGATAGGTAAGGGATGGAAAGACAGCGCAGCTGGCTGTGCAAGAAGACCGTGGACTGGCTTCCACCTGCCTTCCTCCAGGGGAAAGCTCCTCCCCTTCCTTTGGCCCAGGATCCCATCTGGAGCTTGACTGTGTTTGAAAATCTTGGGCCGCTGGCTGTGTGTGAGCTGTGGATCCTGGTCAGATGGTCCACTTTTCTGAGTCCAGTTTTCACCTGTAGAACAGGGACATGATGGTTGGTGCAGGCCATGGTTAATTGTCATGATGGTGACCGACACCATCAGGACCCTGGTTCTGACCATTAGAGAGAAGAGACATTACTCAGCCAAGTCCGGGCTTCCAGGCCACAGAGTGGGGCCCAGGAAGCAGGAGGGCAGGGCCAGCTGCTTTGGCCAGCCTGCCCCAGCTTAACACGGGTTAGTGCAGTGAATACTTTCATAGCTTCTGCTACGTGCAGATGAGGCTAGACCTGCTGTATAATCTGACTACAAATCAAATGTTCACTGTGCCGTAAGCTTACAGTGGATGGAAAGGATCAGAGATCCTGTTGCCCTCTGGAGCCCTGATTCAGGAGTGCCCCGCACCAGACCGTGGCATGCAAAGACTGCTCGGTACTGTAGGCTGAGTTAGCTCAGAGGAGTGAGCTGGTTTCCAATCAGAGGGGCCGTTTATACTGGGCTCTCTGTTCCTTCCATTTGTCCATTGGTCATCCAGGCTAGAGAAGACCATAGCAGGCCAGAGCTCCAGCAACGCTCCTCTTGTGCATCCAGGCCTCATACGAACTCTGAGGAATCTCCGGATGTGAAGAGGAAGTGGCGAGGCTACGGAAGGCAGGCTCATTTCCAGTGTGGGGCCAGGCCGCCAGCCCTGGGTCCTGTTTACACAGCAAGGCGGACAGGCAGACAGAACTTGGCGGCAAATGCGCTTTGGCCTTTGAGAACAGAAGGGCCTGGCAGGGCCCGGCTGGGTACAGGGAAGCCTATGCCAAGGGAAAGTCGAAATCTAAAGAGCGCTTCCTCTCAACCGGGCAGCCCCAGACGTTTGACTCCAGCCTGAGCAATTCCTTCGGTGATTCATGAGCAGCAGGAACTTATAAATAGAGCCCACCTCAGCCTCTCCCCGCGGGGACCTGGGCAGGATGGGGTGTGCTGCTGGCTGCAGGGTCAGGGTCTCTGCCTTTCCAGGAGGGTGGGGGCAGGGCTGTGGCTAGCATTTATGGAGCTGGGCCACCACCCCTGAGTGACCCACACATTCATGCAGTCTGCAGAAGGAAGACTTGCAATGGCAGGGCTTTCAAATTTCTCTCTGTGTGTGTGCTTATGATAACAGGTTGTAGCTCAGGCTGGCTTAGTACTCACTATGTAGTCCAGGATGGCCTTGAGCTTCTGCTCTGTAGTGCAGGTGCGCGCTGCTGTACCT
Organism: Psammomys obesus; assembly: GCF_907164565.1. Classification (NCBI taxonomy): domain Eukaryota; kingdom Metazoa; phylum Chordata; class Mammalia; order Rodentia; family Muridae; genus Psammomys; species Psammomys obesus. Next base: position 1,682,650 of record NW_026585691.1, on the reverse strand, counting down.
GGTTTTGTGCAGTTCTAGGGATGGAGCCCAGGCTTTGTGCGTACTACGGAAGCACACAGCTCGCTGCCGACCCAGCCACTTCTCCAGCCCCAGTGTGACGTTTCCGAAGCAGCCAGTGTCAGCTCGTGAGTGACCTCCTAAACCTTGGGCCAAAAAGCTCTCAGCTGTCTTAATCCCGGTGCGCCCTCTTCTGTGGGGTTGGGCCAAGGGCCCCTCAGCACAGAGGGGATGAAGAGTGAATGCTAAAGACATGCCTGCTGGAATACTCACTGCAACACAGCCCCTTGCCACGGAAGGTGTGCACATCGGTCCCTCTGAACTTCATGGTTTCTCTCTTCTAGCAAAGGAATTGAGACCGGGAGGTGTGTCCGTGGCCCAAGGTCACACAGGAGGTGGACTGAGCTGAAGGGCTTCGCCACACATTGCCCTCTTCTTGGATCTGCCTTCCTCCCTGCTTGCTGTGTGCTCTCGGAAGAGACTTTCTTGCGGCCTCAGTGTCCCGACTGTGACATGGGCACAATGTGACATGTGAACCAGGCGTGGTGGCACACACATTTAATCCCAGCACTTGGGAGGCAGAGGCAGGTGGATCTCTGCGAGTTTGAGGCCAGCCTGGTCTTCAGCACAAGTTTCAGGTCAGCCAAGGCTACACAGAGAAACCCTGTGGGGAAAAAAACACAAACAAATAGGCAAACAACAAAAAGTATTTGCGTGGACACAGGTGCTTGTATGCAGCTAGCCCTCCAGACCTCTAAGGACTGATGAGAAAGAACCATTTTTTTCTGGCATGGCCACAACGGGAACTGCCCCAGCAGCCAGAGCCCCTAAATGTTCCTGGACGCGCGAGGATCTAGCACAAAACTGTATTGCAGGTTAGGTTGTCTGAGCAAGCTCTGGGAAACGTGACTGCAATGGCAGAGACTAGCCACCAGGTGGCGCCACACAAACCGCTGTGCTCTCTGGAAAGCTGTGGGGTTTTTTTTGGGTCCTACATCCCTTGAGAGAACTGGCTCTGCTCTGAGCCCGGTATGGCAGCTAAGTAAACTGATCATGGGAGGGACAGTGCCCCAGAGGGAGGCCTGGACTTCGAAGAAGGTCTCTGCCAGGGACAGTGACACAGTTGCCGTTCTCTGGGACCTGCCTCCCCATTGGTAGGATGCTGAGTTCTGTCTGCCTGGCTTTCTCACCTGAGTTTGTGAAGCCCACGGTTGTATGGCTTAGCTTGCATCCTAACACATGTAAGGCTTCAGGCCTTGAGGTGAGCTCTGGGTCTGTCTTTGCTTCTAGCTTGACCTGGGGACAGCAGCACTTTCCTTGAGCCAGAGGAGACCCCAATATCCTGACAATCCCAATATGGAGGACTTTGAGTTCTAGAAAGCCGGGGATTTTTACCCAAGTCTTCATTTGCATTGGTCCTGAGGACACTGTCAAAAGCACCTCCTTCCCCTCTGCCCAGAGGCCCAACAAAGAAAACCCCCTGAGTTAGGGCTAGGAACTAGGGAAGGATGGACCTTTCTGGCTGTGCTGTTGTGCTGTTGTGAAAAGAACCATTGCCTAGAGCAGTGGACACACTAGCCCTCAGAGACCCCCCAGGTCTCCCATGGAGAAGCCCCTCAGAGTTTACCTGCCCAGATCCCAGAGCCACTGTTTCTAAAGGTTTACCACAAGCTGGTGTGGGATGCCTTATTCCCAGCAACCACGAGGCAGTGCAGGAAAATCCTTGTGAGCTTGAGGTCAGCCTTGTCTGCATAGTGAATTACAAAACAGCCAGGGCTCCGTAGGGAGACCCTATCTCAAGTAACAAAACAAAACAATATCCCAAAACAATCAAACAAACAAATAAACCCCCAAATAAATGAAAAATCTAAGAAAAAATAAAAGTCTAATACCCTGGGGTGGAGGGGGTTCATGAGAGAAACAGGTTTTTGTTCCTGTTAATCAGTTAGCTTCTGAAAACCCTCTCCCTAAGTCAGGATGTGGAGGTTGGTGGGGGGGGGCGCACACAGCACACAGATACAGCACAAGAACAGCCTCTGCCCTGGAGATCTTCGCCCAGAATCCGGGCTGGCAAACATGCAGACCGGGACAAACCGTGCGGGCACTTGAACTCATTGGTGTTAGAGGGTTTTTCTAGATCACCGTTGCAGGAAGAGAGCAGAGCCCCAGGGGCCTGTGGGCATGGCAAGGGTGCTCTGGCCTTCCTGGTAGCGCTGAGCCAGTGAGGGATGGGCTGGCTGAGAGGATGTGCAGATGGGGAGCTGAGGGTCACCTCCAATGCCAGAAAGGAATGGGGGCCTCTGTTGTTTGGGAGAGGCCTGGGTGAGGAAAGGCACAGCTGAGTTTCCTGGAGTCAGAGCCTACAACCTTGGCGGGTACCTGTGCCCCTGAGGGGTGGGGCTGGCCTGCAGGGACCACTGTCACCCAGCCATTGCTTTTCACTCTAACCCTGCCTGTCTCAGGAACAAGGCCTTCGCTATTGTGACTCTGGACAGGCTGGTAAAGCTCTCTGCTCTGGGCTGCACACAGTGGGTATGCCGGCACACAGGCTGCTGCAGTACAAAGGAGGACACTACAAGAGGCTCTTAAGAGAGTCCCAGGAAGATCCAGATCCTTTAACATTGGGGACGGAGGGAAGGGTTCATGGGAGAGAGGGAGTTTTTAGAAGCCAGGAGAGTGCCTGGAGGCTGGCCAGCTGCGGTGGAGCACAGTGAGGGGGAGGCTCTCTGAAGTCAGGCCGGTACCCAGGCCAGTGGAGGGTCCGGCTTTCGGGAATTGGAGATGTCCGAGTTTGCAGTGGGTGAAGAAAGGCAGGGTCTCCGTGTCAGGGAATGCGCGTGCCCCCAAAGTTGTTTCTCCTTGCTCTCTGAGTCAGCCCTGACACTCCTGCCTCCCTGGCTGTTTGGCAGCAGACTGGATGTTCCGTGCGGAATTTAAAGAATCCGAACAGGCCGAAGGCTAATCCCACCCGGAGAGGCTGCCCCGAGCCTCGGCTGCAGGCTGGGGAAGAGCCCCCTTGTGTGGCATCGGGGACGGGGCTCGGTCTGCCCCGGCAGGCTCGGTGGCCAGGGCAAGTGTCTAGACCTCCCGGGCCCCGGACCCGCGCGTGGAAAGGTGAGCGCCTGCGCACCCCGACCCCAAGCAGAGGCAGGCTCGGGTGCCGGGGGTGAGGGACCTGGCGCTCAGGGGCCTGGCGCCGGGGGACTCTGGGTCGCAGTCCCCGCCCTGCTGTGCCCTCAGCCGCCACCCCCGTGGCCCCGGCGTCTCGCAGTCTCGGGCGCCCCAGCGCCGGACGTTATCTGCGCTCCCGGTCGGCCCTTCCCGCCCCGGGCCGCCTGGCCGCTCCCGCCTTATCGGACACCGTGCTGGGGAGGGCTGAGTCTACCGGGACGCGCGACTCCCAACGGGGCCTTCCTCCTCGGCCCCCTCCTCCCCGGTGCGCCTTCCCGCAGCTACCCCCCCTCGAAATGCCCCCTTCATAGCCAGGCTGAGCAAAGGCTGGACATCAGAAAAAGATCCCCCCGCCCCGCCCCCAGATTTCTCTCTTCCTCAAAAGACAAGCCTAACTATGCTTTAACCCATTTAGTCACATTTTAAATGATTTCACAAGAAAGGAAAATTCTGCAAAACAAAGTGAAACTCCCCAAACATCCTAAACTCAGCGCCCGCCCGTGCTTTGGGAGCCCCAGGCGCTTGCCAGGTCCCAGCAGAAGCCTGGATGGGTTGGCAGCCACAGGCTTCTCCGCACGGTTGAGTGTGCAGCGCTGGCGGGCTCTCAGGGCACCCTTGGTAATGACGAATTGGCAATATGGATGGAAAGCCATAAAAATAGCCATCCCCTGCGTTCAGTGACCCCACTCTGGGAATGGGTCCCAAGGAAACAGTTGAGCAGCAGCAGCCCACAGCTCTGGCTCCATCCGTGAGTTAATCCAAGTGCCAGGGAGCCACACTTCCTCATTGTGGGGAGGTGGATCTGAACCCACCAGTCACCTACAAACAGCTCTGTTCCTCTGCACTCAGCCTTGGCAAGAATCCGGGCGACAGGGCCCGCAGTCTCCCAGGCAAAAGAAGTTAAGCGACATGTTCTTGCTCTTGTCTCTTCAGAAATGAGAGTATGGAATAGTCCAAGCCACATTTGTAAACGCAGTCAGTTCTCCATTGCCAGGCTCCCACATCTGAGGAGTCAACTGACCTCAGATCAAAACATTTTTAAAGTATGTTCTGAACGCAAGTAGACGCTTGTCATTCTCTCAACGTTCTAGATCCTCATTTCCCCAGTGCTCACACTGAACTACATACTGCAAGCAACCGAGAAGAGCCTGAGGGAGGGAGGACACAGTATAGAAGTAAGCACTAAGCATTTTTGTGTATGGGTCTTAGGCTCCTTGGATTTTGTAAGGTCTGGAACCAAACAACAAACATTCTGAGGGAAGACCAGAGGAAGTGTATATGCTGATTAAGAGTTTGGGAATTTAGGCCAGGCGTGGTGGCACGTGGCTGTAATCCCAGCACTCGGGGAGGCAGAGGTAGGCGGATCACTGTGAGTTTGAGGCCAGCCTGGTCTACAAAGAGAGTCCAGGATAGCCAAGGCTACACAGAGAAATCCTGTCTCAACAAACAAACAAAAAGAGTTTGGGAATATAGGGGACTGTAGACATGGCTCAGCAATTAAGAACACTTTTTGCCCCTGCACAGGACCCCAGATCGGTTCCCAGAATGCACCGGTGGCTCACAGCCGCCTGTAACTTAGTTCTAGAGAATCCAGTGCCCTCTTCTGACCTCTCAGAGCACAGCACATACCCACATTCAAGACGGACATCATTAAATTGATAAAAACAACATTCAAAAATAAATTTGGGAGTTTGGGGGTCTGGAGAGATGGCTCAGTGGTTAAGAGTGCTTGTTGAACAAACATGAAGATCAGAGTTCAGATCCCAGCGCCCACATAGCAAGCCCGGGAAGAAGCTGGGCGTGCCAGCTGTGAACACCATCGCCCTTGCTCTAAGTGACCAGAGACAGGACTGCTGGGGCTTCCTGGGGCCTGCTGGCCCCAGCCCAGCCACTGAAATGAAGCCCTGGTTTCAGGGAAGCTTGGACTTAGAGCAGTAGTCAAACATTTTGTAGCGTCCGTACCCGCAGCTGCACACATTGTCACACACAGACGCAGCCACCTGCACACCCAGGAGCCTGTGTTCTCACACACAGAT